>NW_015091109.1:251710-384485 GCF_001431845.1 Calidris pugnax | reverse complement strand
CGGGGGGGTGCAGCTGAGGGGGATTAGCCCAGGGTCCCGCTTTGTGTGTGAGGGGGGGACGAAAGGCGAGAGCCCCCCCCCTTTAATTTGGCTTCACGTTGCCTGGGGGGATGTATTATTTTAGCTTTTGGGGTTTCTTTGGTTTTGGTTGTTTTTTTAAAGCACGCCACCAACTGCAGCGAAACTCCGTCCTCTCCCAAACCCTTATCGCCGAGTCCGGGAGACTCCCGGGCCGTGGAACGGAGGCCCCGCCGAGCTCCCGCCGCCGCCAACCCGTCCCGACCCGGCGGGGAGGCTGAGGAAGAGGAGGAGGAGGAGGCCGGGGGGAGCCCGGGAAGGTGGCGGCGGGGCCCGCTCACGTCGGCGGAAACGCGCTCCGCTCTGCCCTTGTAAATATTTGTCAGGAAGCCGTTGCCAAAGAAAGTATCTCGTTATGCAATTTTTAATTTTTTTCTCAGCGCGCAGCATTCCACAGGCACCCAGCGCACAGGGCAGGGGGAGGAGAAATAGTGCCCGGCTCCCAGGGCGGAGGGAGATTCTATTTTCTTGATGGAAGAAGCGAGCTTCCCCCCTCCACACCCCCTTCCCCCCCACACCTCCTCCTCCTCGCCCGCCTGTCGCCTCTTCAGCCAGTCGTGAAAACAGGAAAATGTTATGAATTGCACAAGGTTTTGGGGTTGTTTTTTGTTTTTTGTTTTTTTTTTTTCCCTGCGGCGTGTAGAGCCTTGTGAAGGCACGTCCGTGGCAGCCTCTTCCCCGGCGTGCAGGGGCTTGCACGGCAAAAATGTTTTACAGACTTGTTGGCGTGCGCCGTCTTGCACTGGCCAAGTGTGTTTAACATACCGGGGAAATTAAAAAAAAAAAAAAAAAAGAAAAAAAAAAGTCACTCACACACACCCCCGTGAAACCTGGACCGTATACACCGACGTGTTTGTGTAAAACATCGGTGGCTAGTGAAAGATGGATTTTGTGACACACACACACACCCCCATTATAAATTTGTTCTGGCAGTAGTGGATGTTGGGGGGTTGAATTCTGGGTCCTGTGCCGGAGGGCTCCATGCAGCCTCTCCTTCCCCACCAGCCTCCAGTTTCTGTGGTTCTTGCAGTGGGGAGATGTGCGGTTCACCGAGGGGCCACCTCTACACCTGTTTTTCCACTGATAATACTGTTTTAAACAAGCTCCGAGATCCTACTTAGGAAGTTAAAGATGGGGTTGGCTTTTTTTTCCCCGTTGATTTATTCAGTAATACGTAGTGTTAGACTAAATGAGCCTCTTCTGCAGTGCTACTTGGATTTTCACATCAACTGCTTTTTTCTTTTTTTTTTTTTTTTTTTTTTTTAATAGAGGCTTTTAAAAACAGGGGATTTCTTCCTATGGGGAGCAGAAAAAAATACAATTTAAAAATACAATTTAAGGCACCCTTGCAGGTAGACCTGACATGGGTGGCAGGGGTCTGCAGTCCAGTGGGGCAAGTGTAGGGGAGGGTTCCTGAGTCTGGGGGCTAGCTGTCACTACTAAAATGGCTCTGGGAAGGCAGTGGTGATGAAAAAAAAAACCCTTGTTTTCTCCTTTTTCCCCCCTGCCATTCCAGGGCACGTGGTGACTGTCCACCCCCCAGCCTCCCGGTGCAGTGGGCAACCTCAGGTCCCCACGCGTAAGGAAATGAAACGCCACCTGGACAACTCTGAAGTCGGGGGGTTCAAGAAATGCAGCTTTACTTGTCGTGCTGTTTTCTTTTAGGACAGTTGCCCGTTTTCACAGTGCTGGCCAAAAGGAGGGCAAGAAGGAGGGCAACTGTCAGCAAGAGTTGGCAAAGCAGATCCCGCCGGATCAGGGCTGTGAATGCTCATCACCTTCCCAGGGAGTTACTTGGTGCATCTGTGAGGACCTGGCCCTTCTTGAAGTTTGATTCCAATTTACAATAAGTGAGAGAAAATATTCCTGGAGATTGGTTTGGGTATTAAAAAAAAAAAAAAAAAAAAGAGTTTGTGGGGAAGAGTTACTTTCTTTGTCCACCTCCCTTTCTCAGCTGCTTTCCCTATAACCTTGGGAAAATCTGGTCTGCCTCGGTTTCACCCTCTGTAAAATGGGAATAGTAATAATGATGGACCCCTCCTTTTAGATCCCTGGATCAAAGGTACTATATAAGTTCAAAGTGCTGTTTCTATAGGGCATTATTGCCAAATTCACTATGAGCAATTCCATTGGGTACTTGATAACAACAGTAGAATCAGTCAAACGCCCGTGCTGCATTGCATGGTCCCAGATACCTTTCAGAGCCCCTTTGTGTGCCATCCCACCCCCTGAGGTCTGCAGGGATGGGGCTTTTGGAGCCTGGATTTTGCAGGAGCAGGAGGGGTACAGTCCGTGTCTTTGCTTCTGGCCCCTGAACTATGCACCGCTTTTCTTTTTGACCCGACGAGGACAACTGGAACTAGCCCTTTTAAAAACAGGTTTAAAACGTACAACTTTATATATATATATATATATAAAATTCGTAAGGCCTTTAGCACGTAATGCTAAACTCTTGTTGGTTTCTGGTTGTTTAACTCTTGCATGGTTTGTTGTCATTTTAATCTGTGTTTGTTTCACTGCAAAGTGGTTAGGATGCTTTCAGATCTAGACACGTTGCTAATAGAAATTTGGTTCATGTTAGCTTCGCGATTTTTTGCTATTAGGTAGCTAACCATTTTCTAAAATGTCACCTGTTTTTAAAAAAACAACTACCCCAGGAAAACTAGTATCTTAATAGCTAAAAGTGTTAGATTTCCAATTAACTCTGACTTGTTACACTGTTCTTTCAATTATAAAAATGCTTCTAAAATACATTTTGTGTTTCTAATTTTTCTAAAATACATTGTGTTATGGTCCACTATCAAAACCAGAGGAGTAAATGTTTTATCAGAAATTACAGTGTGGGGCTTCATGAATAAATTCACAAACAGTCCGGTGGTTCTTCTTCTGCTACTTTTCTTTTTTCATCCTCAAGAAGCACTGAGTGTGTTTATGCAGCTTCAGAAGTTTCCTTAGAGCTCTTTTATATACTTTAATAGATTTGTTTTGGTGGCTGTTTGCTAGACAAGTATGCTGCAGACATATTTTTTTCAAAAGGTCAAGCAGTCTCCTAACATGTCCATTGTGTATCACTGCAGCAAGAAATCCTCAGTGCAAAGGAGAGCTTCATGGTTAAATTTTAAAAGATAATGATTTAAATCTTTTTGTTAGCCTCTTTTTTTTTTCTCTTTTTCTTTTTTTTCTCCACATCCCTAGCACTGCTTTTAGAGAGTCAACTTTTAACAGGGTAGAAAGCAGGAAGCCCATTAATTAAAAATAACAAACAGCTAAAGGTAAAATGAGTTGGTCACCTTTCCTTCTGAAATCCTGGCGTTTAGCTGTGTTTGTGAGGAACACAGTAACGAATGAGTAGCTGTGGCAGTAATATAAGGACAAAGCAAAATTAGCAATTACGGAAACATGTAGGGCTCTGGGCCTGAATCTTTGATTTCCCATATGGATCTTAAAAACGTACACATAATTGGCTCCTAACCGTGCATACGCTAGGAACGTATACAAGAATCAGCTACAGACTACTGACTAAATATATATTCACTTGTCAGCAAAAAAATTCCATCATTCCAATCCTATTAAAAAAAAAAAATAAAAATAAAAGGAATGTTCTTCCAGTGAAGTGCAATTGTAGGGTGTTTAAAAAGTCACATATTTTCACTTTCATAGAGCAGTGAAGGGAAGAAGGGAGGAGATGCTTGCACTATTTAAGCACTCTCTGAGATATGGGACTGTCAATGTAACTTCTGCCTCATACTTGAGAACTACAGTTTATTAATACACTTCAGAGTATTTGCTATGTTAAAGCAAATAGCTGTGCTGTTTGGGCTCAGTTTCAGTGAAAAAAAAATATTGTTCTTTATGGACAAAGAGAGAATTAGCCGAACTCAAAATACTGGTGAGATTTGTCTTTTCTCAAAAATTACAGAAAAAAATATGCAAGTCTGTAACTCTGGGTCGTTTTGGAGGAAAGGGAGACCCGCAAAATTATTAATAAATTAATATAGGACATACTGATCAAACCGTCTAGTTAACTGGTTGGAATGACATAAATGGGGACAGTCTATAAATGCTCTTTCAAGCATCAGAAATGGAATTGTCACTGGCCACCAATTTGATTTAAATTTTAAAAAAAAGTTGTTTCTCTCCCTCAGTGTTCTCTGTTTCGGTTATATGCAATGTGCCTTAGTGTTTCCCTCCTTAATTCAGTGCTCCCAACAGCTTAACTCTGTGTATCAGGTATGTTTCAGAAACTGAAAAAAAAGTCTCCAGCTGATTTAGCAGCTGAGGCATTACTCATCAGAATATCTGATTGCTGGCGGATTAGGCACAGAATAAACATGAAGCACCGCGTCTCCCAATACATATATTTTAATTACTACTAACCCAACAAATATCAAGATGGCTTTATATTCAAAATTTATGGCATGGTCACGTAAACAGAAATCCAGGATACCGGCCCTTTTCAAAACGTTGTCGTTATTGAGTATCCCGCAGCACTTCACTTGTGCTTTAAAATTTCTCCCTGTGCCTGTCTCTTAATGATTATGGGTCTCGTACTCCTCATTTAAAGCAATTGCAGTGGTTGTGTTCAGGCACCCTGGCAGAAAAACCAGCCAGAAACACAGGTAAAAACAATAACAGTCGCAGAGGTGTGACACCGACCTCCTTCTTCCCTACCCAAACTCCCTCCACATGAAACCCCTGATTTCTCAGAGTTGTAACCCTTTAATAGTCAATATTGTAAATATCTAGCTGTTCTTGTATAGAAAGCTGTCTTTAAAAAGGTAGCTGATGTATAAATTTTGCCTTTTTCTTTCAATAGCTTTAGGCCAGATTTCCTTATTCTGAGTAATTGATTCCAGTATGTAATCTTACAACGTGAGATGCTAAATTGTTAAGACCTGGCTTCTCCGTTCAGACCGCTCTTTCTTAATTACTGTGCAGCCTGAAAATACCGGAGTTATCAGCGTAAGAGTTTCATTTGAAGAAATCTCCACACAGGCTGTGCACGGACTAGGGCTTCGGATTTTCCTTACGCCGCAGAAAAATTTCCTTTTCCCTTTCTAGTTGAAACACACACACACACACACACACCCCAGCAGCTGTAAAACACCCCCCCATTATCTAGAGCCTTGGCTCCCCTCAACGCAACCCCGTCGTCTTAAGGATCCATTGGTCAAACGAATTTTAACGACCGGTAATCAAAATTTTCCTCAAAGCCTGCAGCAGGGAGGTAGCAGTTGTACACATTTCAGTAGATAATGGCAGAGGAAAACACTGTCTTTCTGAACGCCTTGGTTCTGGATTTCTCACCCGCGTGGAATGTGGGTAACACCATACTCCAGGCGTGTTTACGGACCGACACCGTTGAGGGAAGGGTGGGAGCGATGGAGACAACGGCCAGAAACTCCCAACGCCGCAAGGCGCCTACAGTGTGTTCCCCTTCCCTGGGTCTTTCTTTCAATTCACAGCAAATTTCATCCCGGCTCTTAGAAATCATCATTCTTTCCCCCCTTTTTTATTTCAAAATGGTCGCGTATTTTTCATTCACGAAAAGGTTAAAGGCGTTTCCCCATCGCAGGAGGGATTATCTTACCAGAGGATTCTGGGACTGCAGATGTATACTGCGGCAAAATCCTAAATTCATCGGCAAAAAAAAAATCATTTCCAGACCCCAGCTGCTAAAAATAATAGAATTATAGTAAATCATTGATAAGATTAAAACATAAAGCCACTTTTACGTTCCAAAGTGCTCTAAAACATGAGTCTTTTCTCTTAATTCATTTCTTAAATAATGCAAATTTTAAAGTAGCTTTTCTATCCCAAGCACGCAGCGCCATGAAATCGATAATTTTTGATCTTTTGGTTAGTAGGCAACATGGTGAGCTATTGCAGTGACTGCAGGCAGCAGACATGTTCTTGTCAGCTAAAAATTTTCATATTGTTTTTGAGTCCATGGAGATTTGCGATGGGATACAGCCAGTTATAGCTTCAGCTTGCACTTTGCTGGGGGGACGCAAACCAGCACCGTTTTAGATGCGTGTATAGATATAGATATATGTTTTAAAAACAAGAAGCATTACTGGATTTTAAACAAAAAATTATGTAAAGAGAATGGCTGGTGTGATTATAATCGCATCATGCAGGGTCCACGGTTTCCATTTAGTGAAATTTCGCAGAGGGCAACTTCTTAAGAACATCCCTGCTGTGCAGAGTGAAAAGCATGAACAAACCAAAGACAGAATTCATCTGTGTTTATATTTTACAGACAATGAAAAACCTACTCTTTGTATGCCTTTTTTTCCACCTTATTATTTCACGAAAACTGCAGCATTTTCCCCGCCCCCACCCGAACACTCACCACCCCAGCACTGCGGTGTTCGGTGTTTCTTTCTTTCTTTCTTTCTTTTTTTCCACCTCTTCTTCTTCTTTTTTGCTTTCACAAATTCTGCACGCGCCATCTTTGTCTATTGTTACTCTTTTCTAATTTCTCTTGCCCATTCTCTTTCAAATCAGCTAATAAACAGAAGGCTAAATGCCTGATCAATGCTTATGTGTTATATTCTCCCCATCTTTTTCTTTCTGAGAAATAAAATAAAATAAAAAGAAAAAAACCCAAACCAACACCCCACGCCCCAAAATTTCTGTATTACCATAACCTGTTGTATACAGTGGTGATAAAAAACATTATTAACATAATAGCAACAGCTGCAGTCTAAATAGAAGCTATGAGATAATAAATGTGCTACAACAAATTAATTTGCTGCAGGTGCTTGTGCTCTGAACTGCGTAACCCAAGCCATTTCAAGTCTGAATACAATTATTATTCCCCCCACACGCTAAAACAAAGTGCAGAGTGAAATGTCCTGTTATTAGAAATATCTTGTCCTGTCCCCTGGACATTTTCACCATCAGCAAAGAGCGGAAGAAAGGATTTAAAAACCTACATAGAAAGCTGTGGCATTTAAAAATATTTAAAGAGGCTTCAAGTCATGTCCAGGCTTGAAGAGATAATGTCTGTTTATACATTAATTTGCACCTATTGTCTCTTAAACAGAGCTCTATAGGTAACTACGCAGGGAGGTATTACATGTGTGCAATTGGCAAGGCAGGGGCTGTAAACATCTCATTAGTAACAGATGCATATTTGTATATGTTGGCACTTCCATTTACTTCATTGCAGAGAAAAAAAAAAAAATCTCTTTGCAATTTGGCTTGGATAACGTGCAGTGAGCTAAGCAGGGATTTTTACTGGTTTCTTTCTGGTAAACACAGTGTTTATGGAAGCCAGTTCCTAGTTACCTTACAGGCATGCACCAGGAGCACGTTGCAGCATTCTTCAGACTATGAGGACGGGAAGTTAAATGAAGCCAAGTGATGCCTTTTCATTTGGACACCATAAAAAAAAAAATTAAAATTAACCATGTGCTTTTTGTCTTTCTCCCTCTCTCTTTTTTTTTTTTCTTTTCCATTTTTTACTGCTTATAGGCCTATCTGTCTAAAACCTGGTGAAAAGGCAAAATTAAGGGCTCGGTTGTGCCGTCTTTACCAGCTTTTTCATTGCCACAGTGCACACAGGGAGTTTTTTTGGTGGGTTTTTTTTTTCTTTCCCTCTTTGCAAATGTAATTAGGGAACTTGTGTGTTTTAAAAGATTGATTATTCTCACGGAGTAACCTTGAAACGTTCTTACCGTGATCTTAAAAAAAAAAAAAAAAGTATGGTGTATATCCTAAGAGAACTAATCAATCTCATTCCTCGCTCAGGACCCGTTTCCTCTCCGTTTTGGCTTCGCAGCCATCAGAGGAGCAGGACCAAAGCCTTGTGCTGGAGCAGGGCGGTGGTGGTGCTGCCCAGGAGGGTGTTGAGGGCAGAGAGGTGCAATGAAACAAACCCCACGGCTTGTGCAACCCTCCCCGAGCGGGTGATGAGCCCTCGCTCACATGAGCCGGCCCGGGGGAGGTCAATGGGATTACTCATGAGCGAGCCCCACGTTGCACAACTCGTCCCCAAACTAGAATTTGCATGTCTCAAATCCCTCTTACCAGAAGAAGAGGAGCCATAATCAATTAGGCAAAGATGTACACACCGTGCTGATGAGAACGGGTTTGTTTTGATTTTGTTTTTAAGGTTGCTTTTTTATCAATCTGCCCCCAAAGGCCTGGTTTTTAAGTTGTTTGTTACGCTCGGCTTCCATCTATGTCCGTAGCTATTTTCTCAGAGTAACAGCTGGGACATGAATTCCTAAATTTGAGGGCATTCATCTCCATAATAGTTCATGGTAATGTGTCTCCCAGTCATCATCCGAGTGAGTAAACAGTGCAGCATTTCTGCATATGAAGCACGAGGTGAAAATGTGCTTTCGCAAACTTCTGCGCAGGTATTTCCAGAGCCTGGTGTCTCCTTTCTCCTGAAGTAAAGCTGATGCTACAAATGAGTGCTGCTTTAAGCTCCATCCCTGAAGAAACGTGGGGTTGCAAGTATTTCAGTGTCATGCTCTCAAGAGGCAGGGTGCTATTCATGCTCTCAGAGGGTGTCCATATTTTGCTGGCAGGTGATTTCAGTAGGGGAATTGGATCAACATTTGTTGATGAATTGGATCAACTTGTTCCTCCATCTAACTGGTTCCTGCTACTGAAGTCTCCAAGCTCCTGCCTGGCTCAGGTTATCAGGACCACATCACACCATAGGAAAATCCAAATCAAAACTGGAGAGCCCAAGCAGCACCAAGGAGCAGGTTTTCAGAGTATTTAGGCGGCGAGTGGAGTGCTCCACACTGTCCCTTGCTCCTGCTAGCAGGTGCTTTTGGAAATTTGTCGTCTGCCAAGCAAAATGTTTGGCATCCAGCTGGAAAACTGGTAGAGAAGCTATGACTGGCCTGGCCCTACACAGGAGAAATGCACGTGCCAGAGAACAGTGACTTTGCCCAACAAAGCACTACATGGTGGGAGTCATGGGTGGCTTCTTTAATAAAACATATGCAAATACTTTTGGAGGTATTATACCACCTGATTAATTTAAGGTGAGGGGAGGGAAGTAGATACAACAAGCTGTTTATTTTTCCATTATAAAACAGTCTTTACTCACCAAAAACCAAAAAGGTAGAAGAGGAGATGAGACAGCCTGCTCTGGAGAAAAGCAGATAGTTAAGTGTAAGACAACCTGTACAATGCAAGTAGGGTGACTGGTGACTTTATTGCTGTATGTGTGACTGCAACACAGCAGAGACTGTTGGTTTTCTGTTTTGTTTTGTTTTGTTTTGTTTTGTTTTTCCTGTGGGCTAATGTGACTCAAGATTAAGGTTTATGGTGAATGTTGCGTGTGGGTCTAATCCTGCCGGGTGCTGAGCAATCAATCCAGAAAGAATTTGTTGAGCATTAAGGAAGCCCAGTGGGACTACCCACGTTTAAAGAAAACCCAACCAAGCAAGAAAAAAAAAATCCAAACTGAGTGATTGTGTTAGTGCTTCGTTGTATCTGGCAATATCTGCCCTTCTGTATAATTATAAATGTCTTTTTTTTTATTTTATTTGCCTTGTCTCAGTTTGTGCAACCTGCACTTAACACAGGTTCTGTTTCTGCAAGTGTGTTATTCAGCACTGGAGATGTGAACGTGAACGCCTGAGTCTGAAGCACTTTTCCTGGGCTGTGCTCATCCACAGAGTCACCCGTGTGACTCTGAGCTGTGTGGGTTTTACAACAATGTTTTGTTATTGTTTTGTGTCAATATTTGCCGCTGCGCTGGCTCTGCCTTTTTCCTCCCACCCACCTTTCTCCTCGCGTGCGCCCGCTGCCAGGGAAGTGTGGTTTGACTGAAACCATTCCAAGAGATATTGCCAGTTACAGCAGCATCACTGGGAACTATTTGTCGTGGGGCCGTGTCCATGGGGCTGGAGGCAAGGAGGTTGCAGGGCAGCACATGGAGACACTGCTCCATGTCGGGGATGGGGTCCCTTGCAGCCCATCTCCAGCCATCCCAGTCTCCAGTCCAGAGAGAGGGCTGTACCACATCTCAGGGCACAAGTGTTGTATGGATGGAGGTTCTTGGGCTGGGGCAGGGGTTCACTATTTCTGAGCTCTCCTTTTGCCCCTCGATAGGGCTGGACAAGTTGGGCCCACCCTCCTTGCCCCGGATTCCCTTCTGCATAGAGGGATGGCTCGCAAAATGTCTTTGGGCTTTATTCTGGGTGCTCAAATCTCTAGGAGGAGAAGTGGTGAAAGGGCTCTGCCAACTTTGCCACCAAGTTCACTTATCCCTGTACAGGGCCCTGCTGCACGTGAAATAATGTGGGGCAGAGACGAAGCTACTATGGTTTCTGAGGAAGTCTAGTTGAGAGGGCTGGGTTGGCAGCTATTTCCTTCTCATAAGCTTCTTCCTTTGCCCTCTCGATGTTCCTGTGTTTGCCATTGCCTTTCTCAACCATCAGGTTCCTCCTCCCATTTACAGAATCACAGAATCTTCTAGGTTGGAAGGGACCTTAAAGATCATCTTGTCCTACCGTCAACCTAACTTTGACAAAAATAGACACCCACACAACAAACAAAAAGCAACACCATCACTAAACCGTATCTCCCAGCACCACATCAACCCGTCTCTTGAACACCTCCAGGGATGGTGCCTCAACCACCTCCCTGGGCAGCCCATTCCAATGTCTGATAACCCTTTCAGTGACAAAATTTTTCCTAATATCCAGCTTGACCCTCCCCTGGCGTAACTTGAGGCCATGATAAATAATCTCAGATGATTATTTTTTGGGTTTTTTTTGAAGCTGGTTAATGCCACTGCACTGTGGAGCTGCTCACCCACGTGAACAACATGGTGAGGCCTCCCGATGCGGTGCAGGGTATGAAGGGGCTTGAATATGGCCGAGCATGAGCTGCGGAAGGAAGAAGGAGCTGATCTGATCAGGAGGTCTTTCGGGGGAGGGATCTGCAGTGTGAACGGCAAAAAAAAAACCCAAGAGGAGAAGGGGGGACGTCAGCTGCCAGCACCCTCTCCTTTGAAGATCTCCGCAACAGGAAGGAGGATCGGGTTGCCAGCAAACTCTCCCTTCCCAAAACATCCTGCCCCTAAAAAAAGGAGAGTGGAGCACTGATTGCCAGGGGCCTTTTCTGGTCGCCCCCTCACCCTGCGAGTCTCCCATCCTGCCACTGCCACCACCTTGGGTCCTGTAGCAGTTAATCCATCCCCGTCACCTCCCGCTGGCCCTGCTGTACCCAGGCTGGGGAGCAGGGGAACATGCCCCATCCCTGGAACTTGCTAACCCGTTGCATTTACCCCCGGTATTTGGGATGGAAATAGCCAGCACCTGGGCTTTTATCTGCTCTCAAACCCATTTGTTTCTGACATATTGTCCCTTCTGGGTGACTAGCAAGTTTCACCCGTGTGAGTTGTTTCGTAAACTCCCAGGCTGCGTGACTCAGTGACCGACTGTGCAAATCACAGGGACAAAGATGGGAGAGGGGGTGCTTCTCTAAAATAGGTGAGGAAGAGTAAAAATAATTTTTTTTGGTGTGAATTTTCAGATGTATGGAGATGTGAGCAAGAAAAAAAGAAGAAAAGCTTCTGGCACGGACACAGTTAAATATGAGTCTCACATTTTTTAAAAGTACAGACCATCCGAATCTATTTATTATTTGAAATTCATATCTGGTCCTGTGCGAGAAGTGTAAAAACTGATACTGACTTTTAGGAATGTCCCTCAAGACTTTTATACACCTACATTCTGTTGCTTTTCCTTTCATCCTCTTGTCAGTCAATACTTAACCCTTTCGGATTGTGACCTTTTGATAGTGTGAGGGCTGGGCATAGAGCTGATCAGATAATTAAAAGGATATTCTTGCATATTTTCACAAATCAAAGCACCACACTTGGTTTACTCTGATTTGTGAGTTATATTATTACAAGTACACTGGAGCTTGTTCACTGAGGCACAAAGTCTCTCAAAATCTTCCCTAATTTGTTTCACAAGCCCTTAGTTATTTGAAATTTCATCACATACGTTTATTATTTTTTATTCTTTCTTGTGCACTCGGTATCAAATCAGCAAGTGTAGAGGTTTCCTAATGATATGTACAGTCATTGAGCCCCCTAAATAGTCAGACCATACAGTCTGAAAAAGAGCATTTGATGCTGTCTAGTAAGCACTGATATAATTTTAAAAAATCCTCTAACCCAAATGGTAGTAACTGTATAAAATAATGGCTAAACAAAAATATTCAACCATTTCTACACATCTAAAACATTTCTAAGTATGTACCAGCCTCAGTAATATCCTTGACTGTCATTTAGTTCCAGGATTATAAGGAAATGTTTACAGAAAGGGTGACAATAATATGTTTTGTTGGAATTGAGAACCAAAAGGAAGCAGCTGTACATCAGAGAGAAAATCTGAACCAAGAGAGTAATAATGAGTGTAGCAAGTATTTTTTTTTTCTTGCTTATGGGTGGAAAAGCCAGCGAAGTCTCCGTTTGAAGACAAAGCACGTAGTAATGTGATCATAAAAAATCTCCTAATGGGGACTATGTGATGTACAGTAAATGTATTCCTTTCAATACATTATTCCCTCTACACACAGTCTTTCAAGGTTGGGGATATGATAGCATCGGCGTAGCGAGGTGTGGGCAGAGCCGAACCTCCTGTTTTGTTGCTATTGCTGTTATTTGTGCTGGTATTATTTTAACACGTGTATCACAGCGGGTCCTCAGGAGCTCAGATAAAAAACTTCCCCCCGTTTTTGGGAAGCAGCGCGCAGACATTGCCAGGGCACCGCCGGCGCTCTCAAAAACCTGCAATTGATGGAAACGAATGACATTCAGAGGGTGGGGAGAGGAGTGCAGTAATTATAGGTGGGGTTGGTAGCATTACCTGTTATTAAGGGCTTGCCCGACACTTCCCATTTTAAGACCTGTTTTCGGTGGTTTGTACCTACTTAGTAAACTTTAACCATTTGTCTTTTGCTAGGCTTCCGTCTCCGGCTGCCGGTGCCGCTCGGGGGTTATTACCAGGCTGGTTTATTTCACTCAGGATTGGGGCTGACAGAGGGAGCAGCAGCTTTTTTTTTTAAAAAAAAAAAAAAAGAAAGGAATTTTGCGGTTGTGCCTTTCACTCTTTATCTGAAATAAGGGACTCCAATATTATAATGTCGCCCTGTTTCCTCGTATCCCCCTGGCTGTTCGTCTGCATCCATCTGGGAGCTCTCATTTGATTTAAGTTTGTCTTTCTGTTCTGTGTTTGCTCAGTGCCTTACACAGCCGGGTCCAGGCTGGTTTATTTCCCTCAGGATTGGGGCTGACAGAGGGAGCAGCAGCTTTTTTTTTAAAAAAAAAAAAAAAAGAAAGGAATTTTGCGGTTGTGCCTTTCACTCTTTATCTGAAATAAGGGACTCCAATATTATAATGTCGCCCTGTTTCCTCGTATCCCCCTGGCTGTTCGTCTGCATCCATCTGGGAGCTCTCATTTGATTTAAGTTTGTCTTTCTGTTCTGTGTTTGCTCAGTGCCTTACACAGCCGGGTGCTGGTCCATGACCGGTACACTTATGCTACAGCAGTGCCAAAAAATATTCCAGTTTTGCACAGGATTAAAGCTTTTGGGAGCCAAAGAAACATTCCCTCTCCAGAAATCCTTCGCTCTCTCTTCCTTACCAATTTTGACTCCCTAATTGTTTACCTTTCCCCTCGCACTTAAAGTGCTGGAAATGTTTCATATTCAAATATGAGTGGCTTTTCTTGTCAACAACAGCTCCTTTTGGTAAATGCTGTTGATAAAAGCAAAAAGGCTGTTTTTCAGGCTGTGTTTAAACAGAGACACAGCGTGGACTGAGCCCAGCAAAAGCTTATTCCCTCTACCCGTGTGTCTGGAAGCAGCACAGAGAGGAAGGGATTGAGCTACTGAGTTCATGTTTCCACTGGAAATGCAAAACAGAGGGCCAAGATTCATTAAGATTGTTATACTAAGTCAATATGACCTTTCCCTTTGTATTTTGCTTCCTTCGATTGACTGGAAATGGGACTAAGCAGGCAGCACCGCGTTCAAGATTTCTGAATTTTTTCAGCAAAGGTCGATGCTTTCAATTGTAAGGGGATCGTTGTTTCAACAGTGATTTTTGTGTTACCCATAAAGCCACACAGGCTTTCATTCACCTCCTTTATAGTCAGTATTTTTCACCCCCGTTAAAAAAGAAGTTGCCAAAATCTTACATAATTTTGCCTTTCAGAATAAATGCAAAAATCACTGGGGTTGCATTACAACACCAAATTGTTAAAATTGTGCTTCCCATACCTGCAGCCCAACCCTGTACAGTGGTTTGAGTTCTTTTGCTTCAGTTTTAATTTTAGTTATGAGCATTTTTGTCCCCCAGCAAAGTGAACATCCCTAACATTTGCAGGATCTGTCCCTACATTTAACCAAGTCAATAATGACAAAAAAAATTGAAGGCTGAGTGTTTGAAGCTGTTCCTATTGGGATTAAGGATAGTTTCCTAAATGCAGATCTGTGTTCTCTCCTTGTAACCTGGTTATGGACCGTGTAATCTATGGCACACTTTTAGAGTGTAATCATATGGAAAAGTCCCTGGCCAAAAAAAGCAAGCAAACAACACTAGATCTCAGCAAACCACAAACGTGCTTCGACATCCGAGTGTGGGCAGACCCAGGAGCTGAAGACTATGCCGTGCATCATGCAGAGGGTAATTTTCTGCTTATTTAAAAAAAAAAATGAATAAAAAAAAAATCACAACCCAAACACAACACCCTTTAACAAACCTGATTTGACCTAAGATCTTTATGTGGCTGCGATTTATGATTAATTTACTCTTTCCTTCCCGGGTGGCCTCTACTACCTTTCAATGATGCAGCAAAACACATCCCCCAAACCCTTCTACCCTTGCCTTCTAAAAGCAGCCCGCAATCCCTGCTCGCAGCTCTGCCAGCTGAAAAGGCAAAACTGATTTTTTTCCCTCCCCTCCTTTAGCACCGTACCCCTTACACACATCTACGTGGACAGAACTTGCGGGGGTCAAGGGGAGCATGTTACACCGGGATGGGGAAGAGAACACCAGCCTGTCTCGATAAGTGTTTTTCCTACCATCAGGTGGAAAGATGGTGTTTGGGGGACCTAGTTTGCTGGCACCACGCCAGGCTCACGCCAGCTGCTGCGAAAGCATGGTAATCAGCCTATTTCTATGTGAAAGAGCTTATTGCTAATAATTTCTGTCGGCTTCTAACCGATTAGTGTTTTGGTTCAGGTTTTGTTTGGTTGGTTTTCTTTTTTTTTTTTTTAAGTCAGATGTTTACAAGAAGTATTTCATTTTATTTTTTTTTTAATGCAGCGCTAATGATTATCAGCGCCATCTGACTCATCTAGCCCAGAAACCAATTTATGACGGTTTCTAACGATAAAAGCTAAATTAAAAAAATAAAATAAAAAAAAATATTTTCCCAAACAACTCGATTTTTCCTCCTATCTAGAATTAATGTGGACAAATTTCACAGAAGGAACTGGAACCTGAAAAGAGTCAGGATGTAACCACTTGGGCTCCTGGTATGTGCTGCTGGGAAGGGGCACCAAATGGTGGGTGGGCCTGCTAGGAGTCAAGAAGACACAAATCAAATTCTTCAGAAACCAGCAGGCCTCAAGCGATGATCTCACCATCCAATGGCACTGTTGAAGACCTGTGTTTTGCTAAAGTATCCATGTTGAACTGTTCTAGTAAGATGCAATAACTAAGGGCATGGTGGGAGATCCCAAGATCCCATAAATGTCCTTGTGAGCATTAAACAGTCTCTGTTCCTTTTCTTGTGGTGCTACCCCTTTTTTTTTTCTCTCTCTCTTTTTTTTTTTCCTTCTAGATGATAAGGGGGAAAATAAGGAAAAAAAAAAAAGTGGCTGATACCAGTCTGGTCTCCAGGTGACACATATCTGTACCACAAAGCAGGCATTAGAGTTGGCATAGGCCATCAGAGGGCCCTGAGGGCTAAATTGTTCATAAAGACCAAAACTTACCAGGAGCTGATCTTTCTTCCATGGCAAGGCTGAGTGGGATGGAAGAACCTGAATTTCTTGCTGATCCTATGTGTGGCTAGACAGGTCTTCGCCAGCAATCTCATGTCTTTCATGAGCACGAAATCCACATTAACATTTTAAAATAACAAGCAATAACTGTGTGAGCTTGCAGGCTTTCCAAAAGCCTATTTATAGCTTCATATACTGACAACCAAATTCCTATGTACAACTGCCATCCCCAGCTGATTTTATTAGGTGAGCCTCTGTTGGATTCCCATCCCCAAATGACACTTTCCATTCTATCCTGGCTCTCAGATAGTCGTATCTTGCCTCTCTGGCTCTCCTCCAAACAAGATTTGTAAAAGACTAATCTTTATTCAAATGGGAAGTGCCAGATTTATTCCTGGTCTGTATGACAGAAGGGTCCTGGCTTGACTTCTCTATTCAAGCCTGCCTTAAGTCCTTATCATCCCTGGCAATATAGTATCACACAGGGGGTGAATTCCTTTGGCATCTCACCCAGCACAGCCTATGACTGTCCTCTGAAACATCCAGTTTGGAAGGAAAGTCAGCAAAACAATCATTTCATGAAATTTTCTGGAACGGGTAAGAGAAAGGAAAGCTCAGAGTGGGCTTCGTGGAGTTACAGACTAGGAGGTCAGAGGTACTGCAGTTTAACTCATCTGATCCTCTTCTAGAAGGAACCTAATCTCAATTTAAAAATTGCCAGGGCCAGGGAACCCAGCAAAACCTTTGGGAGGTTCTAGTAGTCAAACATCAGCACTTCTAAAGTCTAGTCTGAACTTGTCCAGTTTCAGCTTGCAACTTCTGGGTGGTGTTACACCTCCATCGCCTGTACCACACAGCCCAGCATGAAGCTCTGTTCTTACAGACTGACCAAATCCAGTCTTTCATTTTCCCTGTGATAGTTAATCTTTAATTACAGAAGGCAAATTTTCCAAACTTGCTGTGCTTTACAGCTTATTGACACCTTTCTGGATCACAGACACCAGGACAGGACAAAATGGCTGCATGTAGACTGTGCCTGAGCTACAAGGCAATGTGGTGGGCCAAAGCTGTTGGGCTTGCTGACAGGCTCCACACATCCACATGGCAGTCTCTGGGACACCATGGCACATAGGCTGGTGTTCCTCACCGAGAACCCAAATTCTGGCAGCCCCTATGTCCCATTGGAGATGTCAAGAGGCAAAGGCCAAGGCACATGGCGTGGCTGGTCATGGCTGAACAAGGCACATCTGTATGGCTCAACCCACACAGATCCAAGTTAGATCCCCACCAAAGTGTTGCGTTGACCCAGGATTTCTGCCCTCTGGCAGTTCTCCAGAAGTGGAGTCACACCCAATAGACATGTTGCTTTCACAAAATGAGGAATTCACTGATGGACTTAGGATTCTCAGATGGATTTAGGCCTTCATTGGATGAACCAGTGCCAAAATACAAAATGCAGCCTCTGTATCCCAAGGTTCTCCCACCCTTGTCTTAGAGACTTGGTCTTTTGGCCACTGCTTTACCTCGGGGACAGATGTTCACTTGGCTATTCACCGTGACCAGGCTGGCATTGCTTTCCAGGACAGTCCCCCATTCTGTAATGACCTTCTACAGTCACAGCTTCTTTGCACCTTTATATGGGGGTGTATTAAAAAACATGCTTTTGCTTACTAATAGCTTGCCCTGCACCAGTGACCTCTTCTCTTTGTTCAGCCTCAGTCTCCGTGTCATCTGCCAATTTTATCAGCGAGGATTTTATATTTCCTTCCAGGTCATTGATAAAAATGCAAAGTAACTCAGCTGTTTTTGTTAGCAGAAAGGGCCTGTGGGACTGTCCCTTGCAACTTGTGGGTTCTTAGAAAATTTGGGTTTCTTATTATATCAACCACAAACTCCCCCCAAAGGTAAGCTGCCTAGGAAATGACTCCTATCAATATCCCACTGGTATTCCAGAGCACAGCTCTACTGCTCAGGGAGAAGAGATTTACGCATATTGAATTCGCTGTTATTACTTTGACAAATAGCATAATCCCTCAGAGCTAGTTCCTGCATAATCACTTCTGTGTGTTTTTACTGACCTTAGAAACAGAACTAGAGATAAGAATAGTTGAGAAGATGGAAGACAGCTTACCAGACCCTCCTTTGCTCCGGGCTGGCACAGGCTGCCTGGAAACCATTAAAAGATGTGCTCCAACTTCCAGCATTTTCTTCAGTTTTGCGGTGACAAGGACACACATTTAAAGGTTTGGGTTGAAAGAGGGATGTGTTTCGAAGGAATGCAAAGGGAGAAAATGCATTTTCATTTTGCATAACAGTCCAAACAGATATCTCTGTGTGAGCGTGTTTTAATCATGGTGTGGACATCAGATGCTATTCAGAGGGAGTCAGGCAGGGCTGCAACCCCAACCAGACGGATTAAGTTTAATGATCAACTGAAACGGGAGCCAACATTGTCTGGTTTAAGACATTTTAATGCCTTATCTTTAAGAGCTTGAATTAAAATTGTGATGACTCCCATGTCGCCTGCTCCTTGCAATTTAGCATTTTGCAGAATGGTGTTCAGGTTGAGATTACATATCTGGGAGTAGCTACAACTTTTGCCCCCCAGCACGTTCTTAACAAGAATATACCTTCTTCACATGGCCTTTAACAGTGTGCTATCAAACCAAAGTTTGTAAAATTAATTATTCTTTATTTTTTGAGTTCTTCCCCTTCCTCTTCTTTCAACATGGGATTTTTATTTGTCTGGGTTTCTGAATTCTCCACAGAAGCAAAGCCAAATAGGGGAGATCTGTGTTTTCTTCTAAAGGTGAGGGTTGCCTGCCATAGCCCACACGGCTAACGTCAGTGAAGTTTTTAGCTAATGAAGCTGCGATAGTGTCAAATGCATTTCATGTCTTTCTTTGAGAGGAATATAATGGAGCTGATTGAAGGCTCTGCAGACATTAAAGGCCATTCATGTGTTAGCAATATGGATTCTGTGTGGTGCTGCATCTTCAGGCTTACAGTTGTAAAAGCGTTTGTAACATTTCCAAGGGTTACAGCATGAAGAAATCTGAGCAATTGCATTTACCAGAGTCTGTCAACAAGTTATCTGAAAAACAAGAACCGGGTTCTCACATGAGATTGATTTATTTCTTAACGTAGCATATTACATGCCCATATAATATATAGGGCACACACTCAAATCTTTCCTGCTAAAAATGAGATTCAGTAACAACCTATACTTTATTTTTCACACTCCAGCAAGTGCGTACCAGCATGCGATTTTATGACTTTGAGGGAGAAATGAAACCTGGGTAACACGTTTGACTTTATTTCAGTTTTTTGAATGTCCATATGTGCTTCTCCCCAGTACATACCACGTCTGTTCCAAAGCCTAAATGCTAACAGACATGGCAGAGCAAGGAGAAACCATTGAGATGTCTTGTGCTCCCCGTAAAAAAGTTTATTAAATAACATACTTCTAATTCACACTCTTTAGAGACCACCCAGATATTTCTGGCGCTGTCATATACCTACAACTGTTATTTTTGCAACATATATGCAAATACATTAAGACTGAGTAAAACTGAATGCTAATTGTTGAAGCCACAGACCAGAACACATTCTATTCTTTTATTTATTAATTTAAAGAGATCCCAGCCTGACTAAACATTATTTTTTTTCAGTGATTTGCCCATGATTAGTGCCTCAGTGAGGCTCTACTATAATTTAATTTATTATAAGCAATGTCACTTTATCAGTAGCATGCCACATGTATTGCCTGCACAGTTTCTTAAAGTCTAATTAACCTTCAATATCACATGGGTTAGTTAGTGTTGAAGGCTTGAGTGTTGAGGTTGTTTTAGCTTGTGTTTTCTTTTAACACCGACCTTTTCAAATTCCCTCCTAGATAATGGGATATGACTTTTAAATGGAAGATATAGCTTTCAAAATGATTCAACATAATAAGAGATAAAACAACTGAGGAACTGAAAAAGCAAATAGTGCCTCTGACTTAAAAGGAAAACAACTATCAGTGCCCCTAGCGATTGTCTAATTTGGAGACGTTTGAAAAAGACAGGTCTTAAGAGGGGAAAAAAAAAGCCCTAAACTGAACACCACGGCTTCAGAGTCGCGAATTTCAGCTGGCACCAAGGAAGAAGGGTGCAGATAACCAGTATCTGATGCAAAGCTTCACGGCACAGAATTAACCCACCGGCAAATGGGAGCAGGAGGAATAAGCTCCCCCTTTTTTGAAGGAAAGATGCTTGGATCTTTTGGTGGTGGAAATACCTGGAAACCATTACCTTAGTGCACTCCAAAGCCTCAGATAACAGAGGGAGAATAGAAGAAACGCAAGTGTATTTATTTGGGGGTTTTAATCTTATGCATTTAAAGCAAATCCGCTGATCATCTGAAACCTCAGTCCTGATCTGTGAAGGCTCAGGGTTGCCAATACTATTAGCATATGAGCTGAAGAGTTTCAGCTGATAAAGTTGTGAGTGGTGTGCTCTCTGGTATGCTCTCTCAAGGGAAAGTCAGGCTCAGGAGATGAGGTTTGACTTCATTTACTCCATGTGACCTTAGACTGCTGCTTAAAACAGTCTGCTCTTTGTTTCTCCAACTGTCAAATGAAGATAATGATTCTTACCCATTCTTAGGACAGCGCTTTGAAATTTATAAATGAAAATATTATTTATATTCAAGAGGTTCCCAGACAAGGAAAATGAATTATTTCCATAAATGCAATATATTTCTTCCTTGCATCATTCCAGTCTGGAGTGTCATGTCTAGTTTCTGGCACTCACACACAATGAAGATGGGTGTGAGAGACAAGTACTTATTATGTATATATATATATTTATACAGTCCCTCTATACCAGGCCTCTGTGTCTAATTTTCTGTATGCCTATATATGTGTGTGTGTGTCTGTGTGTATAACAGATACACAGAATACCACTTGAAGTGAATATGAACATTTCCCATCTCACAATCGTGGGGCTGACTGTGCTCTCAGATAGTGAAGCTGGTAAATATTTAGCATGACTTTAAAAACTTCAAAAACTCTATCAGTCTGTTGCCTAGTGAAATATATACATTAAAAAAATTACTAGTTAAAAGGATGATGTAATACTTCATGCAGGATGATGCCAATGTGCTTAACTTAATATAATATTAAACTAAGGTCCATTCTGCATAATTTTGCTTTCTGTCCAAATGGCAATGAAAATTCCCAGTGGCCCTCTCTGAAGGGGGGATCAGATGCCATAGGAGCTCCAGGGAAAAGCTCTCTCTCTTTCAAGAGCAGCCCGTTGCACTGGGCAACCGGGTCTCTATGAGACAGCCTGATATCCAATGTAAGAAGAGATCTATTGCTGCCTGTGAAATGGCAACTGCACCTCCTTCCCTGGTCAACGAACCAGCTTGGAAGCTCACCTCTGCCTTCTGCTCTCCGTCTTCAAGCTCAGAAGATTTCACTGTTAATCTAAATTTTAATATTCCATCTCCTCCTGATTCTCTGCATTTCTATATCTGCAGAGATCTTCAGAGATTCCAGATTTTCTGCTTCAGAAATTCCTGGCTCTCTTTTGTTTGACTGTAGTTGCTCTGAAAGGTAGATCTACTTTTTTGGAATGGAATCAGTACACTATGTTTATCTTCCCACGGCCTTTACTTTAATAAATATCTCAGAAGAAAGTTCCTAAGGTTTTTCTCTGCCTTTTGCTCATTCTTTTTCTCCAGCTTATTCTTTTTTTTCTCTCTACACTGTTTGCTACCACCATGGAAACTGTGTTTGGTGAGTGAGGATAAGAATAATATAAGAAAGGAGAGTGGTAAAATGAATATGGCAGAAATATACATTCTTGATGAAAATACAAATAAATAGTAATATATTATATTGGGAAGATGACGAAAGGGAGAGAAAACATGACAGAAATAGTTAAGGATGAATGCTGGGGAAGTTGTTACCACTTCTCATACTATGTGTTTGGCAACGAGAAACACAAATGTTTGCAGATGTCTCTGAAGGAGAAAGAAAGCATGGAAACTCTTCTTGTGAGATTGCTGCAGGCTGGTTGATCCACACTCCATCCAAACTTGTGTAGATCTCAGTTCAGATCCCTCTGTAAAGCTGATCTCAGTTAGCCCTGAAGGATGCTGGCTGCTGGGCCTGAGTCTGTCCAGGGCTGGCACTTTCCACGTGGCTAAAAGGCTGCAGTGACAACATGATTATTTACTACAGAAAGGGCTGTGGAAAACCAGAAAAAGCTCACTGAGCTGATTCCATTTCATGGAGAGGACCTTCTTTTTTAGGGAAGCAAAGTTACCCAGTATAGGTAATTTCACAGCTAAGAGACACCATCATGTTACCTTAAATTGGTTAAAAAATAACCAAGAGGATCTATGACCTTTTTTCCCTAGTCTGTTTTGGAAGGCGGTAATTTAATATGTATGTGTTTCTTCTGGGGTGGGGTTCTGGGAGATGAGCTTTCTCAGGAAATTTACACTGAGAAGAGATAACATGAATAATTATGACATAGTTTCTCCTCAGGAACCCAGGCTAAGGAAATTACCTATGCAGAACTGCTGCTGTCGTCGTGTGAGGACCTCAATGAGAGCAACAACGGGAGAAACCCATACCCAAAAACTCACTGCTGAGTCCACCGGATGGGGAGCCAAACCAGCTCACGTTCCCCACCAGTAATTTATAACGGAGGCTGCACGGTGTGGAGAAGCAATTCCTTGAAATCAATAGAGATTTAATGACCTATGAAGGGAAAATAAACCATTCTGCCAAAATGCAGAAGGTGCTAACAAAGCCTGCTGGAGCCCTGGAGAAGGGAGGGCATGGTGGGGAAGGTGGTGAGCATCCTGGGATGGGGTGGGATTGGGCTGCGGGCTCAGTGCCTGGCCACTACCCACCATCACTGCTGAACCTCTGCAGCATCAAGGGGTGGTAGATCTGTCCGTCAGAGGATCTGAACCTTTTTTCCCCTGACCAGAGTGGTGATGATCCATCTCCTGATGGAAGCCCTGGGCCTGGGTAAGGAGGAAAGGCAAGACGTGACTTGAAGAGGGCACGGCAGAGAATCTCTGTGAAAACAACAGTCCCGGGGAGGATTTAGTAGGCTTAAACCCAGCACAAGGCTGATGTAAACAGTATGTCTAGCAGATCCAAAGAGTCTCCCCAACACTATCATTAGAGACAGCAGCTCAGAATCACTGACTGATTTCTTGTTTATACTGTGTAATGTTTCACTGCCCCAGCCAGGCAGAGGTGGGACTGTAAGATATTTAGCGCTGTAGTCATTATGAGGCCCTGAAGTGTACTTCAGGAATTATCTGGGCTTTGGCCAAATAGTACATTAGACAGCGGTGCATATTTATTACCAGGTTGTCTTCTAACTCCCTGTCTCTCAAAGTTTTTAAGTCAGCGCAAGCAGAAATAAGGGAGACACACTAAGCCATCCAGTCCATCTTCTGTCCGGCGCAGGATTGCTCTCTTGAGTACAGTCACTTGTGCTTTATAAGCGTAGTTTTAAATGTATCAAGAGATGCATCACTTCATTCATGAGAGTAATCGATACCCTAACACACCTGTCAATAAGTTTTCATTTTCTCCTTCATTTTTGCCTTTAAAAATATCATCCTGTTGCAAGTTACGCCACTGGTGTTAATAACCCCTCCAACATACATACGTGTCTGTTGGAGCTTCCCCTGTCCATTGCTTAGCTGATACATACATCTTTAGGGCCAGACTTTTACAGGCTTGCACATAATATTTTGCTTTGTGAGCAGGCCTGTTAAAATGTAGGGGAAAAGGATGGGATTAGAATTAAAGTGCTGCTCCACGGGAATAAAAGGTGCCCCAATCCACCCCTAAACTATTTTAATCTTTCTTTAAAAGTCAGCCCAGACAACCCCTTAGACACTCTTGTTGCTCTCCACTGAACCTGCCCTTTTAGATGCTAATAAGGTACCCAGGAGTGAATTTAGTATTCTTAGTGTGGTCACACCAAAGCCATATGGAGTGGAACCTTTTCTTCCCTTTTCCAGGAGGTGATGTCTTTGAATCTGCAGCCAAAAATTTCCCTTTCTCTTTTTTTTTTTTTGCTCAGTCACATTTAATGCACTCTCTACTATCACCCTCAGGCTTCTTTCAGCATTACTTTCCTCATTTTCCCTTCTGAGGAATAACTGGGTTTTGGATTATTTTCCCTAGATGTCTAGGCTTGAATTTCTTCAACTTGAGAGTCCTTCTGTTTTTTTCTCCCCATAGGTCATATCATGTCATCAGCTATTAAGCACAATTCTAAATGTGGATTATAAAGTATGGATTTAATTTTCATTGATTTTCAAGGAGAAGGAAGGAATTGACAGTTACCAACATGTCTGAATTTATATTCCATACCTCTGCCATCAGCAACAGAAATAATGGGGGTTTCACTCATTACGGTTTCATGTACAATATATTATTTTAGATCAAATGTTTTCACAAATGTTTACAGTTTAGAAGTTGAAAATATTCTCCTTCATAATCCAGAAAAGACATCCTTTAAGCCTTTATTCATAGCCAAATGAGAGGTAGAAGTTGTCATGTTTAGGGTGTACAATAATTAAGTCTTAAGGAAAACAAGTATGGCAGTACTCTTTAGGATGGGTGTAAGATTGACTGGGAGAAAACTGTAGTGTAGCAATTACAATTCATTCTCAATTCAGGATGCTATATTTGGCTATGCTATATGTAATGTATTTTACATTAAATTTACTGCTGATGTAAACTGGAAAATGAATCCAATTGAATTATACATTCTCTAATGGGTGAAGCTGTTTTTTGGTCCACTTCTTGCAAAAGCTGAAGTAAGGTACGCAGTTGTTGTTGGTTACAAAAGTACTGTAGAAAAAGAAAGTGTCTGTCACTCAGGGAAAAAATTCTCCACTCATTTGTACCTAGAGGGAAAATTCATTAAAGTTGCCCTTGTGAAATTGAACGGAGTTTGCTGCATTGCCTGGATATATTGAAAACACAAATAATTCATGTTTCAGCTCCGTTTTAGAAGGTAGGGATGTTCCTGGCATCAAAATTTCTTCTACTTCGGATTAATTCATTGGATTGGATTGCCTTTTCTCATGTAATCAAACTGATACATGTCCTAAGTTCCTATGCAAAGGCATTATATGAGGTTGGAAGGATGTAAATTCACTTGAAGGAGACAACTGAATTAACTCTGTATCAGCAAGCAAACCACACTGTGACTGTTTATAATCTCTGTGCACACGTGGCCCAGCATTCCACAGCATTAAGAATCAAAACGTGGGGGAAAAAAGCTATGGGATATTTGACATGGTCAATTGATGTCAGTTCTGCTTGAGCATTTTGTGAAATAAACATTTATACTTTAGTGGATAGTGCTGTTAATTACTTGCCATTCCTATGCAGAAATAACTAAAATAAATGCAGAACTGACAAGGAAAGTTACACTTAGGTTATGCTAGACCTTGGTAAATTTTTGGTGCAGGCTTAGTCGCTGAAAAGTGTGGTTTTGTATGAAATGATTTTAAATTGGCAGCTTTCATGGGCCTTTTTCTTCTACGGTAAACAAAACTGGTACAAAATCTGAATGTATCCGAAAGTGGCTCTTCAAAAAGTTGATTCAAGTCCAAATGTTCTTCAATAGCCATAATGAGCAGCCAGAACTGGGCATAAATTTTCCCGAAACAACTGTGTGTAACTTCTAACAACTGTACCAGGGCATCTCCAGAGTGCTTCTCTGCCTCCATGATGTGGAGGCAAGTCCCTTCCTTCTTCAGCTGTTGCTAAAGGTGGTATCCCCCAAACTGGCAGGGCAATTTCACTGTAAGGGTTTTCATTGTTCAAGACAAATCTACTTTCTTCATTGATCTGCTTGTCTCACACCCACAACCTCACACAAACTCAAGGCCAAACACGTTTGGATGCCCTCAGACTTAGTTTTTTTTGCTTCAAGCATCTTAAGTGTTTCATAGGGCACCCCCACATCCTCAGCCAGCTCTGCTGGGGTGCAGTCTACCATGACAGCATTGTGTTTGGTTGGACCTGGTGTGACCATGGCATGACTGAACCCAGCTCAAGTCCAACCCAAGCCCAAGTGGGGTGGTAAGAGGAGAGCTGCTCACTTGTCCTGGATGCCCTGGGTGGGTGCCCTGTGCAACTGTGCTGGGGATGACCATGGAGGGGATGGAGACACCTGGGCAGTCATCGGCCATGGAGGAACACACACTTGGCCATTGTCTACAGCACTTTCAATGATGTTAGTTAGCTTCCTTCCCTGGAGAGAAAAATGAGGCTGTGCTGAGAAGAGTTGACCATCAACAGGTATTTTATTCTCAAATTCCCAACAAAGGCTTCCTCCCTCTCAGTTGGTTCTATAGAGGAGGCCTTGCACACATGTCTGGGTGAAGACTTAAACTAGACCAAGTTTCAAAAATTAATTTACTTTTCTTTTTCTGTAAGTACAGCCAGAGCCTAAGATGATGAAATACTATGGGAATGTTATTGTGGGAATTGGCTGTTATATCACTCCAAAAATTGCAGTTCCTCACTTAATTAGCTCACATGGCTTGAGATATGTAACACTGACCATTACAGGAAGCCTGATAATAAAGGGTAATGATACAACACAAACACTTTAAATTAACACAAGGTATGCAGAAACACACTGTGTCTCAGTTTTAAGGAAACTCTCCCAGAGATGGGAGGTACTAGAGTCTGTCCTTTAATTTGCTCTACTTTGTCTGATTCTTCCTCTTTCATATGCTAACTTCCATTCCTTTCCAGGAATATAGACAGTTTTGCATATTCAAAACTTTTGGAAAAGTATCCAAATCTTTTGATATTTATGCAGACCAGGTCTAAAATGGAAGTTTCCAAGCAGTGATGAACCTAATAACCAATAGAGCTAAGTAATAATTAACAGCAATAATAAAAAATATATTGCAATAATGAAGCTGTAATAATGAAATAAAAATCCAAGCTTGACTGGGGAAATGGAAATAACATTTAAAATTCAAATTTGAGTTCCATAATAAAATTGTTCTATGCTACTCTGGAGTAATGGCTCCAAAAGGCACGGCAGCATCCAAAAGCATGGAGCACTTGGCCTGGTGTTGCATTTTTTTTAAAGCGGTTGGCAAAAGTCTCCTTGAAGAGCAAACTTGGTTGCAAGCACAAGGGAGTGCTACCGTGGGCATTGTGGACAGGAGCACAAGAGCTCTGATAGAGGATGGGAACCGACACCTCTGAGCTGGAGCGATTTTGGGTAAAACCATGGTGGGTGGCGGGACCTTGCAGAACAGGGACAGCAGCCTCTGGATGCAGTCTCCACCACTGGTGCAGGTCTGGCTGTGCCTTCATCAGTTGGTGCTGTGGCTCATACCAGAGCTCTGCTGGAGCCCATGGGAGCTTAGACCACCAGCCTGGGCTGGGTACCCAGCCAGGAGGAGTGGGACACTGCACGCTGGGTGCTTCTGTAGAGCCAACATCACACTCACGTTTATTTATCATTGAGTGGCAGTGGCTGGGTGTAAAATATAGTGAATTTTTTCATTTGCCTTTTACACATATTTTTTTCCCTTGCATGAGCAGGCGACTTTGGCATTAGACAATTACCCCTCTGGGACAGAAATAATAGTGGGGAGTACGTACCTACATCTCAGCCACTCCAGTTTGTACCTCATTGGGTATTTAGTTCAAGCCACTGAGAAGGGAGGGTTCATGCTCAGGTGCTAGACTGTACCGTGCCTAAATTATAATGGCTGAGGCTCAGACACCAGTCCCCTCCTGTTGACTTTGTTGTCAAGAGATTGTAGCCCAGCAGACGGGTGGTAACAAACAGCTGGGAGGCAATAACAACGTTTACTCAATGAATGTGAATAAGAGCCCTACTTTTATTTAAAGTTGCTGTCTGCTGACATCAGTACAATGCCATAAGGCAGTGACTCTGCAGTGGTTTCAAATCTAATCTGGGGAAGTGGAGCTTGCCCAGGTCCACCTTTCAGTCCATGCTGAGATGTCATCAGGGTTTAACATCTTGCTCGCAGGGGGCACCTTGCAGGCCCAGGGCCCTTCAGCTGATCAACTGTATTCTTCATTTTTTCTCATCAGTATCTTGGGACCATGAGTTGCTCAAAATGCCAGCTGACAAAATGGAGACCAAGATCTGGTTCATCAGTTAAAACAAATCAGTGAGGGGCTTTGTGATCTACCAATATTTTTAAGCACATGTTCAAATTTCAAGACAGTCCAAAGGAGCTAAGAAATTGCTTGAATGTTTCCACAAATGTGGGGTTTGGCACCATCCTACAGCCTCAGTTTTAGTCACATAGTGTGGTGGGAGGCAGATTGATTTTGTCCTTATGCAGTGTTCATGGAAAAAGACTTAATTTTGAAAATACGATGGCTGGCAAGGTGAATTGAGTCCTGGAGTTACCTGGAGATGGGTACATACAAAAGGAATGCATTAAAAATGATTTCTGTGGCAATCAATTGCCCTTCAGACTGGAAGAGTGACTTAATTATTAAAAGCTAGAAGCATGGAAGCTAGAAGTAACAAAATAGCTATACGTGTGTGTATGTATATATAGCACAGACATGAGTCACAATTTATAGCCCTGATGTTTGGAAAGATTGGGGTGTTCAGCTCAGAGACTTTGGGCTGACTCCCTGGGATGTCAGTGGAGCCTGTTCCTTGATGTTGTGACCATCTCTTGAGTCAGGGCTCAGCAATTACCTAGAGATAGACCATAATCTTATAGGGATAGGGTAAAGCATTCGGCACGTGGAGAGGAGGCCAAGCTATTTTATATCCACAGCCGTAGCTCACCTGAAGGGTTTCACTTTGGGATGAGTGAGAGAGAATAAAAGAATTTCAGGTGGGCACTTTGGTTTCAAAGAGGCCTTCTTCCTTAGCTTCACCAATCACTGCTGCCTCCAGCACCACTGCTGTAGTGCTGTAACCAGAGAAGCAGTTGCTGAGTAAGTTTAGAGCTGTCTGCACTTTTCCAGCAAGCCAACTTTTTTATTTTTTTTTTTCCTAGCTGCATGGTAAATACAGATCAGAAATATACCAGGAGAAGAAAAGCGTGTGTATCTCCAGAAAGACTATTTGTAAGTCTCTAACAGATCTTCATTTTGACTATTCTCTATAAATTTAAGATCATAAGTACTGAAGTACTGAAAAATCCTAGTTTCCTCAATAACATAAGTCAGTAAAAATGATTCAATGAGCTTGTCTTCCTTTAGCCAACTGCAAACTTCAAGAAGAAAACAACTGGAATTCCTCCGAATGCAAAATCACATCATGTAATTTAGTGGATAAATACTAATATATATTTTTTAGTTTAGGAACCTATTTCTTGCATTTTTTTTTACCACAAGCTCTACAAGTATCCAAAGTCCTCCTTGATATTTCTCTGTTTTCTTTTGCAACCACCTGAATTGGGCAGGGGTGAAGTTGCCCTGTGCAAAAGTGCACAAAGCAAGCACGCTTTTTTTCCTAGCTTGTGTTCCATCACCTCGCGGAGCTGACCTTCTGGAGACGTCTGCTTAAGAGAACTTGAGCCAACGAAACACCAGGCAACAGACTGAAAATCTTGGTTTAATTGAGTCATCATGCCAAGCACACGGGGAGCCTGGTGACAATGACAGAGTGCTGCGGCGGTGATTTGGAGGGTTAGTTGTTTCACCAGCTCCAAGCACGCCAGGCCCAGATGAACTCACTGAACTTGGGGTACAGAGCCACCCCGTACTTGAGCAATAGGATGCAGCAGTTTTGCTGTGCACGAGGCGTCCTGCTGTGTGCCCCATGGATCTGATGCATCCCACAGACGTGTGACTGCTCATACGCAACCGTGGTGCGCCTGCGGAGCAGTCATTTTCCCCCAAAAAAGTGGCACCCCCTGCCTGAAACCCTGTGCATGCGTGGGGTGGGGGCGGTAGATTCCCATTAAATGGGAGCGTGTATCACCCAAAGGCAGAGGTTTGGCAGATCTCCAGATGCAGAGACTCAGAAGTTGCAAACCAAACTCTGCCAGAGCCCTGGGGGAGCTCTTTTTGAGAAAACAGCGAACAATCAGACCCAAATCCCAAGAAGAGTGTTATCCCCTCTGGAGGCAAACCAAAGAAAATGTTCACACCAGCTCTTCTGCATAAAACCAGGGGGTTTGGTGTTATTCTACTGGCAGCTTAGTCAGTTGCCTGGCTGGAAAAGTAGGTGAAGAAGGAGCTCTGCATATTTGTTTTCTCATGCATGGTTTTGTTACCAGGATTGCAGCGTTAATAGGAACATCTTCAAAAATCTCTGCTGAAACCAAGGACTATATAGGCAGAAATTAATCACAGCTGTACCTAGTAAACAGAATTTAATAACAGCTCTATATGACTTCATGAATAGGGATCTTTTTATAAGTGATGCTGCAGCCATGTATGGGACTAATTTAGAGAACCAGATGCAGGACACGTGTGGCTGCCCACTCATGACAGACACGGCAGATTTTGTAATCTCCTTTATGTTCCTGATATTTCTTTTTCTTTCCTTAGGCTTCTTACATTTGTTCACTGCACACACACATACCCTCCTAGACTGAACTGCTGTCTCTGCTGAAGCTAGTGGCAATTTTGCCAGTGACTTTTGTGAGACTGAGATTTCATACCTGGTGAATGAAATACTTTCATAGCTGGGGTATAAAATAATTTCATACTCTGTAGATTCTCTGACTGTGATACTGGAAAATGAGCAGCATTTACTGTCTCTGAGACCTAGGACTTCCAGGTCTTTCTAGGTATGGTCTAGAGTTAGTGTGCAGGCTATAATTAAAAAAACCCATGATGGACTGAACACCAAAGAAGCATTTGTTTATTCTGCCTACAGTGCAAGTTGGTCATTTCAATATTGGCCTATCTATAATTACATTAATATAAATAAGGCTGGAGTGTCTGCGCTTTGCCCAACTGAGGGCTACACTGGAGTTTTAGCAGAGCCAGAGGGATGAACCTCATTTGTTTAACAGATCAGTCTGATCGCAACTGGCCTTGTAATACAAAGGTGATAACCAGAGATGCCAAAAAGAGCTTGCCACCTACGGACTCGGATCAAACGGGACCTTCTGTGTGGGGTCCTGTGGTGCACCAGTGACACCCGGGCTTCAAAGGCAAACCACAGAAGAAAAATGAGCCTGTGACCTTTGGTTCTTCACAACAAGCAAGGAAGCCCAAGAGACAGCTGTTGGGCTTTCTTAACTCTATTTGATATTATATTAGGAACACACCAGTCATTAGACCCTGAACTGGTTGGATTTGCTGTTTCTGTTTTGTCTAGGAGCCCTCCTGGAGGAATTCTGCTGGATTTAGAGCTTTGTACAGAGGAAGGGCTGAGCAGGTAGGACATATGCTTTCAGCAGACGTGTGCTTCTGGACCCATGTGCCAGTGAAACAAGTTGAGCCAGTAAAGCAGAGCCCTGCTGGCGTGTCTGGCCCCGGCACACCAGGCACAGATGGAGGTCAGTCCTCCGACTGGTTTCATGTCCCTGGTGGACGTTGCTGAGTCAACAGAGCTCTCCCGGGTGGACCTGGCCAAAGTTGTTTCGCCGTTCTCCTGCGAGGCATTTGAGTTACACAGGCAATGACAAAACCAAAAGGAGCAGCAAACTATAAACGCTCTGACTAAGAGAGTCCTGTTCCTGACTGTGTTTACTGGCACTTCCCTGCCTGTGCCCCTGTGACATTACAGTAAAGCAGAGCCCTGCTGGCGTGTCTGGCCCCGGCACACCAGGCACAGATGGAGGTCAGTCCTCCGACTGGTTTCATGTCCCTGGTGGACGTTGCTGAGTCAACAGAGCTCTCCCGGGTGGACCTGGCCAAAGTTGTTTCGCCGTTCTCCTGCGAGGCATTTGAGTTACACAGGCAATGACAAAACCAAAAGGAGCAGCAAACTATAAACGCTCTGACTAAGAGAGTCCTGTTCCTGACTGTGTTTACTGGCACTTCGCTACCTGTGCCCCTGTGACACTACAATCCTGCCACCTCTCTGTTGTCCACGGGGTATTTGGGGGACCAGAAGTGATAAGACTCAAGCTTCTAACGCAAGTAAAATAAAAATCAATAATCTATAAATATGTCTAAACTTAAGAATTATAAACTAAAAATGGAAAAAATAGGCAAAAACCTATCGAGTCTTTTCTCCGCTGGCATTTTTAACACTATCAGGAGAGAGCAGCTTTAATGTATCCTGGGACTGTCCCCACCATGGACTCTAATCCAGACCTTGTACATTAATTTAGTTCTGACCTAAGTAGGGTCCCAACTCTGCTTGTCTGCAGGTATTTCTTGCTGCTGCTACCACCAGTGATGTTACTTTGGGTCTTTGATGGGTTGATGGGTCTTTGCAGCACCACTGTCCTTCCTCATTGATGGCTCCTGCTCCTCCATCCTTCCTCCAGCTTCACAGCTCCCGCAGGCACCAAGCAGGGGGTGGCACTGGGGAACTCACCCCATGAGCAGTGACACCACAAGGACAGGCAAGAAGAAAGAAAAGATATTCACAACCCAAGTCAGCACATCCCTCTTGCTCACCCTCCATCTGCACAATCTTTGTCTCAGGGATGATGGAGGGGTGGGATCAAGTGCTCAGAGAGGGCAGGGGGGTAGGATTCTGGGGATACAGCCCAGCAGAGAAATCCTGAGGAGATTGCAGCCTCGGCTCTCTCAGAAAGGAGCACGTGAGGGCAGGGAGTCTCACCAACCAGGAGTGCTGCTTGTTCCCACATGAGCAGCCAGTTTTGGGGTCAGTTTTCTCATAATCTTCCCTATGGCCATAGGAGGGGATGCGTTCGGAGCGCTGAGGAGCTGCAGCATTAGTCGCTGTCTCTTCCTCCACAAAAATACTCAGGTGTGACCTGAGTGCTGCAGAGGAATTGGCGATTTTAGATCATTACCGGGGAAAATCAGGGCAGAGCCTAACTTTCCTCGCCGTGGAGAGCTGGAGTCTCCTGCAGCAGCAAAGAAAGAACAGGCTTGACACCGCGCTGAATCCACTTTTGTCTTAGCAGGGTACTGGCTGCGTCTGTTTGAAAGGCTCGCATTGTATCACTGCTCTTTGTTATCAGGTTTCCCATGGTGGTCAGTGTTACATATCTTACATTGTTTGAGCTAATTAAGCCGGGGAATCAGGGAAAGCACATTTCCGGCGGGGATTTATTGCCAAAAGATATTTCAGCTGAAGGGGAGAAAAAGGAAATCTCCCTTTACATCCAGCATTCCTGAGCTGTTTCATAATATTCAGTGTCCAGCTTCGTGGAAATAAACGGGCAACAGTGTCAAGAGGTTTGAACCTGAGCAGTTTTCCTCTGTTTTGTTGAATTTACAAGTTATGATAAAGAAAGCCAGGGATCTGTGTAGCCAGAAAAATAAAAATATTTGAATCCTGTTGGATGGAAACAGAGTTAGACATGCTTGTTAATAACTTACATGCAAATGATCGTTTGCTCCCAAGGTGCTTTGTGCCACTCTGTTATTTGCACCCCTGTTACCTTTCTTTACAAGAGAAATGCAGTGTTTTAAGTCTTCACCAGTGTCTATTTAGGATGCTGGCGGAGGGGCACAGTTCACTATTGCCTGCACCCAGTGTGGTTGCCCACAGCAGCACGAAGGGGTGCTCAAAGTGCCCAGCAGCAGGACGGGCTGAGCCCTGCATGGATGCCCAGCACATCAGGACCAGGGCATGTTTTCCAGCATCTTCAGCTGCCTGGGAAGTGCCGGCTGCAGGGCAGAGCTTTGACTGCAAGATGGTTGTGGGCTCATCCCGAAAGGGAAACTCTGCTCTTACGTATAGGATGTCGTATATAGGTTCATTGTTAGGAAATCCTGTGTGTGAACAAAGCCCTGTTTTTCTTCCAGATAATATTAATAATCACCATAGATGGGATTGGTGATGAAGACAGTTTCTTCGTTTTCACTGGTCTCAAAGACTTTGCTGAAAGAAGTGGGGATGATTATCCTCTGCCTGGCAAGGGAGACCTGAGCAACCGAGGAGCGCTCTTGATTGTTAAAGTGCTTCGGATGAGAAGGTCCTGTTTTCAGCTTTGAGTAACTTCTGTCAAGCTTTGGCTGTTCAGTGTGAAACTGTCTTCAGATGTCTTCTGAGTCATGCCTTGTTGTTTCCTTGATTGTTTCTGTTTCTGTTTGCTTTCTTTTTTTTTTTAAACAGGTAGTTTCAGCTGAAACATTTAAGCTCTCTCAAGCATAAGGAAAGAAAAGGGTTTTCACCCATGGAAAAAAAAAAAAGGCTGGTAATTTTATCTTTGGAAATCACTGGCGGTACTCCTCATTTGAAGCAGGGACTGAAAGTCTGATGTCACTACATTAACAAAGAAAATTGACCTAATTTCTAGGGCTCTGAAAAGTTGCAGTTTGCATGTGCTCACCACAGAGGAGTGTGTTTTCACCAGTCTTGTCATATTTGACCTGCAGTGAGCAGGGTAGGGTGCAACCCAGCATTGCTATCAGTTAATCCTTTAGGTCAAATGAGAAGAGTCTCGGATAGAAGGGATTCCAGCTTTGCTGGTGACACATACAGGTGTCAGTGTGAAGCTCAATGATAGCACTTCAGTCTTTCCGACTTTTCTATTTCAAAACAGGAAATTACATGCCAAAGCTGTTAAAAAGATTGTGTTGAGATGGAAAAATCAAAGACTCAAAGTCAAATAGGAAGAATTCCACAATTAAGGTTCTCTTTGTAATCCCATGCCAGTCCCTTTGTGCAGATTTTATTATTATGATCCATTTTTAATTAAATGATGATGCTAATATTTTCCCTGAGTCCCCATCCTCATGTAGTGCACAGGATGATTCTGCTGTTAAAATTAATGAAGACTGTGTTATGAAGAAAGCCCTTGGCTGTAGGGTCCTCACCCCAAGCGCTCCTTTAGCTGGAAGACATGCGGCCCCATGAGGCAGCAGGTCACAAGAAGGGAGAAGATTACACGGTGCCTTAGGAATTTGACTACTGGATAGCATATCTGCTCCTGCCACTGCGTCTGTGTGTGATGATGACCAAGTCACTTAAAGCAGGTTTTTTCACTGGTGGGTGCTAAATGTGAATCTGTCACTTCCAGTGCTCCTGTCTCAGCATCCAGGGGCTCCTGACCCTGATGCTGCTTTTCCCAGATGAGACACCAGATGAGCAGTTCTACACGAGGGGATCCTCACCAGCGGGCCAGAGCTCCCTGCTTAGTTTCCTGATGTTTTTTTTTCCTAAAATTAAATGAGCTAGACTAAAGTGCAGAGCAGATCGATGATGAGCTTGCATTCAGGTAAGAACAACACGTGTAACAAGTGTTTGCGGGTAGAAAGCTGCCCTGGTGCCTGCAATAAACCTTAGGTGGGAAGGAGATGGGGAGAAAGGTGGAGTGGAGCTTGCTGCAACGCTTCCTTCTATGCTTTGGCTGAAAAACCAACCACATGGATAGGCCCTTCAAGTGGCCTGCTGAGCTGATAGAAAATAGGAGCGCTGAAGCCACCTGAAAGCACCCCTGGAGACCTGGAAGAAAATGAATGACACACAAGTAACACAAATTCCATCAAATCAAACCATTAAAAAAACCATCTCTGAGCTGGTTGTCTTGCCTCACCTCCTTTCTACGCTGAGGAAAGGCAAAGCAAGAGGAGGGAAAGAGCAATGAACGTTTGATTTTATTCCACAGAAGCTCAGGTGCTGAATCTGCTACAGATTTTACGACGTGCAAAACCAGATCTCCTAATGTTTCTGGACTGTTTCTCCCCTCGCTCTCCAGACCCTGCTCCTATGATACTGAAGTCCATTAAGAGCCTGGTGGTGAGTGGCGGGCACCTGGAGAACAGGCAGCCAAGGCAGTAACGCTGCCTTCTCTCAGCAGCAGGCGGGCGGGCGAGGAAATAGTGTCCTTATCACCTTCCAAACAGCAAAACCCAAGTGCTGGGAGCTGGGCAGCCTCCTGGGTGAAGGGAAAATGAGGAGCAACAGCATTTTCCTGAGGCCACGGTGTGAGATGGAGTTGGCAGCAGAGGCTGCAGCAGCCATGGCAGACATGACCCGCTCCATCGCCGAATTGCGCCGGGCTGTTTGGCTTCTTCGCATTTAATATTGGCAATTATGCAATTTCTAGACAACTTCCCTGTCATAACCAGGGCGGCAATGCTGACAAAACAGGCTTTAAATAAGCACTTGTCAAAGTAACAGCTATTTTTGTTTGCCCTATTTAGCACTGTGTTTAAGGTCTACGGTGGAAATCTCAGACAAGTTTAAATACATGTGGCAGTTACTTTATCACTGCATCACAATATTAAAGATCCCCGAAGCCTGGAAAGTAAGTGTTTTAGCAGAAGCTTTTAGTGGTTCCTGCCTGCATGTAAAGGTCACAGCTTGAAAGCCAGGAAACACAGACCAGCTCAGGGTTTGCAAGCCCTTCTTTGGCCTGTAAGGACTGCTGGGCAGACAAGAGTCAGTATCTTGCTTTTTCCCGTCTCTGAGACCTCCAGAGGGTTCTCCAGGGGAAAAGAAGGAACAAAGCCACCAACATAAGACTCAGCAGTCCTGCTCTTCCTCAGGGAGGAACCAAACAGAAAGCAATCTCAAAGCCTCACTGTTCATAATTAAGAAAAGACAAGAAATCCTTCTTGAGCCCTGTCTGAGGTGATGGTCTCCAGGTTCCTCAGCCACTGGGCTGCCTTGGTTGCCCAGTGCTGGGGGCAAGGAGCAACTGCAGCCCATGGCAAGAGGTTTCTTAACCAAGGTGCTGTGAAGGGACGACTGTGAGGCCTTGCCTGGCCGTGCAGCAAAGTAGGGATGAGCACAACCCAAAATGCGTGGAGGGTCACCCTTCAGGGAGGGAAATGGAGGCTAGACAGCCAGTGACACGAGTGTGGGAGTCATTGAGGAGTGCTTCCTTTAGGAAATAAAACCACCAGCCAAGCACAAAAGGATTGCAGAGTTACACCTGGCAGCAATTGCATACTGGTTTATTTAGGCTATTCCTTTTTTTTTTCTCTTTTTTTTTCTCTGTCTCCAGACTACGGACTTCCTAGCCTGTCTATTCCCAGGAAGTTTGTGATGTGTTTCCAGAGAGTTTCTGGAGCTCTGCTAGGACAGTAGCTTCACACCTTAAAAAAGCTCTGGGGAGGAGGAAAAGGGTTCCAGAGGATTCCTGCTACCTTTACGCAGAGGACAACAGGAGTAACAACTTTTGGGGGGCCTGTGATTTGAGCAACACCTTTGCCTTCCCCTCCTTCTCATCTGTACCAGCGGATGCCAGAGAGACAGCCAAAGCAAACATAACACATAGGAAATGGTCTGTAAATCCAAAACAAAAGGGTTTTTCTTTTATCAGCTGTTTCCTGTTGTCAAAGAATAAATTATTGCTTTAACTGTGTTTTTTTTTAGTGCAGTGTGCATAGAAACATGGCAAGTTATTTAACTTCTTGAGCAGAACTCAGTATTATTATATGTATTAAAATAACCCTGGTATTAAAATAATATCATCTATTCTATTTGTCCCCATTGCATTCCCTCTTCTCCCTGGTGCACGGAATTTAAAAAAGGTAAGTGGGTACCTCAGCAAGTTGGGCAAAAAGTGTTTTAAATTATCATAATTTAATGGCACCTGCCTTATTCCATTGAGGCTGCCCTGCTCCACTGCTGGAAGCCCGCGGAGAGGCTGGTGAGGATACAGGGTGACCCGGGGTTCCCAGAAATCCCTGGCTGCTTTGCTGTGGCTCTCTATCTCCTGACTCCCCAACGAGCTCCTGCAGCACCCCTTACCAGAGGCTGAGCTAAGAGGCTGAAAATAGCCTCTTTTCTGATAATACAGGGCTCCACTTACAAAGGCGAGGCTCTGGCATCCCTGATAAGATGTTCACAGCCTCCTCTGGTTACGTTTTCAGCCTCCCAAGCCTTTCTCTGCCGGGCGGATGGGCTCGTGCGTCGCTTTTCCTTATATGCGGGTGCTGCCGAAAACGCCTTTCCAGGAGATGCTATTGGTGGGGTGGGATGGGTCTGATGCAATCATGGCCACCAGGATGAGGACTGTGAAGCAGGGTGGGTTTTCTTCACTCAGCACTGACAGGGGTGCCCAGGGCTATGTCACTGAGCCACTCCAGAGCTGCAAGGGGTGAGTGTCCCTCTGGTGAAGACACGAGTGTTTCCAAGCGGTGCCCCAAAGCCTGCTGTGGGCACCGGGGGACGGGAAGCACCTTCTGCTGCCCCACCTGCAGGTGCAGGTTTTGTAGCATTTTGGGTGGGAAAGGGGCTGTGAGCTGGGAAAAAAAAAAAGGCAAATAGTCCCCAAAAAGTCCAGGAACCACCGGTTTAGTGGGCTGAAATCCCTCGCTGAGGGAGGCAGACATGATCTCTGAGATGTGATAATCACACTGTCTGACAAGCAAAAAGATACACATTCAGCTATGCTGAGTTGCTGGCTGCAGATACATCATGAGCTGGCCCTGGTTTTTGGAGCACTCGCAGGGGTGTATTTTGTAGGCAGAGCACCGTGCTCCCCTTTGGTACCTGTATTTATATTTATATGGAACTCTGATACTCGTGGATAGTCCCATCCAACGTCGCTGGCTGGGCAGAGGCACTACTCCAAGTCCTGGATGGCTCATTTCTGAGTGAGAAGAGGTGCAGAGCCCAATTATGTGAGCATATAATAAGTATATTCCAGAGCAGGGAAAACAAGTGAGCAACCAGAGGCAGACAATGCCTTTCTTCAGTAACCAGGTCAGTCCTGCACGCTGGGATGAGGTCCTCTGCCTCCAGAAATGGTGCTAATTAGGAAACACTCGAGAAAGTGGAATTTCCTGCTGTTCTGGCAGCGCCTCCCCTTGCCACGAGAGCCTCTGCACCCCAAAAGCAGACACCAGCACAGCCTGTCCCTGCCATGGGACCTTCATGGGGGGGGAAAAAAAACCCCGGAAGATGCGCTGAGGTGCTCTCTGGGGAAACCTGCTGCAGTTGTGTGAAACAGGTCTCACCTGTGCTGCTCCAGCACCCATCTCTCTCGGGTCAGAAGCTGCTGTGGCATCATCGTACAGTTAAAGGGCTGCAGAATATTCTGGGCAAGATGAAGGTGTTTTGATGTATGCTGACGCTTGGGTTTTAGCAGAGGGATTTAGCATATGTCTGCATACATGATGTTCAATTCTACTGTAAATACGGCATAGATATGAGCTGATAACCACGTTCTAGAATAAAATATGACTGAAACACTGGTTGCTTTAAGATTTCATAATCATGCAGTCTAGAAGGGTGAATTAGGACACAGTCGACCTGCTTAAAGTAATATCAGCAGACGTATCTTGACCAGGCCCTTACTTATGGAGTGCTTACAAGGTAGTAAGCAATTTATATGGAGTAACATAGTCACAGTCACGAAAAGAATCCACCCAAATCTGATTCTTTAGGATGTGTTACCCTCTGATTTCCACCGCAACAGCCTGAGAAAACTCAGGGTAAGCAGCAAGCTTGTCTGAAATATAATTAAAATACATTTTAATTCATAATACGTTATTGGAGGTCTCACTTCTTAGAGGAGAGGAGCTTACCACACAGCTGAATGGTCTGCCAGGACTCTCATCAGCTGTGTGAGATGCTTCCCCACCTCAAGTGATGGCCCATCCAAGGGTTTTTGTTTGAAATCACAGCAGGGGTGGATTTCTCAAGCCCACTGAAAGCCATGCTCAAGGTGAAAGGGTCTGGTGAATGCTGCTTCAGTGGTTGCTGGAGTGCCGATGTTCACAGCGTGATGCCACTGTTTCCTGAGGTTTGAGGCTCAGTAGGGCAATGGGCAACAGTGCTGTGTTTATGGGGGTTGGAATAAGGTTGTGTGTGGCTCTGGTATCATTAAATAAGCAGGCCTAGAGACATTAAGGAGGATATTCCTTCTGAGTTTTTTCCATGGGGTTTTGGCTGAGAAAGGCTTCTATATCTTTCTACTTGTATCGACCCAGGAGCACTAATAGGAGATAGGATTCTAAATGCTCTGTTGGATCTGGGCCTGAAGTACCTGCCAGAACAGTATCCTGGATATTTTTGGGTTTGCTTTTCAATGATTTTAACTTCTTTCCCCCAGGATATCTTTGGAAACGAGATTTTTCTATCCCGCGTATGCTGTGCTCGGCAGGGAAGGGTTTTGCAGATGCTGCCTCCAATGGGAGCAGGTGGGGAAGGACTCACCAGTTTCCCTCTACCTCCATACCATGGCATTGTTCTGAGAGTGAAACGAACGGGAGTCCCCACGTCCCCAGGAAAATCACCTTTTTTTTTTTAAAACCGAGAGTCTGCTGATTCCTGTGGTTCACGTGGGGCCCCACCAGCCTGCAAACTTGTAATCCCAGTGCAATAGATGCAGCCACATACATATGCAGGGAAGCTCTTGGTAAGTACTGTGCATCAATGGCCAAGGAGAAGAGGTGTTTTCACTAGATGAACTAAAGAAGTGAAGTTTTTCTCCTCTTCCCTAACTCAGCTATGATACTGTTTTAATTCTCCTGCCTGTGCCTGAAATCCCCATGCCTTATCTCAAGTGAAAAAGGAGCCCCTTGTAAAACATTTATAAACTCTGTAAATGTTATCTTAAGCCTTTTTTTTCCAGGAGACATTTCATCAAATGTGTGGACCTGTATAAAACCTTTGAGGGAGCAGAAGGCCAAAAGTGGTACCGAGTCTTGACTTGAGATATTAGACACTTACTGATCATATTTATCACTTCACAGCACAGAGAGGAAGTGCTAAGTAAATATTCTTATTTTTTAATAAGGGAATGTCTAGACTCAATTCTTTCTAGTCCTGAATCTAATAATATAACATCAGCTACTTGTTCTTGGCAGTTAAGTCCTCCCCTGAAACAACATATTTATAGCTCTGCAACCTCTTAAAAAACAGAGGGCCAAACGAGTTATTGAACCAGCCTGAGTGCTGTGGTTTTAGCCGGGGTTCCTTTCAGTTCAATGAGAATGTGCCAGGATTTGTGGTTCCCCCAAGGAGCAGGACGCCAGGGAAATGGTCTGCCCAGGACCGCGCCGACGGGGCGGGAGAGCTCGGGAGACTTGCGAAAATGGGAAAAAAAAAAAGAGCTAGAATCTCTCCCCTTCCCTCTTGAGCCACGTTTTCGTTTCAAAGGCGGTGCTATCCTTTCTCAACCGGGTGTTTAGAGTCTAGTTTGAAACAATTATGATCGTTCACATGAAGCACTTTATTTCGCATTGAAGACTGTGTAGCAATCGTGATTGAGAATTCATGTCTCCCAGGCATGGGGTAAAGGAGCGCAAATAAAACATCTCACCACTGCTGTTCAAAGATGTGGCCTTTTATTTATTTTCACAAGGGTAGAGTGTTATTTTTTAGAGTGTCTTCATCTTCGGAGGTTACTGAGTGTAAAACTCAGAAAGGTTTTTGTTGCAGGGCTTGGATCAGCCCTAACACTGCAGTGAACTGGGGGATCAGCTGCCACAAAATACTTCTGCTTAGCCCAAGTATATGTGCTAGTGGCAGCACGTGAAGGATTAGTCTCTAGACCCCATTCTCAGCAAGGTCAGCCTGACAAATGAACAGGTTCTCCTTGGGTGTTAAATGCTAATTAAAAAAAAAAAAAAAAAAGGAAAATAAATATTTCAGCCCATCACAGGTATAATACGCAAAAATTGATATACTAGGCAAACCCCTGAGGTCTCAGTTCCTGGGCTGTACTGAAGAGCTAATTGAGAAGCCTTTCAAGCTTCTTGGTGTTTTCTTCCTGCCGGGCTGGCCATGTGCCACACATGGTACAAGGCAGGGCAACCTGAGGGCTTGATCCAAAGAGCTGGTGGTACCTGACCCTGGGGTGAGCTGCCCAGTGGGTCCTATCTCTGCTCACTCGCTACCCTCTGCACTGACCACCAGCACAGGGGAAGGGCAGAACCCATGGCTCTTGCCCACCCTCCCCACCCACACCCCAAAACATCGTCCTCAGCAGCTCTCTATCCTTCCTGGCCTGGGAGAAACTGAGGCAGGGACTGTGGCTCTCCCCCAGAAAATGTTTTCCTTAGGTTTCCCTCCCTTCTGCAGGTGGGATCCTTGAGCCTTATCCATCTCCGCAAAAGGTGGCTGTTGAAACCACCTCAGGAGAAAAATAAGAAGATTATCTGCTAGCTCTTGGGCCAAAAATAGGTATTTGGTAACAGGTCCCCAAATTGCTCCAAGGGGCAAATAAATGCTCCACTGACAAGGCTTCTCTTTCCCCCCCAGCACTTTTACTGACCAGCCAAAATTTCATGGCTATCAATCACAGGCCATGAAAAGGAAAAATCAGCTCATCTAGTGCTTTCTACAAGCCATCTTGATGTCTTGATGACATCAGAAGAGGATGCTGTTAGATGGAAGATTCTTTCAGCATGGAGAAGACAGGACTGGAGGGGCGAGACTTTTTCTTTCCAATGATTGGTAATTTTTGCCAGAGGATGTATTGCTTGTCTCTCGGTCCCATGCTGTGGCTTTTTATTTTTAGTCTGGATGTTGTCTATTGGCAATCATGATTGCAGTCTCTCAGAGCACTGCTTCGGGTGACGTTCATCTGGAGAATGTTGAAACACAGAAACAAAAAAAAAAAAAAAAAAAAAAAGGGAAATAAATATTTCAGCCCATCACAGGTATAATACGCAAAAATTGATATACTAGGCAAACCCCTGAGGTCTCAGTTCCTGGGCTGTACTGAAGAGCTAATTGAGAAGCCTTTCAAGCTTCTTGGTGTTTTCTTCCTGCCGGGCTGGCCATGTGCCACACATGGTACAAGGCAGGGCAACCTGAGGGCTTGATCCAAAGAGCTGGTGGTACCTGACCCTGGGGTGAGCTGCCCAGTGGGTCCTATCTCTGCTCACTCACTACCCTCTGCACTGACCACCAGCACAGGGGAAGGGCAGAACCCATGGCTCTTGCCCACCCTCCCCACCCACACCCCAAAACATCGTCCTCAGCAGCTCTCTATCCTTCCTGGCCTGGGAGAAACTGAGGCAGGGACTGTGGCTCTCCCCCAGAAAATGTTTTCCTTAGGTTTCCCTCCCTTCTGCAGGTGGGATCCTTGAGCCTTATCCATCTCCGCAAAAGGTGGCTGTTGAAACCACCTCAGGAGAAAAATAAGAAGATTATCTGCTAGCTCTTGGGCCAAAAATAGGTATTTGGTAACAGGTCCCCAAATTGCTCCAAGGGGCAAATAAATGCTCCACTGACAAGGCTTCTCTTTCCCCCCCAGCACTTTTACTGACCAGCCAAAATTTCATGGCTATCAATCACAGGCCATGAAAAGGAAAAATCAGCTCATCTAGTGCTTTCTACAAGCCATCTTGATGTCTTGATGACATCAGAAGAGGATGCTGTTAGATGGAAGATTCTTTCAGCATGGAGAAGACAGGACTGGAGGGGCGAGACTTTTTCTTTCCAATGATTGGTAATTTTTGCCAGAGGATGTATTGCTTGTCTCTCGGTCCCATGCTGTGGCTTTTTATTTTTAGTCTGGATGTTGTCTATTGGCAATCATGATTGCAGTCTCTCAGAGCACTGCTTCGGGTGACGTTCATCTGGAGAATGTTGAAACACAGGGGAAATAATTATAAGCAGCAGCTGCAAGACATTTTTCACCCCAAAGGACACAGAAAAAAGCCAGCACAACTTTGAACCATGAGGGTTCAGCTGAGGATAGGAGCCAACCCCTTCATCAAGCTAGCACAAATCCCACAAGCAGACAGATCTGTGCAGCGTGGAGATTTTTGAGTAAATACAGTTAGTCTTGATCTGCTATCTCAACACTGGATTTGGGCTGGCATCAACTCCCTGCTGTTGACAACGGGCTGGGTGTGCCTCCCCTGCTGCCTCCATGGCCTCCCAAAGCCATGGTGGCTCTCCTGGCCTCCTAACCTGGACCCAGGGCAGGTAGGAGCTGCTACAACCTCCCAAGGAACTGGAGTAGCGAAGCTGCAGTTTTGCCTGAAATCTCCACTCTGTTCCCATCCATGTGGGCACCGATGGGAGGGAAGAGAGCTGGCTTGAGCTACTCAGGAGCCTTCTCACATCAGGAGTGTCCCTTCCTTGCAAACTGGATGTTATTTCCTTCTGCTGCAGTCACAGATAGCCCACCGTGACAGGGCAATCTCCATGCTGGGACTGAGAAGTCCACTTGAACCAGGTTTTAAATTTTGCACTGGAGAATAACTTAGGTAGGGAAGAACCTTCTTGTCCAGTTCCCCACTTAAAGCATGGCCAACTTAGAAGTGAAGAGCAGGTATGAGTGGTCTGTGTTGGGATGCAAGGGCTGCTGCACACCTCTCTGTGAGCCATGTGGGGTAGGGGCTACCTGTCCACTGCCACAGACCGGCCACTGAATGACAGAAATAGGATGTGTTTGGATACACCCTTGAAAAATACTTGTTAATTTGGATACTACAGAGACTAGAAAAAGACTTTGCCCTGGGCCTTTCCTGGCTCTTGCATTACCATGTTCCTCTTTGCCTGGCTGCCGCTCAAATCATACCCACCAAAGCTTTGCTGTTGCTACTCGGATTAAAGCCGAATAACAAAGGACCAAGCTACCCGATCGATCCACCACATCTCCCTGTTCTGCTGGGACTCTGGAGACCTGCAGAGCTGGACCTGGGGCCACAGACTCAGTGAGGTAGAAACTTGATGGAACCCGAGATGGCTGCGGCTCTCTTGGCGTACTTAGGGGTTTACAAGTCAAGTCGGTGTTAAAAGACACACGTAGCTTAAAGGCTTTTCTTCTGTTTCAGTTTAGGGATGTGTTATAGCTACCGAGTTAGTCAGCTATCTGTCCAGCCATCCTAGGCTGTTATTTTTCACAAAGACCCAGACATATGTATTTATACACATACATCCATATGTATGTCAACAGTTTTTGTAACCTAGCATTTATAGAATGCAAGGCACCTCCCAAAGCTAAATCTGACATAATAAAGCATCTATATATTCAGAAACATTCAAGGTACACATTAGAATATGCATAAGGGCATTTGCTATTTCTGCTGTCGAAAGCAAAGTTCAGGCCACATTAGTCTGATTGCACTATTTTGCACTCACCCGTGGGCATTTGTGCTGCACACACTTTGCTCTGAACCGCTGTAGGATTCTTTCCCACTCGTTGGTATCAACTGCAGGAGAACTTGGAGTGCTGGGGCGAAGAGGGGGAATTGCAGACAAAGGCACCGAAGCTTTACTGGCACTCAGGCAATCTTGTCTCTGTCTCCCCTAAAGCAATCAGGTCCCAGCTTGAGCAAAAGCATAGCCGTGCAAGCAAGCACAGGTTCAAAGTGCAAATAAATACGTGCTTGAGGGCTCCCCGTGGGGATGGAAGGTGAGGAAAAACAAAGGTAGAGACATGGTAAACATACCCAGCCTGTCTGGAAGGAAGAACAGGTTTGCATAGGATGGGGAGCCGGGAGAACATATCACCATTCTGCCTCCTGATCTCTGGCAAGTCATCTGAGTTTCTATCCTTCTTACACAAAAAAACCCCCACATGTCTAACTGAGATGGAAGGGAGGTTTATATAATTAATATTTGTTAAGTATTTTGACTGAGACGCAGCCTAATTCAGTCATTTCCAGGGCTGTCACTGAGGCACAGGAGGAAGACTCTGTTAATGTCAGTGAATGAGAAACTACCACTCTCACATCAAATCCAGACTCCTCCTTTGCATCTTATGTGTTTTCTGTATGTGTATACACACACTCTCTCTCTCTCGTGCATATATATCCGGTCTCCTAAAAGCAGGCACATGGCATCAAAAGGACAGTGAACCAACTGGGAAGGGCAATGCTGTTGCTGTGGGTAAACTAAGGCTTCTGTGGGGTGGAGATGGGTATTTTCAGTTTTCCCAGACGTAGGTCCATTCAAAAAAGCACAAAAGTACTGATTTGAAACAAACAAATTTTTCTATAGAGACAGATGGATCTTGTTATAGATTTCTTTTCAGATGGAGGCTTCAGCGTGATGACATTTTGGGATCCCAGGTCCTTTGAGGGAGAGAGAGTTCCTGATCAGACCAGCAAGGACTCCCTGTTGCATTCAAATGTTGACTGTGAAAAGCAAAGTAAGTTTTTCTTTGCTTGACTGAGCTTTACCATACCAGTTATTGTTTTGAAAAGTGAAGAGATACCTACTACATCTCCTGGGAAAGTGAGAAGCAGCTTGCTTTGGAAGAGACTGCTATTATAGTGAACTTCTCAGCTTAGCTCTCTATTTTTGGGTTTATGTATTCACATCTGCTTGAATTTCCCCTACAATAACAGCTTTGTGATTAAATGACTAGAATAAATGGTTTCAGAGCGTCTGGGGATGGGCAGAAATGTAATTATTCATTTATCGATAGATAGTGAGGTAGGTATTGATTTATACAGGATATTAAATGCTCTGGAGCAGGGGAATGAAATATTATTAGTATTTTAAAAGAGGAAATATTGCCACCTTGTTTTCTACTTTTAAGCACCTGAGGGGAGAACACTACTTTGCTAACGTTAGACCATTTGAATGCTTTGCATTATTTAGAGTTCTTCAGTATAGGGTGATGTAAGTGTAAAAGCTGGTCTTTGAAAAGTCAAATTTGTTAAAAAAACCCTACATGTTCTTCCTTATGATCCTTTATTGTGTTAGTCACCTATGGTACTTGCCTAAAGGAAATACAGCCAAGCAGAGAGTTCAATTAAGAAATCTATCTATGTGTCTACCTACCTATATATCTGTTTGTCTCTCTCTCTCTCCTACTCCGTGGATGATGTTACAATTGCTAGACGTTACATTTTTATAATCTTTATTTCAAGCTAGGCTCTCATAAGCATCCTATTTCAGGTGAAATATGTCATTATCCCTGTTACAGTAGAGCGCTGGCTTTATAAAGGGAAGGACGAGAAAATTCAGTTAATACATGAGTGAGTTCCTGCCGAGCAGAAGCAATGAAGCCCAGGGAAGAACTTATCCGTGTGGGTTTCTGATGCCTAATAACAGCTGAGCTCTTGCAGTCAGTCCTTCAGTGGAGAAGCGAAGAGGGTCTCTCTTCTCTACTTAGCCCTTTATTTTCAAAAAACCCGTAGGGATGAGATATTTCTGAAACTTCACCCCCCTGCCCATGTGCCTGAAAACAAAAGGCTTCAAGAGTTACCAGGGGAGACTAACGGACGGGCACTCAGGCAGGCTGCGTGAGCCTAATTTGTGTAGGAAAGTGGCCTAAAAAATGAGTCCATGGTCCTCCAACCAAGTGTGCAAGAGCAACTGTAGCACACCCTAGAGAGGGAGGAGGAGGAGCAGGAGGGCTGCTGTGGCATGCACTTACCCCATCCCATCTCCGAAACACACCAGCACTCTTCCTGGTTGGTAGGAAGGTGGACATGTCCTGTGGCCTCCCCAAGGGCACCCTGGGCCCCGTAGGAGAGGCAGGAGGCAAAGCCAGGGATCTCCAGCACATCCTTCCTTCATCACGCCATCCTCCTTGCTCACTCGATGGCCTCTGTAACCCCTTCCTCATCCTCTTCCAGCTGTTCCCTTCCAGAGCGTTTCCTTTCAAAATTACTGGTAACTCCTTCTGGCAGGGGCTTTCCCCCTTTGCTTTCTTTTTTTAAGGTTTTTCTGTCTTTTCCAGATCTTCCACAGAGCGGCTATGGTTCACCACAGAGCTTGCTTTGTTGGCAACCTTTTGCAATGTTTTATCTTTTTTGTCACTGCAAAACAAAATGCTTCTCATACTTGTGTCCCCTGGTGATGGGTATGTTTAAAATACATCACCAACGTGTTCGGAGGTGTAACGGGAGACATTTGTATCCACATGGCATATTAGTGTTGACAGACAGGGTCCATAACTGCCTACCAACACGAGTGTGCCAGAGCTTTCCTTCTGGACAGCATTTATGTCCAGTAAGGCCTCTTTTCATCCCTTTTAGCTTTCTCTTCAGGCCTTCAATTAGGGTTGCTCAAAACGTTTGGTTTTTTTTTTGTTTTTGGCAGAAAAGAGGGCTATCAAATACATGCAGGTCTCAAAAACCTAAATATTTGCTTTCTATAGACAATATTCACTGTTTCTCAGGGGGGAAAGAAAACACAGGGCTCAGGACTAAGATGAAATGAGTGCCTCCCAGTTTGAATTAAGAATATATCTGCACGGCTTAATTGTTTGAAGGCCCAATCTGTGCTTTTGTTGCCACCAGTTTTCTCAGGTCAGAGCTGTCATCTCTGAGGACAAACACTGCTGCGTAAGGTGCTGCCAAACCTGCCCAACCATCAGACTTGCAGTCCAAGCTACCTTGTGCCAGCCCGGTTGTGGTAACCAACTTGGACAATCGTAAATGCCAAGAATCATAAATGCAAAGAAAATCTTCTTAAATCTCTTCCACTAACATGTTTTGTTTTGAGAGCAGCAGCCGTGCATCTGTGCCCTCAAGGAACTGAAGTACGAGAATCCTAAACATGAGTCAACTTCCAAAGATCCTCAGCTAACCAGTGCAAGCTAAATATGAAACATGCAGCCCTTTGTACTGTTTTAAATAAATCTGCTTAAAACCACACCCTAGGGGACTATCTACATGAGAAATCTACTTTACAGCCCATGTGTGAAATGATGGGGTAGTTTTGGCTGAGCTAAAGAGGGTCCAACTGCAGTGGGCAAGAGAAACAAAGCCCTGTAGCACTTTAGGCCTCCTCCCATGGGTAAGTAGTTTAGGATGGGACAAAGAGGCTGCTGGAGGTCTCTCCCCCTATTGAAGGAGCTTAGGTGATTTCTTGAAGTCTCTATTTCTTTGTCTAAAGACTGCATCACACAGCCAGGATGCCATACCCAGTGCTGCACGGGAATATGGGCATTAAATATTGGATGATGAAGATAGCATGACTGTGAGCAACTCGTGAAGAAAACATGAGCTCCCGGATGCTCATGAAAACTGTGAAGCTGGCAAGGAACTCATGGGTCGATTGTAGATCAGTTGTAACCAAATTATAGGGCTATAACAAGTCAGACTCCTAAGTACAACGTTACTGTTGGGGTTTCACCACTGATTCAGAAACACCGTCAATTTCTCTAATGTCTTAGCACACCTCAGGATGTATTGGCCTAGATGACTCCTGGAAATTTTCAGAACAAGATTTGTCTCCATCTTATCTCAAGACTAAATGCATACGCACTGAAAATTTTGGCAAAAAGTGAAAAGAAATTGCAGTGAAATACTTTCTGTAGAAATAAAGAGCGAAATAATTTTTAAATTCTGTTCAACATGGTCTTGGTGCCGCACATCACCGTTCCAGAAATAAGATTGCATAAACATTTCCATGGAAGCTCATTTATTTCAAAACTCATAGTAGTGTGTAATTCCCCTTCCAATTTAATGCAGGTGAATATAAAACTATTTTGAGTCACTGTGCAATATTTGATATATAATCTCTCTGTCTATCTACCTAGTAAGCACATTCTCTGGAAACATGAATAACTTCAGTATCTACACTGCACACTAGGTCTCTGTGTACATTTCAATTCAAACATTTCCATCTTAACCTTCCTTTTTGTTTGCAAGTTGGTCATATCGATGTTTTTCATTTTCTATCTTTTCTCTTGTTTTAAAGATATGTCAACAGACAAAAAATAGTCGGCCTCCTTAACATACGGTGCAGCTCCATCTCTGATGCAAGTTCATTAATAAAAAATAAAGATTTGTGATTATCTCAGATGAGTGCCTAACAATACCTGGTATGTGTTATTTTTGCACATAATTAAGAATACATTCCTCACATCTTGTTTCTTACAGATGCAAATAAAGTTCAGTTCCTCCCCTTCTCAAAATGTTTTAGAATATACTTTCTTCACACAGGTTTTCCCCTTTTTTTCCGGTATCTTACATTCCTATGACCTGAATACTCTCCAGAAAGGCACTATGTCTAAGGTGAAGGAAACAGGAAACTGAAACCCTGAGAGCAGCCTCTACGCTCACCGCTTCTTCCAGCAGCAATGGTTAAGTTTAGCAGCAGTCTATTATTAAACAGACCAGGACACTTCAATCTAGCCAGAGACGACTAGGGCCGAGGTGGACTACAGCAGTGTGCTATAAAGCCACAAATGGCTGGAGAAGGCAAAACCAGAAGGATTATTTACCATTCTTGACAGGGAAAATGGAATACCCAGTGAATTAATCAAGGAGCAGATTTAAAACAAATCAAAAGAAGTCACCAGCGCAGTCTTACCCTGGGAAGTCATTGCCACAGGATATTTAGATGGCAGACGTATAAACAGGTTCAAAAGTTTATTGCATAAATTCAGGGGTAAGATTGATTAAACACGATAAAAATAAACACAACCATGCATGTCATGGACAAGGTGAATAAAGAATGAATATTTACTGTCTCTCCCCATTTTACTTGGTGTCCAGTAGCTTCAGTTTTTTTTTATTTTTTGGTTGCTCAGGCAGTAAATTTCTAACACACACACATGTAATTAGGTGGTGGAGCTGATTGCTAGAGGATGCCAGGAAGGCCAAAAGCGAAATGCGATCAAAAAGTGATAGGACAGATTGAGATCAGAAAAGACTCTTGAGGGATGTTAAATAGAACAATATGAAGACATCCTTCAGCTCAGCTTGTCAGAAGCTGGGAGCCTACGCCAGAGGAAGGATGAGTCTGAATTTGCCCTTTTCTTGCACATTTCCTGAAGCATCTGCTCCCGCCGGCTGCCAGAGCCCGCTTTCTGGGCGATTTGGTCTGACCCCGCTGGATGTTTTGTAGGTTTGTATCCAAATGATCAGTAGTAAAGTGGCATTTGGATCATCCTCAAAACAGACGGGATGCTGAAAGGCAGGGAAACAACAGAGGTGGTTTACAATCCTCCTGCAGCCGTGGCTTGTTTGCAGGCTCGGAGGGATGACAGCACATCTCCGTGTGTGTTATAAGCCTGCTGGTCACTGAACTCCACAAAAATCTCAATTTACCTGTTTTGGGTTATTTTTTTGTAACTGAAAGTTTTAGCTGCAAGAATTATACAAAGGTGACGGATGTTGCTGCAGCTGGGTTAAAACTTGGTGAAAAAGAGAGCTTAGAGGCATCTTTCATTTAAAATTGCTTTAAGAGCCATTAAACATGTGTCATTGTCCTTCTCCCCACTCCCTGCAAAAAAGCAGACTGAGTATTTTTTAGGGATTCGGCTGTTCTGCACAGCAGCGTCTGGGCTGGATGCTGTTTCAGGGGTGTGGTGAATGTGTTTGTTGCTGTAGGAAAAATAAAATAAAAAAAAAAAGCAAAGGTGTACAAGGAATAACAGAACTCACAGGAGCAGAAGAAAGTTCGAACAGTCTGATGATTCTGTGGTTTTGGCAGAATGCTGGAGTCAGTTTTGGGTCGGGGTGTTGACCAGAGGAGGTTTGGAGTGAAGGGTAGGGAAATGATTTTTTTTATTATTTTTAATTTTTTTGGTTCCTCCTGTGCTTAAAGAAGCAGGGTTTTGTTCAGCCTCCCAAATAAACAGAATTGCAGCAGAGATACCTGATTGCATCACCCATTTCTCCTCCTAACTGGAATAAGCTAGAAGAGTTTGAATTTTCATTAACCACTCAGCCTAGAGGGATAATAAGGCTTTTACAGAAACCAGAGAGACAGGCAGGATGGCCCAATTCTGTTTGCAGTGTGATGTGTGGTGTTTTCACCGATTGCGAGGAGATTTGACTTTGTGTTTTTTTTGGTGCCTGAGTTTCCAGTGGTGAAAGGGAGGTGCTTGGGATGACCTGCACTGAGGAATACTGCCGGGTTTCCAAGCGAGCTCTGTGAAACAGCGTCCATGCATTTTTCAAGAGGACCCTCACCCCTGCAAATCAGCCTGGAGTCTATTTTCAAGTGTGGCAGGCAAAGCCACACAAATTCGTGTTATTTTAGGTACCATCCTGTGTCTGGATCACCCAAATTCTGTACTCGTGAGTTTGTTTGCAGAAGAACCACCACACCAGGCTCTGGCTGGGGATGAGACCAGTTACTCAGTGCAGCAAAGCAAATCCCCACACACCGAAGAGCATCCCACGGAGGTGAGGGAGGGGGTCCTTCAAAAAGGCAACCCTTGAAAAGCAAAGTTTAGGAGTTCTGCCATACAAGTAATTTTATTTCTGCAAACAGAAAGGAGAAAAATGCCCTACCTAGTTTTGTAACCCAGACAGAGTCACTGTCTCTCCCTGCTTCTGGGTTTTTTTTCCTTTTTTTTTCTTTTTTTTTTTTTTTTTCTGCTAGTATATAATAGGAAAGCATGTTAGGCCCAGAGCTCAGACGTGGGAGTCTGCAAGAAAATGGCAGCTCCAAGACAGTAAGTGGAGGTGACAAGTTCCTGGCAATATTAAACATTAACACTGAATATTTTGTTGGTATTTAACTCCGGGACGTTTCATGTTACAGAAACAGAACATCCCCCCTCACCCCCACTATTTTGTTCTTTACTCCTCTGCTCTGTACATTCAGAAGGCAGGAGGGATGTGAGATGCCAGCTCCTTCAGGGTTGAAGTGGCTTTATATAAACTAGCAGAGAGGGCGAGCTTATGAAGTGGAGACAGGATCTAATTCTGTACTCTGCTGAGACTGTGACTTGAAGATGGGGAATACATTGTGCACGAGGTGGGCGTGCTTATGTGTGTGTGTATATATCTGTATGAAGCTGAACACAGGAGAAACCCCGCTCCTTTAGAAATGGGGCAGTGGCAAGCAGCCGAGGGGGAAGAGATGGAATCTTAAAGCGATCTTTTAAAATGTTTATGTATGTTTTGTTGCTGCTGGAAATGTCTGTTGGCACCTCGGGGAGGTTCCTGAACTTCCCACGTCAGGGAGCAGCTGGCCCAGAAGGGCAAATTCATTTCTGCTGCAAGACAGGAAGGGTTTTACCAGGGAAGCAGCTGCCCCAAAGCACCCGCTGCTCTCCATCTCTGCAACCAGAGGGAAAGCACGGTCGAAATCCTCTCTCTGGGTCCTCCTGGGGGCTCTTTGCATCCACTAGCCTATACCTGCGGTGCTGGCACAGGGTGACCATCAAACCTGCCATGGCTTTCGGCACCCTCTTAATGTGCAATTCCAATTGACCGATATGTTTTTTGGGAGTACCCATTGCAGGGGTGTAATTGCCGCCCTGCCTGGGACCACAGGGAGAAGTGATTTCCATCAGCATCCCCGGCGTGGGGCGAGGGTGTGGTGGGACCTCCAGGAGCTCCACATGGGAGCACATCCTGCTTCCTCACCCGCTGTGAGCATCCCATGCTGCACGAGGAGCCAGGGGAGGAAATGTCCCCCTAATGTAACAGGAAATGTCAACATGGGTGTATTCCCCAACAGCCCTGTCTCCCCACACCCAGGCTGTGCTATTCCTCAGAGAGAGAGAGAGAGAGAGAGATGTCCTGGAGGACCAGCTCTGCTGCTGGTGAGCGCTGCCGCGCTTCTGCTGAGCTCAGGCACCGTCGCCCGATAGCATCTGAGGAGCTGGTTCTCACACGCTGAAGAGGGAGGGAGATGCAAATGAACACACACCCCTGCAGATCTCCACCGACGGGCTCCCAAACTGCAAGTGGGAAATCAGGGTGGCCTAGGGAGAATGGCACTGCTTACTCACCCACATGCCCCTGAGGACCTCTCCCTCATCCACACCCTGATCCTGCAAAATCTACTATCTTTTCTGTCTGCTAATATTTTCCCTCCAGGACCTGCCATCCGTCGGTCCCAAGCCTTTTGTATAAGATATACTTCTGCCTTACCAGCAACATTTGCAAGGTGCTCATGCTGGTGGCCTGTACTCAGCTTTTGGGGACAGGAATTTTTTCGCCATAGAATCATAGAATCATCTAGGTTGGAAGAGACCCTTGGGATCATCGAGTCCAACCATCTACCCTACTCTACAAAGTTCTCCCCTACACCATATCCCCCAACACCACATCTAATTGACTCAAGCACATCCAGGGATGGTGACTCCACCCCCTCCCTGGGCAGCCTATTCCAATGCCCGACCACTCTTTCTCTGAAAAATTCTTTGAACCAGAACAAGCTCCAGTTTGATAGGCAAGGCTGGTTTCTGTTTGATTCTGCACCACATGTAAAGATGGAAGCACCGGAGTTGGCACCAACCTTTAAGTCAACTTAATGAATGCCCACCTCAGAAGTTGCCAGCTCATTTCTGTCTCACAGGCTTCTGTGCATGCAATACGTGCCACAGAATCACAGAACTGTAGGGGTTGGAAGGAAGCTTGGGAGATCATCTAGTCCAACTGGAGGAGGAGGCTGGACAGGAACACATCCAGGCAAGTTTTGAATGTCTCCAGAGAAGGAGACTCCACACCCTCTTTGGGCAGCCTCTTCCAGGGCTCTGTCACCCTCAGAGGAAAGAATTTTTTCCGCATGTTCCAACAGAGCCTCCTGTGTTCCAGCTCGTGTCCACTGCCCCTTGTCCTGTCACCAGGCATCAGTGAGAAGAGCCTGACCCCATCCCCTTGACGCTAGGACAATGTCCCTAGGACTTTGCATGCATTGCCTCTAGGCAAAGGGCAGAGCAGAACATCTCCAGTGTGCACATCATGAAGACCCCCGTGGGTTCAGGCTGTGCAAGAGAAATGCTTCTTACACCCCTGAGACACATGGAGAGAGGGTGGGGTGGGGTGAGGGAAAGGGAAGGGAACCTACTGTGCAAGATGTGCGTGTTCACTGGAAACAAAGCACAGCAGGGCCTGAATTGCCATTTCTTCTGCCCTGGCAACTGTGCAGCTCTTCAGCTTGATGGAGCTAGTCCCCGTCTAGGGGTGTGTTACTGCAATCAGGATCCAGCCCACTGCAAATTACATCCTCTCCAACTTGACTTCCATGGTCCTTTAATTCACCTTTCCATTTACACTGTTGAAAATCAAGATTAACCCCATTAAGTCAATGGGCATGTACTAGCATAAAAGCAGTGTAAGTGGGAGGCGAATCAGATCCAGTCTCTTTATGGGATGTTATCTGATTATTTTCTAAGCTGTTAAGTAATAAGTGCTATCCATAGCAAACTTAATAGCAAACAGTAATGTGGTGCTGGTGAGATACACAGCAATTTGCTGTTATTATTTGTACATTTTACAACATTTTAGGAGAACAATTTGGTTTCTTTAAGTAAGCATGTTCGTGCTCTCTCTTGAATACAAAAGATCATTCTTACCCTGTTTTGTTTCTCACAGATTCTGTTTGTCTTCTGGTTCCTTTCGGGGGAACGAGAGCTCTGTTCTGAGAGTGAGCGAGCTTTTTGAGAAGCATCACAAAAACACTTATGCCTTGAGGAACTGCTAAAGAGTGGTGATGCCCGGTGCTGCCTGTGGCACGCTGGGGACAGCAGATACCTTTCCTGGCATGTTTTTGTTGATTCTTTGGTGGCCACAGCCTGAATAAAGAGGGGTGGCCCTTGGGACACTTGGCAAAGATGTAAGGACACAATAAATGGGGACATACAGCTCAGGCTTTCTCCTTCCTCACACTTACTATGGCCTGTAGCTCTGTGTCTTGCTCTGCTTGTGTCGGCATGGCTTGGCTCACCGATGGGCAGGGGCCAAGATGCCCCAGTCTATGGAAGCAACACCCAAAGTGGGGGGTGACCCCATGGTGGGATCCCTGGATGGGAGCAGCAGTTGGGGCAGCCAGCATCCTCACTGCCTGCAGGGTAAAAGCCCAGGCAGGGATGGAGGAGCTGGCCCTGGGGATGGGGTCAAAGCACCGCAGGGCTGAGACTCAGGGCTTGTCCACACAGGACATGGCTGTAAACAGAGGGTGGTGGTTAACCCAGGAGTGGTTAACATGTCCATTAGCGCACGCTAAAAGTGCACAGTAGCCAGCAAAGGGTTGAATCACTCAGATGCTTTTAAAATGAAATGCTTTCTAAAAGCGTATCCTTTCTTTCCTTTTTAACCTAACAGGTTAGAGGGCAGCCTCTGAAACATCAGCCCTGGACCCCTGAGACCTTAACCACAGAGCTGCTGGGCATCCCCCTCCCCTGCTGCTGCCCGGCTACATGCTAGGCTGGATGGAGGAACTGGTTTTGGTTAAAAATTAATCCAGATAACTGCAGTGATTAGTTCCCAGCTGCAGCAGTCCCCTGGCTGGAAGAACTGACGCCAGCTTCCTCAGAGCCTGGAGCAGAGCTGTGCTGCTCCTCACCCCTCTGGCTGCTCACCGGGGACCCGCGCCTTTGCAAGAAGAATGTCTTCCTCTGGATGCCATGGACCCTCGCATCTCTCTGAGAGTGACCCTCGCAGAAAGCACAAGGTCGAATTCATGGAGTTTTCCTGTTTCTTCACTGCCTTCCTGCATGTTTGTCTATAGAGGGGGTCGTTTGCCAGACAGGTAGTCTGGCATTTGCACTCTGAAAATAAGAGGGGAGAAACGATGGCACAAGCCATCGTGTTGCCACTCATGCTCTGTCTCCTCAGACTCATTGCACGAAGCTAACTGGGTCATTTGCTTTCAGTAGCAAGGTTGTTTTTCTTCCCCCTCAAGTAAAACTGGCTTTTATGTAAATAATTTTTGGACCAGCTGCACTGAACTAATTATCTGGGTCATTCAAATTTCTGCTTCTGGAAGTAATTATGGCCTTTGGGAGTATACTGTATAATACCGATTTATGATTGGAGACTGAGAGTCTTCCTTATCTGCATGAATAGTATAAAGCAAAGTTAGCAAATCTTCCTTACATCCTCGGGGCCGCAGAGCGCTCCTCTCCCGTGCACAGAACTCCCATTCGGTCTAATAAGCATCTCCCTTTCTCCATATGCACATACTGAGGACTCTCATTCTGGATATACACCAGCAGGCTCTGCTCTGCCGCCTGGGATGGTGCTCCAGCATCCTTATCTACCTTCTTTTTTTTTTTTTTTTCCATGCCTGAAGCTTTATACCCCATTACCTCTTAAATGGGCCATCGGTGAAAAACAAGGAGGAAACTTTGTAGAGAGGGGCAAGCATCTGCTAGGCGACCTGCAATTGGGGAGACTGGGTCCACGGACATCTGTTGAGGAAGGAATGAGTGTACACAGAGGCACAGGCATCCTAGAAGTTGTTGGTGAGAGGCGCTGAGATTGCAAGCTTGTAAGCTGCCCTACCTGCACTGCTGGCAGAAAGGGGGCTTTGGCAGGAAGAGGAGGGTGAGAGGTGGTAGCAGTTCATGCCACGTGTCATCTAGGAGAGGCTCAGGGCCATTATCTGCCCCAAAGTGGGTAGAGCAACCTTGGGGCTGCCCTCACCTTGGCAGCACCTCATAACAAGGAGCGTGGACCCGGTGTACAGCCGCTGCTGATTTCGTGATGCCACGGCCAGCTCCTGTGCCAAGGAAAGCTCCTCTAGCTCTGAGCATCAGGCTTTCACTAAGAAGAAGGTCCAAAAGCTCAGAGCTAAAATAAAGCTGTGTAACACCAGGGCAGGAGAGGACATCAGCCTAGAGACACAGACAAAATCAATTCACAGAATGGATAGGACATGAATAAACATTAGCTATCTGCCTTATTTTTTAAAAAATGGAAATGACAAGATTCATATAAAAGATACAATATAACATTGCAATAATATAGCATATTTGTATATCACTAGGCATAAGGATAAAAATGAACACAGAGTATTTCAAGCTTCTTGAGCTAATCTTCAATTCACACCTGCACCTTTCAACATCTCCTTTGACTCAGACTCCTTAACCATCCTTTATTCTTTTTCCAAACTAGTTTATCCCTTTCTAACTAAACTACATACAAGTAAACCATAAGTCAGTTAAATGGAGGAGGTCACCAAACATGAGATCTGCTCCTATCCCACTGCTCAGCTTCTTCTGCCTTGCAACCTCCTGTAGTCAGCATCCAACCTCACTCTTTCGGAGTGAGGATCTGTCTGCCTGCTCTTCTGTGCTCCTTCCAAGCCCAGAGCCACAGGGTCCTGGCCACAGTTAAGCACACTCTTACGCATTGCTACAGTAAATATGATAAATTAGAACAGTAAACAGTAATGCTTCCTAATTCAGAAAAAACATTGCAATTAGCTGTCCCACTTACATGCCACAAATACTAAAAAGGAAATGAAATGAACAAGAAATTAAAACCTCATGTAAGATGATCAGAAGTGAATAACATTTTTCAACTAAAAGTTTCTTATTCTAGTGGGTCGTGGTTAAAGGAGGGGATGAAAAATGTAGATTTGCCAGTTACAAAGTTACACTTTGTACTTACTGATTGAGTTTTCCTAAATTATTTGATCTTGAAAAAATAACCACCCTAAAAAAATCCAACATCCCACTGATCATTTTGGAAGCAGCATTTGTGTTTTATGATTCAAAACTATTTTTCATTTAGAAATTTTCCTCTAATGTGCGGCTAAGCAAGTTTTAAAACACTTGACAGTGTTTTAAACAAAACTGAAACTACCATGTCAAGTGAGGAAAAACCCCATCTGATCCAGACTGAATATATGCAATTTCATGATTCACCAGAAAATGTTGATTTTTTTTTCTTTTTCAGCGTGATTGAAACCAACTCCTCTCTCGGTTTCTCCTGATTTTTGGGACTGGCAGTAAGCCAAAACCTCATTTGCCTAGCTGTAGAGAGCATCATTAGTCATCAACATGGTTAGATGGGGAATAGCTGGAAAGTTAGGTGCTCCAGAGATCAATATTAGACCTGATCTTATTTAACATTCTCACTAATGATCTGAGAGTGTATGTGTACTCTATATTAATTGTATTCATCGACACCACTCAAATTCAGAGGGGTTGTGAACCCCAGTGGGGAGAATGGGAGATTGAATAAATGGACAGAAAATTAATATCCTTTCAAATTGATCCAATTAAGGATGTTCATTTTCGAAAAATGCTAGTTAATAGAGCTGGGGAAAATAGCCCAAAATGCAGATGTTAGCTAAAGAGAAATACTCAGGAATGGTGTTCAGAAAGATACTGGATACTGGGTGGCCACAAACCAGAAATGAGCCTGGAGTGCAACGTAAAGGCAAAATGCATCTCACCTGTTTGGGCTTAACGGTTACTACAAATGACTTCAAAAATAAGCCAGACAAACTCATGGGAAAAAGGTCCATCAAAGGCTTTTACACTCAAAGCCCCTGACATGAGCATCAGCTCAGGAACTGCCTAGAGACTGCCAGATGCCATGAGGGAAGACTTTTGTTTCTTTACTTACCCTTTTTATGTGCTCCCTCAATTCATCTGCTGCTGGCCATCATTAGGGGCACTATCATAAGACCCTTTTGGTTTAGTCCAGTATGACTGCTCGTATTTCCCTGTGGACATCCCCCTTTCCTGCAAGCTGAAGGTCCCTCCTCAATAGGGAATCAGTGAAACGATGCTCAGCTGGGCAGCCCAATACAGGAGAGGAGCAGCACTGGAGCTCAGTGGAAGCACGTAGCCAACAGCAGGCCAGATTACAGAAAAATAATTCCCGACCTTGGGAGGTGACAGGGCAGCAGGAAAAAACCCTGTCCCTACATATCCAGACTGTTTCTAAAATCATATAAAAGTGGAAGTGATATTTTGTTGGCTGTTTTATGGGAAAAGCATCTTCTGCTATAGTGAGTAACTGGTAAATGGGTCTAGTAGGTCTTCTCCATATTTAACCTCTCCACCAGTTGCCTTTTACCTTTGATCTTGCTACAAATCAATGATCTCACTTAATCAATGAAGAACAGTGCATATAGATTGAAGGCAGCTCTATGTGAGTGTTTGAAGCTCCCAAATGTCAACTAAAACATTGTAAAAACTTTTCCAAGAGTATTTATTGGCTCGTCATTTATATTGAGACTGGTACAGAGAGTCAAAGACACAGATCACAATGTCTGCAAACAGACGTGTTTGGAGCACTTACGTAAGTCCTGTGGTAGAGTGGGAGTCAATATTTATTATGGATACATAAATGATGGCTGAAAATGAGGATCAATTTTCCAGTGAGTATGGGAGGAGGGCTTGCTCACCTTCTCTTAGTTTTCATGCCTCCAGGACTGCTTGAGCAGCTTTAAATGATCATCAATTGAGATTTTCTTTCCCTCACTTTTCATTTTTTATTTCTTAATTTCTTCAAAATTACCTCCTCTACCCTTCTCTAGCATTTAAAGCAAACCAAAAGCTCTCCATCTCAAATGAATTGCTCAGATTTTTCCCCTGAGCTCTGACTTGCTGAAGAACTTTGTGTGTCTGTGATGGTTGCCCCTCCATCTCCTTCCCAGGAGCTGACTGCAAGGCCACTGTTAGCACTGCCTGCCCAGAAACCCTGTAAAAGATGTCCTTACAACAGCACCAACACCCCCGCTCAGTGGCAGGGCATGGAGAGAGTCCTTAGAGGCTGCAACATGCACCACTGGTGAGACCGGGCAGTGAATGCCTGATTCACCCACCACAGACTTTGCGTGCCAGCCTGTCCTCCTGCATTTAGCCTTTTCCTAAAAACCAACACTTTGCGTGCCAGCCTGTCCTCCTGCATTTGGCCCTTTCCTTAAAAACCAAGAGTGGGCTATGCCCCAGAAAATGCAGGCAGCCCTGTCTGAATAGAAACCTTCTGCTAGAGCCATATTCAGCAGAAGGAAGAGTGCATGAGGGTTTGGACTTGCCTTCACTGGAGGGTTTGGATGGCAACGTCTGCAACCCTGCAGCTTGTGCCTGTCCTTCTGCCAGCGTGGCTGCCCTGAGACCGCCGGCACCAGTCCCACCAGTGCTCTCACCCTCAGCTTGGTGTCTGAGCACAAACTCAAGCCCTCTGCAGGAGTCTGCACATTAGATGCTGGGGCTGAACCTGGGCGGCTGCAATGCAGGCACAGATGCTGTTGTGGGGTTGGGACCTCCTTGCAGAGGGCTGGGGACAACTGTGGGCCAGGACACGTCACACCACTGCAGCATGATCTGCTAAAGCCCGTCCACCGTAGCCCGGTGGTTGCACATTAGATGCTGGGGCTGAACCTGGGCAGCTGCAATGCAGGCACAGATGCTGTTGTGAGGTTGGGACCTCCTTGCAGAGGTGTGGGGACAGCTGTGGGCCAGGACACGTCACACCACTGCAGCATGATCTGCTAAAGCCTGTCCACCAGAGCCCGGCGGGGCTCTTCTTTGGGCAAATCCTCTTCTCTTTTTCTGCTGCAGACTCTGCACTGCATGTGCAAAACTTCCACTCCTATGTGGCTCCCAGCATGGGAAGCGTGCCAGAGATTTGTGAGGATGGAGAGGAGAGCTTTACCTGAAGGGCTGTATCCTCTCCGTGCCCTGCATCCACCGCTCTGGCTTCTTCTGTTCTTCTGCAGCAGTCACTGGGGACAGTTTTTAAATTGCCAGAGATCCCCAGATTGCTTAGAACTAGCAGTAGGTCTTTATCACCATTTATCTTACATAAATCTTAAGCCTAAAATAAATGGTGTGACAGCTCTGAATGTCAGGAATCATGGGCTGTGGCAGTTTTGTTCACAGACATTGTATATGTGCGTTTAGGAATGTGGTTGGCAAGCCTCCTCTATTATTTGTTCTGGCTGCACATTGTTTATACTTTTCTTCCTGTTTTTGAAAACAGAAATTATTGTCTCAGTGGCTAGATAAAATATTTCTCTTACATAAGAAAGTGCTGGTTGAAGAGAAGCACTTTCGTAACTTTTTTTTTTTTTTACAGCAAAGGAGAAGAAGAGAAATTTCTGGGCCCTCTCACATTAATATTTTATGAACTACCTGAGAAAAGGTTTAAAAAACAAATGGCTGAAAATGGGAGATAATGTGATGCAGTGGACTAAAGGCACCTTGGGAGTTAGTTAGTTAGTTCAGGCTGTCTTCTTCCACCCATCCATTACAAACCAGGTAGGACCAGCTCTTAATAGCCAGAGTCTCTGTGGCCAGAACTTGGCGTTATTGAAGCTGCCCTCAAAACAAAGCAATCGGCTCAGTCATTGTCCCTCCGGAATTGGAGTAAATTTGGTGACGAGGCTAAATCCTTACACAGTGAGCTGCAATTACCGCAGGAGTGAGCACACCAAGGCTGGCCGGACTCCTGGCATGAGTGAGGGCTGGCCACACGAGCTGGTGTGGCAGAGCCAGGAGGGACGTGCCTGTCGGGGACACTCAGTGCAGCACGGGCACCCCCTTTCTCCAGAAGTGCTTGGCCAAGCTATTAGAGCAAATAAAAAGCCAGGGTGCTTGCAACCTGAATTGCCAACCCACCTCCAGCATGGAGGTGATGTGAGTTACTGAAGTCATTCCCTGGATCCATTCTAAATCAGGAGTACAGTAGAGTTATAAAGTATAGAGGACATATAGAGTAAAAATACAGGGGACTATGTTGATTATCTGTACTTTTTTCTATTGTAAGATCCCAAGAGGTCCTGTTTCGTGCCCTGTGAGGGCAGACCAGGGCAGGTGGAAATTCTTCAGCTCCTAAAGCAGCCAAGGGAGGAGCTCAGTGAAGTCTCCTATTGGGTTTAATTTTCTTTTCTGAAATATTTTGCGCATCTACTAGCACCTTAGCTGATGCACCTAACTAATGCCCTACCTAGCCCACATCCCTTAAACTCAAACTTCTCCTAAGGACACAGCTTATTGCTATTGTTATTGTCCATTGCATAAATACTGACAGTAGTCAGTATGACTGCTATTGTCACCTATCATGATATATTAATGTCACCTATCATGATATACTAATGTCACCTATCGTGATATATCAATCACTTTCTTAGGGAATCTGAAGTGCCCAGAACACCCCCTTCTTACTGAGATCTACACACTGGAGTTGGCATCAGAATGGCAGCTGAATGCCACAAACATTGACAGAGGTCTGTTGTTGTTGTTGTTGTTAATTAACAGACAGCATTTAAAGCATTTAAGAGCAAGCTGATAGCAAAGAGTGTAGGTTGTGGCATCAAATCACAAACATAACTCATCGGTGTAATAAGCCAAGAAATACGCATTTGTAGAGCAAAGCTTTACTGCACATAATCTCCCTCTGGCTTCCTGATGTCAGAGGTGAAGTGCACGGACATCCCCTTCTTTAGCTTGTGCCCAGATGGTGAGGCATGGCAGCTCGTCCACAACTGCCGCTGAAAGAGGCTCTTTCACCTTCTGTGTCAGGGAATCAGCTCCGGCTATACGATGAGCCAAGCTCAATCAGTGTCCTCAGCTGATGTGAACTCTTGCTACTTTGCTGGAGCCAAAGGACGAGGCAGCTTTGCATGAGCTGAGAATCCACCTCCCTCCACCTTCAAACTTATTTCAATGATTTTGGATAACAGCATTGGGAAATTCCCATAGTCAGAGGGGAAATACTCACTTCTCTACCTCTTCCCGTACCCAGCAGGCACTAGCAACTCTCTTTGTTGGGCCAGACAAAAAGGTAGTCATTTAAACAAAAAAATATCTATGATAACGATGTGCTTTTCCAGTTTGCAAACTTTGGTCTCTGGTGCATACTGAAGGACTATACACTTTATCGTTAAACACTGGGCAAACGCCAGGACCACCTGCACTGACTTTTCTTGGTGATTTCCTGGTGCTCCCCTGAGACAAGAAGCTCTAGGGAGGTGGTTCAGCTTGCAGTGGGACTGCACCCCAGATGGGCAATGCTTCTGCAGTTCAGATGGGTCTTCCTTCTTCTCCCACACTCTTCACCAGGTGCCCCAGCTGCACAGAAATGTTGGTTGAGAAGCACCCAAGGGTCCATAGAAAGGCGGATGCATCTCTACAGGCCAAGACAGGGGAAAAAATGGACATCTCTCCCCTCTTGGGTGGCTGGAGATGGAAGGTAGGAGTCACTGTAGATAACAAGTTAATTACGATTTCCAAAGGAAGTGCATGGGAAGGTCACAGAGCAAAATCAGAAGTTATTTCCATCACAGAGAGAGATGAAGAGAATCCAATATTTCCTTCCTCAGCTTATCCCCTCTTCATAAATACAAGAGCTGTTTTCTCTGGTTTTTCAGTTATTGTGGCAGTAAATCCCTAAGACCAAAACTTTGGAAATGAAACACTCTACCTCTTGGGAAATTTCCATGACGATCATTCCTTCGGTTTCCCTGGGCTGTTGGCCATGGCTTGAGGTGACATCCATCCTGGTGGCAGTGGTGTGTCCCTCCCTTTCTCCAGCTCAGTACTGATTGCAATGCCACATCAAGCAAACCCAAAGACCAGCAGCTTCTGTGAAAATACTTCCACTGACTTCAAAGGATCTTGGATCCAGCCTCACACAGTGGTCAAACACAAGACATACCGGGGCAACCAAAGCAACCATTACTCATAGCTGCAGCTGTAGGCACATACAAAGATAGCAGAGACACATGACTAATGCATTTGGGCTCAGATCACCCTGAACGATGTTCTTTGAATGTGAAGGTTTCAGTCTTTCACGGTATCCCATTATCTGAACCTATTCTACCAGGACATGTTTGCCAAACAGATTATTCCAGGCTCAAATTGGGATAAAGTCAGCAAGAGCCTCCTTGCTTCCAGAGGCAATTGGAAACTCTCTGTCTACTTGTGTTGCTACGCATCCATCAGCTGAGGAGAGATCCAAACAGCAAAACGTGTTTTGGGATCCTGATAATGCTGAGTCTGTGCTCTGACAAACAAGAGTTACCTGCATGGGTGCATATGTTGCACATTCAGATACACATATGCATAGACACCTACATATACACGCATGTATGTGCGTCTTGGGGCATTTGAAATAATTCACTATGTGAATCATATGGTTCACATCTTATTACCAAAATGCATGTCTAAAGCAGTTATTGTGCCTTGCGGAGGATCTTTGTTGTAATCGTTTCACAGTGGTATAGAATCATAGAATTGACCAGGTTGGAAGGGACCTTTAAGATCACCTAGTCCAACCATCAACCTAACTCTGATAAAAACCATCACTAAACCATGTCACTAAGCACTATGTCTACCCATCTTTTAAATACCTCCAGGGATAGTGCCTCAACCACTTCCCTGGGCAGCCCTGGGTATCCCTCAAAGAAGCTGGTGGAATGACAACCTGATGCTGAGACAATGAGAAGAATTTTTCAGCAAGTCATTGACCCAGAAGCAGACCTTGCCCCTGTGCAAGCAGCACAGAAAGCCATGGAGTAGCACCACTACACACCAATTTAAGGTTACAGTCTCTGCTCTCCAGGGAAGGGTGTCTATCCTGTGTCTCCCAGGTTTTGCTGGTTTTGTTTGTTTCTAAATTATCAGCAAAATTCCTTCAGCTTTCAAATTAGACATAGCAAGACTGTATGGAGCATTTTTCTTATTGGCTGGTAACAGCTCCTCATCAGAGGATTGTGTCTTAAGAAATAGGGTGTGCTAACAGGGATCTCCACTAATGTGTTTAAACTTCAGTACAGAAAGGTTGATCCCTTTCAAATGCATCAGCAGGTAGCTGGTCTCAAAGAATTAGGCTGAGGAGGAGAGGGTTTTAGTATGATTTTAGATCCAGCTGATTGTTCTAGTCTCTTCGCCCCAGGAGAGGTGGCAAATGCCATTCCAGGCATGAAGTCCAGGCCAGGTGTCAGGAGACTTTTGCTCTATTCCCAGCTGCCACAACCCACTGTGTGGACCCAGCAAAGTCAATTAACATCCCTACTAATTTCTGTGTGGAAAATGCAGATGCTTTAAAAAATGAGTGACTGAGCCAAACTCCAGACACATTGATGAAAAGACAACTGTTGACTTCAGGATCGGGCTTACAAGTCTCAGAGGTGTGGTGAGACGTGATTCAATAACGTTTGTACAGATCTCTGAGGTTCTCAAATAGAGGATGATCTGAGCAGGTGAAGAATTTCGGTGACAACTCCTAATGAACGCACGACTATTAATCCTTCCCCCCTCCCCCCTTCTCATTTCAAAGTAGCAATAAGAATGAGATTTAAAGTATTTATTGAGTGGCTGAGAAAGCCAACCTTTGACTCTCTGCCTTAGAGCAGTGCCTGGGGCAGGCAGTAATTGTGCAGAAAGGCACTGATAGCATGTCTTCTTATTGCTTAAGAAAGGTGCTTTTCCAATTTGCTTTCTTCACTGGGTTGCTGTAGCAGACTAGAGATTCACAGCTATAAATACAGCGAGCTATATATAAATACACACACATACACACACATAGGCTGTGACTCAAACACATCACCAGCACGCTATAGCCCGAGTCAGTATAATTGAGAAAATAGAGGGAAAAGAGAGTTCAGTATCTTTAATAAATAGGGCCTGATCCCAAAGTCACTTTAGCAGATTTATCCATATGATTATTCAGACCTATTGAGAAGAGCGGATCATGAGCACAGCAATTTGTGCCTGACCTGTAAATTGAACTGTATAGTCAGTGGGGTTTGGAGTTGCATATCACATTGATATTTTCAAGATAAGAGAATGAACTGAGATTGTAGATATTTTATGCAAATTTTTAGACCTGAAAAGTTTTGCTATTTATTGATTGGGGGTGGAATTTCTGAGTGTGCAGAGTTATTGCATTTGGTTTATACACCCATTCAATCTGCCTACAGTCCTTGAATTGAGACTGAGAAATTTGGGGAGGTTTCCTGCACTTTGAAGAATTCCAGAGAATTTGGAAATATTCACTGAACTGCCTCCAGGAAACTGGATCTACATCTCATCCATCACACCGTGGGCCGGGGTGGTAGGTTGTCCTGGTTTGAGGTTTCAGTGGCCAGTCAAGCCCAAACCATGACATAGATGAACTTCAAGTTCATATGGGCTAACATGTAATGCTTCCCTTTCCTGACTTGCTTTAGGTTAATTTCTATAGTTAGGGGCTTGGTGTGCATATCTGTGATTATACTTTATATATATATATATATACCATCAATCTCCTAGTATATCATTGAACCCAATGTTTTTACCAATACGTCTGGCAATAAAACTCTATGTGAGAATAGCAACAGGAAATTGATATTAAGAGCTATAAATGCATTCAAAATAAACCAATCTGACAATATGAATGCATTTCTGAAGCTATATTCCAGACCTTGCAGTTAAACTGTCACACCAGCCAGTGGGCCACATCCATTATTTAACAATGTTTCTGAAATACAAACAGCTTTATAATTTTCTATACAAACTTACTGTGATTTTTCTTTCAGAATGAGCAAATGCAGTTGCTGGCTTTGACCCTCAAAAGGCTGTTTAGGAGAAGCAGAACTTATCATACTTTATGAACAACAGGAGGAAAGTCAATCAATAACACTTTTCTGCTCTCCAGTTTGAGAGCCCTCAGATACATGTTGTCAATTGAAGTTACAAATAGATGTTTCTTAGGGCAAAAAAATCTAGCATTAAAGTGCAGCGAAGAGGTCCAAATTCTGTTCTCAGTCACACCGTAGTGAATCAGGAATGAATTAATTGACTATACATAGCATCAAGACATTAAGGTCAATAGATTTTCTCTTAGTTTTCCCTAGTGCAGTGGACTGCAAAATTTGGCTTCTCCTCCCTGTATTCCAAGTTATAACGAACCTTTCAGCAACAACAACAACAAAGTATATCTTTATTGCTTGTACAAATCTATTTGCACTGCAGCTCTGGAAGAGTGAGAGAACTGCTATCTGGGTGGGAAATGCCAGTTCTCCTTTCTAAGGAGAGATGGATGCAAAACCTGCTGTGTAATGGGGAACCACCCTGTAAAGAATCGTTGTGCCAAAGAGCAAAGGAAAGAAGAAAGTCCATAAACCCTAGTGGCCACTGTCTTGGAGGGTGCATTAGAAGTTAAAATGGAATATCTGTTTTTTAAAACAAGCTTGGTGACCACATGCAGGCTTCTGACAGACCTTTTAAGCAGCATTGCCACAAAACCATAGTCTGCCTATGTGGAATATATAGGCTACAGTGCATACCATGGTAATCACCACAGTATTGCCATACCTTCTCTGATTGATGGTGTTATTGCAGTGGCCCACAGGCCATAAGTGTGGTGTCTGCAAGGCACAAATAATAGCACTCGGGCTGTACTGGCTGCCTGGAATGACTCGCTTTTTCTAAAGACCTCAGAGAGCTGCAGGCTGAGGACAGACTAGCCCTTGTTCCCCAGCCCTTTGCCCCTCATGAGAACAACCTAAGAATTTGGCATGATGAGCCTCTGCCTGTTTATGATTTATGAGCTGATTTATGAGCCATTGGCTAAGGGTGGATCCATGGGTGAAAGTGAACATCCAATGGTGCCTTATCAATGAGACAAAAATGAGACCTTCATCGGTTTTGAACTTAGACTCTGGAACCAGCTACAGCACTGAAGAAGTGAGAAAAATATCAATATATGTACTTTAGGTGAGACTAAAATAAGTGATGTTCTGTGGTTTGATAAGTATATTAGAGAAGGTGAATCTTTTTCTATTTCTTCCTACTTTTTTTCTGTCTTGACAAATGCATGGTGAGAGAGAATACATGTTGCTTAGCAACTCCTTAGGATGCAGAAAGAAATCAGTCAATACAATTCTGAATTAAAGCTGCAATGACCCACAGAAATTTTTCTAGAGAAAACCAAGAATAGATATATATTCTCTATCTTTTTCCAAAGTCACATTAGCTCATGAGTCAAACTCCAAAATGAAGAATCATGGAAATAGGTAGTTCTTTCTGAGGTGGGAGAAGGTGGTTAATTTATTGCAGGAGTCTGAAAAGCAGGAACTCATTTTAAATTCTAGCAATGCTGATTTTGTAGTTAAGGTTGAGTGTGAATTTAGCCATTTGGGCACATGAATCATTTGTGAGCCAGTCATTATTTCAGTCATGGGACATGCTGGATTCATTCCTCCACTTGTTTGGATTGATTACGTAGGTATTGCATCCACAGCAGCTGAAGCAACTGGCGTTGCACCAACCACAACCAAAGACGTAGCTTGCTTCACGTAAGCACATATATCAAGCCCTCAGCAGAGCACTCGCATCAAACCCTCGGCAGCTGAGTTAAAGTATGGTACTCTTAGTCTTACCTTAGTCTTAGTCTTCTCGCAGAATCCCATTTTTGGTACTGGGTGGTTGACCGAGCATTTTAAGATTCACCAAACGCAACAGGCGTTTCTGCAGAGATCAACAAGATGATTGGGATTTGTGAACATTTCCATCAATGCTAACAGGTTTCTGAGTATTCAAAAACCATGATAAACATGATTTCCTAGAAGTCCAAGAGAGATAAATTTAGTTCCTTTACTCACAGGACTATTTATATGCCCGTTTATTTGTTTTTACTATTTGACCAGAACTCATCTGCATTTTCAGTAATGCAGGATTTGGTCAAAGTGGTAAAATAAGAGAGGAAAATGAGTATGTGAGGAAATTAGTGTTGTTTTGTTACAACAAATTGCAAAGCACAGCTCTGACTTTGCAGTCACTCTTTGGATATTGCAACGTTCAAGGGATAGGCCAAATCAGTCTCATCATCACTTTTTAGACCAGCTATTGCTTCCTTTTCCTCTTTGGGTCATTATTAGTAATTATTAAGATCATGGCTACTGTAGTAATGCTTGTGGCCCCAGTTGCATTACAATACATTAATAACTCCTCTAATTCCTTGTGCATTCCCCAGACAGCCACAGTGTCAGTGTGGGCTTCAAGGAGAGTGCAGAGCAGCTGGTGAGGCCACCTTGGGGTGATCAGCAGAGAACCAGCACCTGAATATGGTTTCTGTGCTGCAGCTGGGTCACAGGTGTGGGCCCTGAACACTTTGCAAGGTCCTTTTGAAATTCATAAAAGAATCTGCAAAGGTATATGTCCATGGACATAGGCAGATTCTGCCTAGCAAAAGCTCCCCCAGACTGTTTAAAAATACCCTTGCCCCCACCTTGCCTTTGGTGATGTAAGGAACGCCCTGTATGGGTAACCACCTTGAATGTCTATGTCCATACTACTGAATGTTTGTCCTCTTATTCACAATTTTCTTTCCTGTAACTTTTGTGAACTGCAAAAGATTACTTCTTGCTATATCTGACAATAAACCGTAAGCTATATATGGTGTTAAACTGATACACAGTGTACTACAGAATAATATGCGGAATATTTTGTGCCATTTTATAGTACATCTGTCATGTTTATATCACACGTAGAGTCATGATGTATGAAGAGGTTACTTCTGCTATATGTGTGTGCTATGCATGCGGCTATATATAATGCAGAAATACGTTATGACATTAACAGAAATATGACATGATCTAAACTTAAGAGAGGTCATTTCTCCTTAGTATCTATCACTGATATTGAAACAGTTCTGTAAGTGTAGCAGAAGAGGAGTGAGATATTTCAGTCTCTTTCTGTGTTTGCGGATCTTTGCAGGCCTGTCAATACAAAAAGGTGCCTTTCCCATTGCTTCCTGAGATAGATCCACGAGGGACACAATCCATTGCAATACTGTGAAGGATCCCAGGTGAAAAAGTTGATCTTTTGCAGTAATTGTTTCTGGTTTTGCTAAAACCAGTGACTCATTATGTTCTGCTCTCTTATCTCCATTTTATGTAAATAACACTGTCACATTTTTAATAAAGCAAACCTATTAGGATTGCATACAAACCCAAGGGTTTTGGCCATATAACTTTAAGACTTCTCTGCCTTTTAACATTTTGAAGCTGAGTATTTCCAGAGATGGGGCACCTACCATCTCTCTGGGCAAATCTACCCCATTTCCAGAGATGGGGCACCTACCATCTCTCCAGGCAAATCATTCCAGTGTTTTACTACCCTCATTGTAAAAAATTTCTTTCTTGAATCTAGTCTTAATCTACCCTCTTTTAGCTTACAACTGTTGCCCCTTGTCCTATCACTATAGGCCCCACTAAGAAGTCTATCTCCTCCTTTTTTATAAGCCCTCTTTAAGTACTGGAAAGCCACATTAAAGAGTATTTCCAGAGATGGGGCACCTACCATCTCTCCAGGCAAATCATTCCAGTGTTTTACTACCCTCATTGTAAAAAATTTCTTTCTTGAATCTAGTCTTAATCTACCCTCTTTTAGCTTACAACTGTTGCCCCTTGTCCTATCACTATAGGCCCCACTAAGAAGTCTGTCTCCTTCTTTCTAAGTACTAGAAACCCACATTAAAGTCTCCCCAGAGCCTTCTCTTCTCCAGGCTGGACAACCCCAACTCTCTCAGCCTTTCCTCAAAGGAGAGGTGCTCCAGCCCTCTGATCAGCTACTCTACACTACTTCTGTAGCCTCCCTTTATAACCAATGGAGGGAGAGGGAGGCTTCTCCTTGGGTCAATCCACCTTTTTAAAAGGCAGGTGATTAAAAGAGCACCAAGGAAGCTAATCCATCCCCTGAAGATGTTACCTCCCTCCACTGGCTATGGAAGGAACTGAGGCTGGGTGTCTGGCAGCTTTTGTGTCACTGACATGAGGTAGGAGAGGAGCACTCCTGTGGGAAGAGACGAAGTTAGTCAAGGGTTCATCCCAAGCATGCTTGTCACTGACCATCCTCTTCTCCTTGGCAGACCAAGGCTGCCGTTGCTGTGGCAGAAGAAACTCAAGAGAATTGCAAAGTGCTGCAGTCGTTGAGCAGTCCATGGGATGTTACAGTCTCATCCCCGTGTGATCCACGTGCCAACCTACACCCACCCACCCACGCACACACTGCTACACAGCAGGGACAGGGTGCTCACGCCGCTTTTGGTTCCCATCCATGAAGGTGCTCTGCTACCCTTCCCAGGATGCAGGCAGTCTGCTCACTCTGGGCTTTTCCAAGGGATGCATGGAGAGGTATCTCCTACCTTGAAACTATTTCACATGTCCTCCAGGGCTGCACGAAGTTAAGCTGAGACAACACCATGCCAGCTTTCCTGTGGTTCCTCACCCCACAGTCAGGGCAGGAGGGGTAAGGGAAGGGAAGATCAGAGGCTGCAAATCAGCCAGTGAGCTATGTCGGCATTCCTTTCTTGGTGCTGAAATGAACGATGCTTCATCTTTTAGTTAATTTGAAAGGACCACATCTGGAAGCACTCTACATAGCCTCAGCCTCTGTGGCAGTTTGCCTGAGTAAGCACCTCAAGATTTAGCCAATAGAGAATGTGCACTGCACAGCTCATTAAGAGCCTAATCACTCTCCTCTGGGTCGAATTCAAGTGGCCATTAAAATCAATGTATTTATTTGCCAGGAAGGGTGCTAAAGAGGTTAAGATGTATATGAAATGTGTCCTGGAAAAATGACATTGTGGTAACAGTATGAGAAAGAGCCCAAGCTGGCTTAGATGCATCCTAAGCCATTGCTGTTATTAGATGTGGGGATTTCTGCACGAGGGAAGAGGGAATGCGAAGGGTGTCAGCTAGAGGAATGATGAAAATATCTCACAGTCAAGTGACAAGAAGCCTGTGGCACATCAAATAGCAGAGGAGGACTATGCAGATAACAGCTGGCTGACAGGGGAACTGTTTCCTCTGATTGGAGGCTGTCTCCAAGGAACATGGACCGACTCTTTGCTTACTGACCTTGAAAATGGAAATAATTTCAGAGGCAGCCTTCTCCCATGTGCGGAAGTTTAAGCACATTTGTTTCTATCAAATAAATTTGAATGCAAGTTGCCGTGACATCACGGGAAATGGATCATTCCTCATTTATCAGCGTGTCTGTTTTTGGTATAAATGGCAGAGCAGCTTAATAAAAAAAAAATGTTTTGAATGTGTGACTTTGCCTTGCATAAAATATGGCAAAAAGGGGCTGAGGACACAGCTGAGATTGGGAGGAACCAGGGGAGGGACCGTCCTCTGTGCAAACGTCATCCAGTGCCCGATGGGGCACTGGGGCTGGGGACGTGCTGGGAGCCAGGAAGGAAGGATGCATTTCACGAGGAAAAGGTTCAGTTGCAGGAGAATAAGAGGACATCCTTGCTTGGCACTCTGCCAGCGCATGGACACAGACATGGTGCAAACGCCAATATCCACCTCCCTGTACCATCACCTGCAACCTCCCTTCCCCCTTTACTAATGAGTTTTAGGAAAGTGAACTCTCCCCGTGACGAATCACTGTTTTCCTGAACAGCGAACTTTTCTGTTGCAAAGTCAACAAAGTCCTGCAGGAATTCTTGGAAAATCTCCAGAGATGTGGAAAAAAAAAAAAAGAAAAAAGCCAGTAATTTGTTGTCTATCATGACATGCTTTCAGGTCCCACAGAGGCTACTGGGAGCTAAGGGAGGTCTGTATCTCAGCAAGTCAGAGCTCCTCTGCAGATTTTCTCAGCATCATAGAGCTGGGTCATTTTAATTTACTGGCTTATTCTTTATACTCTCATTTTAGTGCCAGCTCTGACTGCAAGAAGGCAGCAAGGTGATTGAAACATCCGGTTTGGTTTATTAAACTGAAATGCTCTCCTTCACTGATGGGGAGGTGACCTTGCCGGTACCAGAGGGTAGGAACAGGCACATACTGCTGACTAGCTGCTGGCTCTGCACGTTTACACTCTAATTTCCCCCATGGTAATTTCCTTGGTTGCTGTATCAAGCAGGATTTGCAGATCCACCAGCCAGGTCTTGATTCTGGACCAACTGCAATGCAGAGGCTGAACCAGCTTTAGCCACCTCTGTTCTTCTGAAGTCTTAGAGAAGCTGAGCACGGGGCACACAGCCGATACGGTGGCCTGGCTCCATTTCCTGATGACCATCTTCACTGCAGTTGCTGGCCACAAAAAAAAAAACCCACCCTCTAAATCTGGCTTATGTTAACATCAGGAAAGTAGATTTAGTGATATAGGTAAATCAGATTTTACTTGCACTTAGCTGGCCTATTTTGTGGGGAGAAATGAAGCTGACCATGACTATGGACATGCTTCTCTTCTGCTCCTATTCCACAGTCCACCTTTAGCTGGATTTCCAGGTCTAACTCCCTCTTTTTCTTGCCTAGAATTGCCTGCTCTGTTTTTGTTGCACAGTGGTGAAATCAGAGTGATACCCCCAAGGCATTCTTGTCTGGGGAGGTTTACCTTGGCAATGAGTCGCCTGCGGGTAGAAGGTGCCATGGGCTTGTGGAAGAGCTTCAGCGCCAGGGAGCGAAGGGAAGAGGAGCTTTGAGAGAGCTGCTGCAAGCGGGGAGCATCCACAAAACAGGTCCTCTCCTGTGCTCCCGGGGCAGTTGAAAGAGGAGGAGGAAGAGACAGCTTAGCTACATCAGCCACATCTGTGCACCAAGCAAAGCCGGAGGAGGAAAGGCGAAATCAACACTGGCAGATGGTGGATGGGCTGCTGAGGGTGACGGCAGCGGAAAGTGGCCTCTCTGAGGCCAGCCGCTGGCTGTGCCAGAAGACATTAGGGTCTCTTCTCCACCATGCCCTGGCAGGTCGCCCGCAGACAGGGCCAGGGAAGAAGCGGGGAGAGGATCACGCCGCTGTGGGGAAGGAGGTGTATAAATAGTGCCTGTTTGGAAGGCCAGGTGTGTCCGTCTGACTCGAGCCAAGCATAACAGGAGGGAGCGAGGAGTGCGCGTTCCTCTACGGAGCTGGTTCCTGAAATTAATTTCCTCCCCTGTGTTTCTGTTATTATGGGTGGGCGGGTTAGGGAGGAAGGAAGGAAGGAAGAAAAGAAAGCAAAAATCTTTGGTTTATTCTTGGATCTCACACCCCTGGGTCTTTATTTGTTTGCTTTGTACCTGCTCACTTGTGCATTGTTTGTCCTGTGTACGTGTTATGGCTGAGCCACCAGGAGCCCTGGCTTCTGCTGGAGGGGGAGTTTTGCTCCTCTGTCTCTCACTCCTCTTCTCCTTCTGTCTACCCCTGCTGCCAGGTCCACGAGCTCCTCCTTTCCCCCAGTCCCGGCGTCACCGAGGCTTTCACCCAACTGAATCCGCTCAACTCACTTGGCAGAAACCTTCTTTTGCTGGGTTAGTGAAGTGAGCTGCTGCAGAGCTAGTTCAGACAGGCAAGGCAGAGAGAGAGACACTTGCAGCAAGAGAGGGGGAAAGCCCTGGAGAACACAGACTTTTCTTCTTTGGCTTTGGTGACCCGCTATATCGGTTCCTACTCTAGTATGTGACTTAATCACCAGCTGATATCTTGGCACATCGTTGTTTTCCATGCTCTCAGGAGGCACCTCTGGTTCAAACACCACCCCTTCAGCCTGGAATGAAGCTTCAGCTCCCATGTACTTTTGGCTTTCTACTGCAAAGCTGGCCTTGAATTGAACTCTCCTACAGAGTGTATCTGGCCAGCTCTGTGGTCACATTTATGGTCATTCCTTCTGCCAACATTTTTCACAGCATTCTAGGCTGTGATGACGAACCCCTTGGAAAACAAGGACGTGGCAACAGAAGGTTTCCCTTGTTATCCTGGAGGCAGACCCAGATATTGCAGGTGCTCTCTCTGGCTGCCTGGTCCTTCAGCATAAAGCCAGTGATGACATCTGCTCGCTCCTGGGAAAACATGGATGGCGTCAGAGAGAGCCTGACAGCAAAATGACCTGGTAGGGAGCATCATTTTGCTTAAAATGCCCAGGCAGCATGGAGCAGGCACAGAGAATCCTGCTCCTGCCATCACTTGCCCGTCTGTGTGCTTGTGACCACTGAGGACAGGAGGGATGGGGTGGAGGGGTGTGCCACCAGAGGGGCTGAGGGGACAAATCTCTGTCCAGGTCACTGTGGCTTTGTTGCCCAGCACATTCATCGCACGGCACAACCATTTTCCTGGCCATGGGTTGCCCCGATGCCTGTCTCTCCCTAGAGACACCTAGTATCACCCCACTGCATGGGGGAGAACAAACCCAGAGCCACGTTCCCCGGACCACGCTGTTGGGACCAGCCCCACATGTGGCCGAGCATCGTCTCCTCCACCCCGTGTGCCTTTGGGCAATGGGGGTTGCCCACGTTGGTTGAAACCCTGCCTTCCCCTGCCAGCCCAAGGCACGTTTGCAGTCTCTCTGCCGCTTGATTTGTTCTCCTCCCTCTGCTCTCTCCTTCCTCCAACTTTGTGAAACGGGAACATTGATTTGAAAAACGGGCGGCGCAGGAGGAGGCCGCACAGCCCCAGGAACGCGGTGTCAGGCAGAACAAAACCATTGCCCGAGGAGGTGCTTCCGAAAGGCTTTGAAAGAAACTGGAGCACACATGTTCCCCTTCTGCCTCTGTTTTTGTCACGTCTCTGTAAGGCGGTGGACGTTTTCCCGGCTGCACGGCAGGGCTGACAGCGTGTTGTCAGGATGGGGCTGTGTCCTAAATAGCTACTCGGCAGGTTGGGAAAGTTCCCTTCCTCTAATTGGAACCGACTCACGGAGGTGAAGAAAAGCTGCAAAATTGTTTTAAGCTATGAGCAATTATAACAACCCTTACAGTGCCAGTGACACTAAGAGGATTTGTACTGGATTATACCTAACGTTAACATGATCTAATGCCGCATGAATATCGCGGCCCACAGCAGGCCCGGCTCCCGGAGGCAGCCTCCTTGTTCTTCAAAGTCATCGGGGGTTTGGGGAAGGAGGGGAACGAAGCCGTGAGGGGGGCCGTTTTGGTGCAATGTTGTGTCTTGTTCAAACATGGCAAATAGGCCATTGGAGTAACAGTGGAAGGCAAAAGGGATATTAGGGAGAGCCAGCTGGCCTCCTGCTATTCAGCACTCACCCCGCCGGGCAGAGGGCTCCCAGCAAGACAACGTGATGGTGCCACACCAGCTGTGGTGCCAGGGCACACCAGGTGACCAAACCCCCCTCCTATCTCCAGGCTGCATTGCATTGTCTGAGCCAGCTTCAAAAAAGTGTTTTCAAATAGTCCTTTCTTTTTTAAGGGAGAGACTTTCGCTGGTGCAGGCAGAGAAAAAAGGTGATTAATTGGTGTATGCCCTCATCTGCAGAGATTTCAGCAGGGTGAAGCTCTGGTGGAACAGGCTGGTAGGGCTGTATGGGGCTGGGGAAGGTGAGAAGTGAGGTGTACAGGAAAAGAGGGGAGGAAGGGGCAGCACAGGAGCTGACTCTGCAGGCTGGGGCTCTGGAGAATACCTGCTCTGCTACCGACTTATTACAGGGCTTGCAGGGAGGTGTTTAATCTCTCTGTAGATCAGTTCCTCACCGAGCAGAATTAAAACCATAATATTTTGCTTGGTGGGAAGGGATGAAGAGAAACCCGCACTGGTGTGAGGCACGCAAACCCTAGAGCGAATGGGGAGGGCAAAAATGGAAGGCGGGTAGAAAGGAAAGGGAGTCACTGAGTGAAAAGAGACACATGCTGGCCGTGGAGGTTTTCCTTCTCCTCTTGGATTTTGCTTGTGAAATCAGCAGAGCCAACAAAAGTTCTCTGGAGACTTAAACTTCAGGTATGGCTGAAGGTCACAGAGTACAGATTGTGCTTGGGAACTACCCAAGATTTGCCTCGGAGCAGCCAGGGAGCACCTGATCAGGTGGATGCAAAATTTTTTTCTCAGCCTAGGCTTAGTGCATGATGGAGAGAATTAATGGGGGTGAAAATGGCTTTATATCCAAAATGGGAAGCCACTCCCTGCCACTGCTAGTGAGCTCTGCAGTGCTGAGCTCTGCAGCAGAGGTGAGGAATGAGGCCAAGAGGTCTAAATTACATTGCTGTATATACTGCCTTTGAATTTGGCCCTGACAGAAGGCTAGGTCAGCCATTCTTCTTACTGGTAGCATAATTTGACTGATGAATGGAAAAATTTAATATCATGCCCTTAGGAGATTTTATACCACCAATATATTATATTTATTTTGCAGAGACATGTCAAATAGAAGTATACCTATGCAACGTTGAACTGTAATCCATCCCACTGATATCCATCCAGGGAGTAAGTTCAGAGCCCAAAATGGGGTATGACAAATATCAGACAACTAACATCAAGGAGTGTGGCTCACATTGTCTGTTGCCTCCCTGTTCTCCTACAGCCCATCTCACTACAAGCCCCATGCACTGTATCAATCCCAATTAAATGCTCTTCTGAAAGTGTAGGCACAGTGTTCTTACGTCAAAGCACCAAAAAACTGTGACCTAAAATAAGTACTGGCAGGAAGATGAACTGAGCTTAAAAAGGAATGTATTACAGAGAAGCAGAAGCAGCACAAATCAGAAGGAAGGTTAGAGATTTGGGCCTTTGAACCCTCCAGTTGTTCCGTTTGTGAAGGATAACAATGTATTTTTTAAAACGGGAACCGTGGTCTCCCATGATCAGGGGTTTCTAGTAGCAGATATTGTGGGGGACACTGTGACATCATGAGAGCCAGCAATATTTTAAGCGTATTTCAAAAGGAGATTATGCAGCTGGCAGAAGAATAAGGTTATATTACACAGAAAAGGTTAACAAAGAGCTGTTGGTGATTCTCGGCTTCTCACAACTTTAAAAAAAAAAAAAACAAAACAACAACAAACCAAACCAAAAGACCACCAGTCTGAAATATTTTGGCCAAAAGAGGCAAATGATTTATACTGATTCCCAAAAGCGTTGTGGGAGTTGCAGGTTGGGTGCTTCATGCCTTCATTCTGCTCCGTCATTAGCCTCCCAGGTGGGATTTCATCTTCTGCACTGCAGCGTGCAGCCCCTCAGGGAGCAGGAAGAGTACCATTACGGAGAAGAGACAAAGAAGGGAGGGGAGGAAAACCCTGGGAGATGAAATCTGTTGGAAGATGCACCACCAGCTCCTCAGCGTGAGGATGAGTTTGACCCACTGTGAAGTTTCTCAGAACTAGTGCTAATATCCTGGGCTTGCAGTACTTAGGCAGCAATTATCACCTATAAAATAGGTGCTAATGTAGATTTTCACATTCAGAGGGCCAGCTGCTAAACTGGTAGAGGTGGGTGTACCTCTGTGGAATCCACTAGAGCTAGATTGGTTCATGCCAGATGAAAATGCTCCCCAGAATTTTTAAGACTCCAATTAATCTTGCAATCAAAATAAAGAGAAGAAAGAGTGCACATTGATCCCTTCACTCTAATAGGAAACTTAAATGTGGAGATGTCTGAAGTTCCACCTGATGAACGACTGAGCTGTGAGAGGCCAGTAGCACGCAGCATCACACACTGGTCATTTCATAATAATTGCAAGGGAAGTATTTCTGGAAAGGAACTAATAGAAAATTACTGTGACCTGACAGAATATAGCAGGTAGTTTTCAGCCTGTGCCCTTCCTTCTTGGCAGGATGCTGTTTTCCTTCGTTCTATAAACCACTCAGATGGGTAAGATACAGCTTTTTAAAGCGGGGTCCTAAAGAGAAGATTTACAAATGTCTAAGGGGAAAAAATATACCGATTTGTGATTTTAAAGTGTCAGGGACTTTTTTGTATAAGTACACACAGCTGCCAGGTCAAAGTGCTGCCTTCCTGTAACTGTAGTACAGCATACATTTCCCCAGTAACACACTGCCTGTTAGTTGAACCTCATGGCAAAGAATCAATAAAGTCAAGGCAATTTCCTTAACATGCCATCTGTAACAGATTATGGAAGGGAGGTGGGAGAAGGGTTTTCCTTAGTGGCTAATGCTTTACTAAAGTTCAAATGAGGCACTATATAGTAAAATAAATTCAATCTATATTTTCTCTTCTTTCAATTTTAGTGGGGACTAAATGAAATGGAACTGTGTTGATTCTACCCGGTTCAGTATATCTTCACTTTCTAATAACCAAGGTCATTTTTACCTTCATGAGAAAAAAAAAAACACCTAATATAAAATACTCACCCAGACTGAACAAACACATATTCCCACTTTTTCAAAAGCCAGGTAGATGACTGATATATTATGTAATTCATTTCATGGCACACTGCTGAATGTTTTTTTATAGATAGTGTTTAACCTTGCCAATTTTGCTCTGAGATAATCACTCCTTTGAGGATAAAATCTCACATTTAACATTAGAAGAAAAAAGAACCGCCACCCGCCAAAATCTGCAGTATACAACAAATAACAGGGAAGTTACTCAGCCAGAAAGATAACGATTAGAGCAGTTTTCACTGCTGACTCTGTGATTAGCCAGTGGTTGTTATAATATTAATCAGAAATACAGTGATAACTGCTTAGACTACGTTTTGATACAGCCAGTGAGCAATGACAAAATGCTTAGACATCTTACAATAATGTATTTCTGCCCTGACTAATGGAAGTGGCAAATAGATTCATAAAAATCCCCTATATTTAGCACTGGAGCTATTCTCAGAGTGCAGGAGCTTTGCTGCTGGTTCTCTGGAGTTTATGATCAGGAATATTAATAGTGCCGGCGTCTTGTAGAAAGGATGCAAACCCTGGAAGACACCTCTGAAACACCCAAGGGAAGGACATCAATGGTGAAAGTCTTCAGGGTCAACACGGTGCCCACGTGCTCTGTGAGCCCTGATGCTCCCCTGGAGACTGCCTTTGAGAGAGGAACAGCGCAGAAGGTCAATGCAAAGTGAAATTTTTCCTGGAGGGAGGGAAAAATATGTATAAGCCCAGATTCATCCTATTGTGCTGCAGGCACTTAGTTGAGGTGGCTAAGTTTGGAGTGCTGTCAGCCCTTGCTTCCCATTATAGTAATGGCAGAGAAAGACAGGCACCTCCTGAGAGCAACTCAGCCCACTTATGATGTGAATCACCCTTGGGAGAGCCTGTGTTTCACACCAGCTACTGGAAACCAAGCACCTGATGTGCCGTGAGATGAATCCTGGCCTTGACGCGTGGAGATTGGGACAAGCTGGCTCTGATTGGGAGCTTCCAGCCAGGGAAGAATCAAACATAAATCAAATGCTCATTTCAATTACCGAAATCAATGATTTCACTAACTTTTAAAGATATTTTGCTCTTGCCTCCTTTTGGGCACATGCTTGGGACCATCACTGGAAGCACTGTCCATTAGGTAAGACCCTGTTCTTACGGCGCTTCCAATTCAACCAGAAGCAAGCAGGAGTGGGGCTACAGGAGGAGCTCGACACCTCCATAGGTTTTCTCCTCAGATTTTGCAGGCTACATGAGATTCTGTAAAACATCCAGCCGGGACCAGACCTGGGGATCTTAATCTAAACAGTCAAAGAGGCATCTTAACCCACTTGTTCAGCTAAGAGTTTTCACTACCAGGATTGCTGGCTTGGGCCAGAGGTGACCAGATGCATCGGGGGACTATAAAAGCATTGTATTCCTTAAAGCCTGCTTTAAATAATCCCTATTTTATGGCAATAGGCCTTGGAGAGGCTTTATGCATGGGGACAAATTGTCCCTAGATGGCAGAAGCATATTCGAGAATTAATGTGGGGACTCTGCATTATTTTTTTAAATTCATTTAAGCTTTCTCCTTATCAAAACTCCATCTCAAATCCACCCAGAAGTAGCAACCAACTTTCAAAAATATATTGCAAATAAAAGCCCCCAAAAGCATTCATTCCTAAGATCTCTGGCAAAAGTTCTTTGTCTAAGGAAGATTAATATTTTTTTTAGGAAACGTATCTCTGCTTTTTCATTCTAATCTGTTTGACATAGGTTTCATTGCACAAAAAGATTTTAAGAGCACTTAACCTCTTCAAAGTATGCTTCACTTTGCCAGAGCATAAATCAGAAGCGTAAGCTATTTTTCTTAAGTTTACTAACCCAAACAGCAAAGACCTGAGTTCCCCTGGAACTACTCACGTAGAGTAAATAATTAGACCTTGATCTGATGAAGGCACTTAACAGCAGGCTTATTTTTAACTCCATGCGTGCAGCCATTGAATTCAAAGGGATTGTTTGGATGTTTAAGTTGAGTGCATATTTAAGTGCATTGCTGATTGGAGCGTCCTAATCCTTAAACTGTGCCATTGATTTCAGCAGGGCCACTGGCGTGAGGTGATATCAGGAGGCTGAGGGCAGCAGGGCTGCAGCCACAGCTTGTTGAAATCATGCTTAAACTGTGCCATTGATTTCAGCAGGGCCACTGGCGTGAGGTGATATCAGGAGGCTGAGGGCAGCAGGGCTGCAGCCACAGCTTGTTGAAAGGTATTTTTTACCTCTCGGACACCAGGACCCTCTCCAGAGCTATCCAGGCTGTGGTTTGGTTTCATTTCAGTGGGTTTGGGTTTTTGCTGGAGTTTTTTCCCTTCCAATTTAGGTTAATCCATATCTTCCCTGCTCCAGGGAAATACTACCTCAGCCTCATGAAATGGAGAATACCCGTCCTACCTCCCATAAAACGCCTGGAAAACATGACCAGGGAAGAATCAGCAAATAAACTGCCAAGCCCTGCAATTCTTCACTCTTGTGCCTAATCTCGAAAGGAGGCTAATTAAGACCAACAGCACACTCCTCTACGAGCAAAGATTACTTATTAGCTTAATTTGATACTTTTACAGACAGCTGACATATGGTTTCCTCCTCTTCCCCTTGCCCCTTCCCACACTCGAGTTTAAATGGGGCTGAAGTGGAGCGTAGGACTTCTGCTCTTCCTTGCTGCTGGGCTGGGTTTTGTCTCACATGGGAAAGAATTGGTGCTATTGGGCTCAAGGACCCGATCTTACCAAGAAGAACTTGCTTTTCCTCAGAGCAGACCCATATGCCTTTTTCTTCCTAACAGATGTACTGCCAGCAAAACAGATTGGTGAAATGGAGCTCGTTCCTTAAAGGTGAACTGAAACGCTTATCTACTGTGTGCAAAAAAACAAAGTCTGCTTCTTTGAACCGCATACTTTGCAGGGTGCATATTCAGTGCAGCCGCACCACCATCATCCTTGGAGATGTGACCAGCCGGATGAGAAAGAGATTTACGGGCACAATTTTTCAGAGCGACGGTAGCTCAGAATTATTGAGTTTCCCCATGCAGGGCAATGTGAGAGGCCACCCTAAGTCTGATGCAATTTAAACCACTCCATAGATCATGCTGGACATCCTCTAATATGTATCATTACAGCCTTACTGAACCTGATAGATGTTAGCCGGGAAGGAGGACGAGGTGCACTCTATTACATATGCCATGAACCAGTCCTCTTTCACGGCACCACGTCCTCAGCTGATGCAGATCAGTGGACCTCTGGTGCCCTTAATGGGTTTTGTGCCAGTTTTCACCATTTGAGATTCTGAACAAGAAGATCTGAACAGAAGGTTTAGTCTTTTGTGTATTAACAACACCCCTGGGGTTTGATTCTCTGCTGTGCCCGTGTGACTACAAGCAAATCCCTTGTGACTAAGGGTCCCCTTCTTGCGTGGGGTCAAGTCTACATCCCCACCTCTCAGGCTACAGCCTGGCTACCCTGGCTGCAGGCTGATCCCTGTCCTCAGACATGGACAGATGGGAAATACTCAGCAAAACAGCACCAAATCCCAAAAATCAGGCTGCATGAGAGGCTATGATACAACTACACCACTCACTAACAGGCACTGCGTGAGATCCGAAGTTATCACAGATGGATTGATGCAGTACCAATCCCAGGCTGGAATCATCATACACATCAGAGAGAGACGGGGTTTTCCCTCTGTTTCTTAACACACTTTTGAACTAACACAGGTGATTCAGGCAAAGCACCCAACATGGACCCCAAATAGAATGCATGCTGTTCCCCCTTCCACAGCACTTTCCTTCTGCTCCCTCTGTTTCCGAGGTCATAGGTTTCAAACGTGATGAGAACTTTATAAGAATTTTGGAGTCCTCATTATAAAACCACTTTTCAGTCTTTGCCTTACATGAGGTGCACTGTCTGCGATCAGCTTCAGGTACTTCTGGGCAAGCCAGAGTTTCTCATAGCTGTATAAATAAATATTTTTTGTAGTACACCCCTGATTGATCATAATCTCCATTTGTGTATTTATGACTGTGACAGTTACAGAGCTTGCACAAGAAGATACAATTTTTAATGATGTTTACACTCATTTCAGCAATCACAGTTATATATAGCTACATATTTGAAAGTCCTAAATAAACAGGTTACAGCTCACATAAGAAGTAAAATGAAATGAAAATATAAACTAGAATGAAATGCATCATTTGAAGCCTAAACAAATACTTGGCATGTTTTGTACATCTGATAGGTACATATACATTTTAAAGGCATTACCTATTTGAGTATGGATATGTAAAGCTGATATGAGTATGTGTGCATCTACTGGATCTAAAAATATGTAATGCAACATACATCAACACACACCTGTCTGAACACACATGTGCAAGCACGGGCATGTACCCATGCACGCGTGTCCACACGTTGGGTGCCATAATACTTTTGAATCCTTGCATCTGGAAGGTCTGTGTTGCAATAACACTTGGGAGCTTAAAATAACAGAGCTGCCCTGCCAGAGCATGCAGGAGGAGCCACTAGAACTGCCAAGTCCTCTCAGAAAAGGCTGCAAGAGCAGCAGAGAAACCCATGGGCTGTGCTGAGGGGCTGGAGATAGGTACCCTTTGGTGTACCCTGCCATTCACCGCAGGGTGTGCAGGCGTGCCAAGGGGACTTGGTGACACATGGAGAGACCATACCTTTAGCTGGTGTGCAAACACTGCGCACACACAATCAAAATGACCACGGTTTGATAGCACGGCCTGTGCACGTGCTTGAAATGCATACCCCAGGTGGGACAGAGAAGCCTCCATCCTGCTTTCTGCACCACAGGGCTCCCAAGGGAGCGAAGGGATGGAGCTGTTCAGGGAGCTGGGCAAGGGATCCCAAGGGCATTTGGGTCTTGTGGAGGGGGCTGCGTGTTGGCAGGGAAGGGCTCACTCTGGTGAAGCTGCAAGTAGGGTTTGCAAGGCGAAGCAAGGAGAAGGGAGACGGCTGGGGCGGCATCAGGCCATGTTCTCTGTTTTGTCTCTAAATGGCGAGGCAGAAGGTGTTAGCTAAAGACGGGGCTCCATCGAGCACTGACTCTGGGCATGTGAGCCATCCAGCTGTGGGCTTGCACATCCAGTTCATGTCTGCAAAGGCTGCAGGCCTTCACCTCTCAGTTTCCCTTGAGGGAAGCGCGAGCTCCACCGAAGCCAAGGGGAGTCCATTGTGGCCCCCGCAGAGGAAAGGCAACCACTGTGTCTCCTCCCTGCCGGCTTCCCCTGCCTCCCACCTACACCCAGCTCGCTGCCTTGCCTCGGCCCAGCTCCTGCTGCTGTCTCCTGCTCCGGTGACTGCTAGCACGGCACGGCACGGCACGGTGCAGCACAGTGTGGTACCGGGCGATGGATGCTGCTCCTTGTGGAGCTTCCCGCCCCGCTTCCTTCCTTCTTCCTCCACCAGCAGTTGCAGCCAGCACCTCCCTTCCTGAGCCTAAAGGAAAACTATTTTTGCAGCCGTACTGAGCTGGACCTGCTACAAATATTCCCAGGGATGCAGAGCGTTGCCTTGGCTGCTCTCTGGTAATCTGCAGGGGGGTTTTAGCTGTTACCCCTGGATGCCAGGGACCTCCTGCAGGCTGTGGTGGAGACCATTCCCCTCCCACCCCCTCACTAGCATGGCTGCAGGGGCTGATCCTCAACCACAAATGCAGTCTGTGGTATCTCCTCAGGCACCCTCCTTTTGCACAAGGTTGGTGGCTCACACTGCCTGGAAACCAAAGCCTCAGGCCCATGGTCTTCACTCGTATCCCCACAACCGTGGTGTGTATCATTGTGGTATAAATGACTCAGGTGATAGTCCAGGATCAACTGGGTTCCAAAAACCAGATTTACACCACCTGCTGTGGAGGTTGCCTTTTCAGTGGCCAGAAGCTCCACTGGTAGTCTGGGTGGTGTCCAGGCCTGGTGGGAAAACATAGCTGCTGATGGTGATGGTGATTCTGATGCTGAAGCAGGAGCTGAGTTTGGCTGAAAAGCCAGGTCCAGCTGAGAGCCATTGAATGGCATGAAAACATAACTTGCGAATGGGATTGCATGTTCTAGACCCAATTCCTTTCACCTTATTCAAGTTAGAAGACCCATTAAAATGAAAAGATCTCGCTGTGCGTGCACATGCATTTTCCTTTTTTGATCAACTACCTCTTTGCTGATACACCGAGTGTTTGAAATCCCTATAAATGTTAGATGTCCATGATAAAAGACAGTGCCCTTATTTGGCCTGTGGCCATTTTCCATGTTTATTTGCTTATTTATTTCAGTTAAGTGCAACACACCAGTTGATGCGCAACACCCGTGTGCCGCAATACGGCTCCGGGTTGCCTTGGCAACGGGTGGAAAAGGTTTTGAAGAGCCAGAGAGGCCCATGCTAATGAAAACAAGCATTCAGGGCGCCTCTCCTCCAGGTGGGCGAGAAGAGGCTTCCCGCTGGGATCCCTCACCCAGCCCGCTTTCAAATTGTCTGGTGCTTTAAACAAAACCTACAAAAAACAACAACAAAAAAGCCCACCACCCAGCCCCCTCTGCTTTTTTTTTTTTTTCCATGCTAAAACGCAACTACTGATTAAAAGTTCTGAGACAGTTCTTTGAAGCCTTTCATTAATAGGTTTCCTTTATGAATCCAAATTAGACGGTCAACGCATTTTCCTTCAAAAAAAAAAAAAAAGAAAAAAAAAAAAAAAGAAAAAAAAAAAAAAAGAAAAAAAAAAAAAAAGAAAAAAAAAAAAAAAGAAAAAAAAAAAAAAAGAAAAAAAAAAAAAAAGAAAAAAAAAAAAAAAGAAAAAAAAAAAAAAAGAAAAAAAAAAAAAAAGAAAAAAAAAAAAAAAGAAAAAAAAAAAAAAAGAAAAAAAAAAAAAAAGAAAAAAAAAAAAAAAGAAAAAAGAAAAGAAAGAGAACTATTATGGAAATGTTTGTTGTTGTTGCTGCTGGCTTTTACATGTTTAATCTCCCACATCTGCATCCGTGCCAGATGGCACTGCCCATAAGAGCGGAGATAATCTTTGCACACCATCTTCTCCAGGTTGACGCTTGTCCCAGGGCTGCTGCCAGCTTTGGCCCTTGTTTGGACATGGTGGAAACCATGGGCTTTGTCATGGGCTCTGTGGGATGGAGCTGGCCGTGCCTGGGCTTAGCACCCACAGTTCCCACTGAAAGTCCCAGGTGAGGGTGGAGAGAGGGTGAGTTATTCACAGAGATCTTGTAGGGGTGAGGCTGTGACACCAAATGCTTGGGGAGTTCTCCCTGTTTGAGGAAATAGGTCTTCTGGAAAGACATCTGGGCACCCATGCTGAGGAAGCTGAACTATCATGATGAATATCTGACCCTACTCAGTTGTCTCTCTCGTAAACATGAGGAAAAGAGGAAAGAATGACACTAGGAGCTAAGCAGGAATCTCCAGTACCAGCAGGTATAGCCACCAGCTTCAGTGAGATTCATGTGTGTCCGTCTTCCCTTATGGCTGTCCAGCAACTTCTGGGTATTCCCAAGGGCTAAACTGCTGACTGGCTCAATGAGGTGATGCCCATGGGATGTGCAAAGAGAGAAGTATGTAAATATGGGGATGACATGAAAGGGAAAGCATCCAATGAAGTCCTGAACATAGGTTGAAAGTTGCTCTAGGCTGGTGATGGTGGATAAGGTGAAGAGCTTCGGGACATCAAGGCCGGCAGAAGGGCACTGGGGGATAATCTGGGGGATAGATTTCTGTTCCTGTTGCTGTTTCCATGAAAGTTTTTCTTGTGCAGAGCAGAACACATTCTTCTGTGGACAAGGATAACTAACACTTTTTAAGGCCCAGTTAGGCTCACATTCCAAAGGTTGAATTTGTGGCATAAAATTATAGGAAAGAGAGAGAAGTGGCTGTACTGAAGCAAGAGAAACTGTGTCCAGCAGGCCAGCAAGGAGGCACCCACAGAAAGCCATGGAGGGAGATGCCCAACTTCCCCACCACGGGCAGTGTTGTTTGCACACAGCTTACAGTGACATGGCGGGCAGCTCCTCCAGCAGAAGGCCCGTTCCACCTCCTCAGAAGCAATGGGAGGTCTCCAAAGAAAAGAGGCTGGGTTCACTGTCCCTTTCAAAAAATCTGAAACCAACACAGACCACGTGAGGCTGGGGACAAAATCCCAAGAGTCGATGACATAGCTTCCAGTGTTAAGCAAAATACATGTATATTTTTTCGGTGGGACTCTTCACTGCTTGCAGGTGACTCAGTGCCAGGAACTGACTCATGTTGAAACAGCATTACAGCGAGACAAAGAAACTGTGTAATACACCACCAGGCTTTCAGTCTGATAATACTCTCGTGGAAGGAGTGTTTTACTCTGCCCTGAACTGCAGTGAAGCTTATCACCAAGAGCAGTGATGTACTGGTCAGTTCGTTAATCTAAGCAAAGGGGAGTGAAGCTGGAAATGTTTATAAGTGATTTCCCTTTGCTGAGGAAGGAGATAAGAATAACTATGACAACGCTCCTAAAACATTTGTTGAATGTTTCATTGTAAAATGAAGCATACCGAAAAAGAAGGCAGTGCCTGAATGGGGGGTGGAGGGTCCAGAGAAAACCCTGCTCCCTGTAAATGCCTCCCCAGGAAAAGCAACGTCACGGCTAAAATGTCCACAAGTAGTTTTAGGGTGCCTGAAGTCTTTGGATTGCCAAGATGCAGCAGGGCTCCTTTCCGGCGGAGGACGTTCAAAACTCCGGAAAACAGGTCTCTTTTAGGAACACGAGACCCCGAGGACTCTCAAAACATAAATTTACATTTGAGATTGTAGGCAACTGTGATTTCAGTGGCAGTAAATTAGAGCCCATGGAAAAATGTCTCTGAATTGGGGCATTTCTGGGAATTTTTATAATCTCCATATGAGCTGGCTCTGAAGTAGGCTAAGAAACAAATTCATCAAACCACATGGGGTGCCTGCAAGAAAGCAGGGAAGGCTGACTGAAGTGACAGCAAGGACATCTGCAGTGTGGCATACATTTCGTCTTGCAGGTGCCACTGTTACATCCCCGCAAGATTCTCATGTGATCAGTGCAATCCCAGAAGCTGTGGGCCCGTGTGTTCTGCACAAGCATGAAGGTTTGCACAGCTCCTCTGACCCTACTCAGTTGTCTCTCTCGTAAACATGAGGAAAAGAGGAAAGAATGACACTAGGAGCTAAGCAGGAATCTCCAGTACCAGCAGGTATAGCCACCAGCTTCAGTGAGATTCATGTGTGTCCGTCTTCCCTTATGGCTGTCCAGCAACTTCTGGGTATTCCCAAGGGCTAAACTGCTGACTGGCTCAATGAGGTGATGCCCATGGGATGTGCAAAGAGAGAAGTATGTAAATATGGGGATGACATGAAAGGGAAAGCATCCAATGAAGTCCTGAACATAGGTTGAAAGTTGCTCTAGGCTGGTGATGGTGGATAAGGTGAAGAGCTTCGGGACATCAAGGCCGGCAGAAGGGCACTGGGGGATAATCTGGGGGATAGATTTCTGTTCCTGTTGCTGTTTCCATGAAAGTTTTTCTTGTGCAGAGCAGAACACATTCTTCTGTGGACAAGGATAACTAACACTTTTTAAGGCCCAGTTAGGCTCACATTCCAAAGGTTGAATTTGTGGCATAAAATTATAGGAAAGAGAGAGAAGTGGCTGTACTGAAGCAAGAGAAACTGTGTCCAGCAGGCCAGCAAGGAGGCACCCACAGAAAGCCATGGAGGGAGATGCCCAACTTCCCCACCACGGGCAGTGTTGTTTGCACACAGCTTACAGTGACATGGCGGGCAGCTCCTCCAGCAGAAGGCCCGTTCCACCTCCTCAGAAGCAATGGGAGGTCTCCAAAGAAAAGAGGCTGGGTTCACTGTCCCTTTCAAAAAATCTGAAACCAACACAGACCACGTGAGGCTGGGGACAAAATCCCAAGAGTCGATGACATAGCTTCCAGTGTTAAGCAAAATACATGTATATTTTTTCGGTGGGACTCTTCACTGCTTGCAGGTGACTCAGTGCCAGGAACTGACTCATGTTGAAACAGCATTACAGCGAGACAAAGAAACTGTGTAATACACCACCAGGCTTTCAGTCTGATAATACTCTCGTGGAAGGAGTGTTTTACTCTGCCCTGAACTGCAGTGAAGCTTATCACCAAGAGCAGTGATGTACTGGTCAGTTCGTTAATCTAAGCAAAGGGGAGTGAAGCTGGAAATGTTTATAAGTGATTTCCCTTTGCTGAGGAAGGAGATAAGAATAACTATGACAACGCTCCTAAAACATTTGTTGAATGTTTCATTGTAAAATGAAGCATACCGAAAAAGAAGGCAGTGCCTGAATGGGGGGTGGAGGGTCCAGAGAAAACCCTGCTCCCTGTAAATGCCTCCCCAGGAAAAGCAACGTCACGGCTAAAATGTCCACAAGTAGTTTTAGGGTGCCTGAAGTCTTTGGATTGCCAAGATGCAGCAGGGCTCCTTTCCGGCGGAGGACGTTCAAAACTCCGGAAAACAGGTCTCTTTTAGGAACACGAGACCCCGAGGACTCTCAAAACATAAATTTACATTTGAGATTGTAGGCAACTGTGATTTCAGTGGCAGTAAATTAGAGCCCATGGAAAAATGTCTCTGAATTGGGGCATTTCTGGGAATTTTTATAATCTCCATATGAGCTGGCTCTGAAGTAGGCTAAGAAACAAATTCATCAAACCACATGGGGTGCCTGCAAGAAAGCAGGGAAGGCTGACTGAAGTGACAGCAAGGACATCTGCAGTGTGGCATACATTTCGTCTTGCAGGTGCCACTGTTACATCCCCGCAAGATTCTCATGTGATCAGTGCAATCCCAGAAGCTGTGGGCCCGTGTGTTCTGCACAAGCATGAAGGTTTGCACAGCTCCAGCTGAGCTCACAGCCCTCTGCCAGGCTGGGAAAGGATTGCCATGAGCTCCAGCTGAGCTCACAGCCCTCTGCCAGGCTGAGAAAGGATTGCCACGAGCTGCTGCTGCTCCCCTTGTTGGGAGGCCACGGAGCAGGGCTGACCCATCTGCTGCCCTGCCAAATCTGTGCGAGACCCTGAATTGTTCCTGGCTGGGTTTATGCTCCAGGGCTGCCCCACATGAATAACCCCGCGCTGTACAGGCTTGCTGATGGGCTTAGGTGAACAGCCAAGATCTCTGTTTACTTTTTTTTGGGGTATGGCAAAGACATCTAATTGCACCCACAGTGTATTTCAGCGCAGAACTATTTAACGCTTATGTTACAGAATCTAAAGCATGATTTGCTCCTTGTGGCTCCCGAAATCTGCAATATAGCCCTGCCAATGAAAACACAGAGACTTGGCTATGCAAGGAAACAGCTAACTCAGCAAAAATGGTGGCCTGTTGTTGTATGTGCAATGAAGAAGCAGAAAAACATCCACTACCCGCAGAAATGCTGCTTCATTTTGTTCTTGAAAGTGGCAATTTAGAATTAAAGGCAGCTGAATTACATGGGCAACAGGGGAAGAATTTGTTTTATGTGGGAGCTGCTATACATACATAACTTCACTGTGAGATTTCTATATTGATCGCGGTAACCTGCCCGGGTCACCTTGCTCTAACCAGTTATGGGGGTGATCTGACAGTCTAGGAGCATACTCATTTTGTCTGCAGTGCTCTGCACAAGTACTCATAAACCATCCACTACTATAAAGCAGCTGTTCTAATGCCCTTAGTCATTGCTGTAGACTATGTCCCAGATCGCACCAGCATGTAAAACACAGGGAAAGGACATTAAGACCTGGATATGTCTCATCTGTTGTCACCATGGAAATTATTTGAAACTATTGTCTTCACTGTTTGGGGCTTTTTTTTTTTTTGTGGAAAGCATGACAGACTTAATGGCATGCAGCTTTGCTGGTGAGAAAATCCTAGATGTCTACTTCATGGTACATAAATGGCAAGGGACTTGATTTGTGTCACCCGTGTTTCATCTAGGTAGCCTTACACTGATGTTATTGTGTGTACTATAAGAGCAGACAGGAGCCCCATTTGATATTAATGTCAGGAAGTTTGCTGGAAACATGCTCGGTCAGACACATCCCTGCGTGGAGGCACATAAATTGGCAGTAATAGTCCTTGAACTGGAGGAGAAGTATCTTCTTCTAATGTCAGGATGTTTAGGAAGGCTACAAGATGTAGCTGTGCGAATGTGCACGTAAGAGCCTAGAGCAGAACAGGAATTGCTATTTTCCCCTTCTTGCTGGGGACTCACACTAGCAGTTCCCTCTACCTACAGAGGGTCTTGGCGGTAGACTTTGGCTGATGGGAGGTCCACGGGTTCATAGATTCTACTTTACCTTGATTTCTTTATACCTACATATCGCCAGGGGAGAGCTACAACCACTGTAGCTACACGGTAAATCTTTTACAGCACAGGCAGTGGCATGGTACAAACATTACTTATTTATACCTCACAGCACCGATTTGCATTAGGTAAATTCATGTAAACTGTGGCTTGCTTCTCACTCCCTTAGCATGGTTGGTTGTCCCTGCAAGAAGTAAGCTCAGTCAGTTTGGGGATGGAAGCTAGTCATTGCAGAAGATGGATGATAATGGGTGGGTGGGATATGGTTTCGTTCTTTTCAGGTCTTGCCTCTTCCTCATGGTTGCCAGATGCTTTTACTCTTTCAGCAGTGATATCAGTATTATCCAGCCCAAGGTTTAAAGAAATTGTGAATGAGAGGTTTCCCCAAATCAAAACATGGGCAGTAAATTAGATTAAATGAAATAAATGGAAGGCTCGTTTCCTCTCAGTGCTACAGGAATTCCATGTGCAGGTCTGAGCACTGGGCTTCAGGAAAGATGTGAAAAAAAGGGAGAGAGAGAACAGTCTTAATAATCAAAGGTCTTGAAAATATGAATTTGAGGAAAAGCTGGGAAAAGCACCATACTCCACTGCTGTGGCAGGTAGAACAAGAAGAAATAGGTTTAAATTACAGCAATGACAGTTTGGGCTAGATATTAGAAAGCACTTTGTAATAGTAGGGCTGCTGTAAGTGCTGGAGTGGATTGTCTGGGCAGGTGGTGCAGTCCTCAGCGTGGAAGGTGCTTAGGAGCAGCTTGGACAAACAGGCATTGGAAACGACACGGGCACAGCTAACCCTGCCTTGAAGAAGCCAGACTGACTTCAAATGAAGTTGACTATTCAACTGAGAAGGAGCTGAGCGATGTGTCAATAAAAAGGCTGTGTTTTCAATATTTCAGCAAGAAGCGAGCTTCCAAAGGGCAACCCTCGGTTGCATACATCCATTGCATACATATAGGCTGGCCTGGGCTCAGAGTCTCACCAGGTCTTGCATGTGATTTCTGTGTCAGCAGAAAGCCAACCTGGTCTGCTTGATGCACCTCTTCCTACTGAGGGAGGGCACGGATGCTGGTGGTTTTTTGCCTGATATTTCCTTTGGCACATCACAGGTTTCTCTGCAAGCTAATTGCATGCAATAGCTTGTGCCACGGTATGCAAGGCTCACCGTGCATGGAAAGTATCTTCATTTAAACTAATAATGTGGAGCCTCGGTGTGAGCTGACACTCACTTTTAATTACTGTTGGCCAATTCCCCCCTCTGCGTCCCCCCTGCTGAAGCAAGTCTAACCTGCTCTGCACCACAGGAGTCAGCAAGAGGGTAAGAGAACTCATTGGGATGCCATTTGATGAGTCGACCAAGGGACTGCCCTTCTGGGAATAACCCCAGGTGGCCTGAGAAGGTATAAGAGCCCTTCTCCTTCCTCCCCATCCACTCATCCCTGAGGCATGGGGAGGAAGAGTGACCCAGACAAAACCAAACTTATGGATGGCAACCACTTCTGCACCCTCCCCTGACCTCACCTCCTTTGGAGCTGTCTTCCCATGTGAGCTCTGGGGTCACCAGGGAATACGGAACATAAGATTTCTGTGATAGGATAAGTATGAAAAACCCGCAGGGATAAACTCTGCTAAATTCATTTCAATTGTTTCCCTCCATGAAGTTCCCCTCAAGCGCCGGGTGAACACGGAGCGAGGTGAGGGATGAGAAGAGCAGAGTGACCCGTGGTGTCCTGCACCCGTTTCTGAGTCTGGTCACGCAGCCTGTGTTTAAATTTTCTCCTCACCACCCCGCAGAGTGTAGCTAAACTTAGATCTCAGCCACGGCAGATCTCAGGTAGGCCACAGCAGCACTTAATTCAAAAGAAAGACTGTTTCCTGTACAGGCTGGTGCTCAAAATATTGTCAGAGGAAGATGAAATAAATTACTCATTAATTCCTGGTCACCATATTATAAGGAAATTACTTTGGCACCAGAAAGATTCAGAAAAATATTGAGAAGGTTAATTTGAAAACTAAGGCATAAAGCTTGTGAGGGTAAATAGAACTGGTTATATATGGACCAGAATTAAATTTTTAAAAAAGAGAGAGAAATGGGTTTTCTTAAAAGAATACTAATTGAAGTATGTAAAAAACCTAATGGCTAATTTCAGACGTGGTTCATACTTTCATTCCATTGCAGATAAGCGCAAGTGGAAATAAAGAAAAAAGAAATTGAGGGCAGTGTCAAGAAGCACTTCCCTACACGAGCAGTAATTGGAGAGTGAGGTGACCTGTGAGGCAATGTCATGAGACAAAAACATTAGTGTAATTAAAAAAGCACTTACATGTAATACGAGGAGAAAGGATGAATGAACTTTGGCACAAAATGCCTTGCCCAGCCCACCAGAACATGCGCTTGGACTCCTACGGTCACGTTGGTTTGAACCGCTCCGAGTCCTACCACAAAAACCAGGGAAGTGGAAACGACTCTTCTAGGCTGTGGCTTCCGATTGCACTGGAAATGTAAACATCGGTGTAATGGGACTGAGGTCAATCACTTCTCATCACGGATGAGAAACGGATGGCTTTCTGAGACGCAAACCCATGCAATGGGTGGGCAGAAGAAATCTCAAGCCATCTTGTTGGAGAGAGGTTGATGTCAGCCCCCATCCTTGACCCGGCCACTGGTGGGGGAGTTGGAGTGGAGAAGGGAGGATGGATGAAACCACACCACTCCTTCCTGCTGAATCACTGGCGATGGGAAAGCCGCCAGCTTCAGGTGCAGACTAATGGCATGTTTTTGCTCCTCCTCATTCATGCAAGCAGCAAATTAAACTCTTCCCCCAAGCGAAGGGGACCTGCCCTACAGCGGGGCACTGCGCTCCCTGCCCGAGGGCTTGGGGAGAAGCAGGTGAGATGCCTCCTGCCCTTACACACACGCTCATGCACACCCGGAGTGAACAAAGGGTTTTTGGAAAGCACAGCTTTCCCGGCTGTTCTTTGCACCTTCTACCCTGAATAACTTCTCCCGGCCCCATTTTGCCACCTTTGCTCCCACTGAAACTCTTACAACACGTTGTGCTTTCACAGTACACAGCTGCCTCCCTGCAAGCTCCTCAAATTGTGGGGATTAAATTGCACCAGTATGGAAACCAAGGGAACATTTATCACTGGCGAAAGACGGCGAGGATTTTTCTAAATCAGAGATTTTCTTACAGTAGAACTTTTGTTACTGGAGCAGATCTATAATAATATCACTACTGTTTCAGTATTTTTATAACAGTGCTGCTGGGAAGAGCAGCTCTTTTAATACAAATGCTGTCATTTAGAATTGCTGCTATGGTAGAAATCTTAAATTAAGCACTGTCCTTTATACAAAATACAGCACCACCTGCTTGAACAGAGAGCTGATAAAACACTGTATTTTTTTTCCATGCGTCACATTAAATTACCCAGCAATATAAAAGAAATGGATGTACACAAAAGTCAGGGCTTTTTTCTGAAATGGCTTCACCCATATCTTCTCCTTCCAAACACAATGTGCTGGGTGGGGGGCAGAGATAGGCTGAACAAACTCTTCAGACAAAATTCCTTCAAAATGACCAATTTTTATGTCAAAACTACATGCAGTTCTGGTGTCCTTTCAATTGAGATCCATAACATGTCCCCAGCTGCACAAAATGTCTGTGAGACACAGTTGCGGGAAAACGTCTTCTAGTGTAGCAACAAGGAAGTTCTCCTACCAAAGTCAAAAGTTCATTTGCAATATGGCTTATACTAGTTTCTCTGGTGAATAAATTACTGGCCAATATATCTAAATCAATCTGTTGGGGTTTCTAATTTGTTTGGGTTTGTTTTCCTGCGTGGTAGAAAAGAGCCCTTGTTTCAGCATCAGACAGGGAACTGGGGAATCTATCATCAGCTTGCCAGGCTGACTGGGGTGTCCTGCTCCCAGGATGAAAGCCCCTTGGAAAAGCAGTGGAATTCCTGCCCAGCTCATGCCTGGCTTTCTTTTTCCTTGAAACCAGGGCACACGGTGGCTGAGGAGAGCCCAAAGCTCAGACTGATAGGCAGCAAGGATATGGCTTGACTCTGCACCCCGATGCCAGATTGGAGCCCCAGACGTGCTGATGGAGGCTGAAGCACAAGACAGAGGCAATATCTAATCCCCTCATGTCTGCCATGTGTAACCTCATGGCCAGGACTCCATGCACTGCTGTCAGAGGTCGTCCTCTGCACGCTAGATCATGGGAGTTCAGACTGGGAAAACACAAACCGCAATACCAAGTCTTGTGCCTGAACGTCTTTGAACCATTTTTGAGGTCCTCTTGACACCTAGAGATCGTTCCAGGAAGGGAAACATGCTCATGACACATTCCCAAGCATGACACCATTACACAGTATTTATTCTTTGGCATGTCAGATAATTGGCAAAGTGTACTGATGACAGTCATTTCTTCCGTGGGGCAGTATGCATTAAGGCTCCTGTGATGGGGTATATAAAGCTTGACTTAGATCCAGAGAATTTTGGAGGAGGTGCTGACAATACACTCATTAATTTACAATTATGTTCCTTCAGAGAGCCTCCTGGCACTTTCCAAATACTGTTTAGAGCACGTACTTCTTCTATGAGACAATTATTATTACTATGAAAGTCAAAAAACAAGGACAGAGAGGTTTAAGTAATTTGCCTGAAGCCTTAAAGGAAGGCACTGTCAGAGGTTACTATAGAAATGGCCAAGGCCAGGTTGGATGGGGCTTTGAGAAACCTGCCCTAGTAGGAGTTGTCCCTGCCCATGGCAGGGGGGCTGGAACTCGATGATCTTGAAGGTCCTTTCCAACTCTAACCATTCTATGACCCTATGATTCTGTGAAATAAATCTTTTGCTATAACCATCTGTTCGCGATGGATCGAATTTTCAGAAGAATGCTCAGGATTTATTTATATTTGACAGAAGTGTATTATTTTTGCCATGCTAGGTATCTGCTGCTTGAGAGAAAGCAAGGATTCGGTAGTAACTAATGATTCCTTAGTTACCATGAAATGTATGAGAGGTTCACAAAAAGAGGTGACAAAATGGAGCTGCCATACCCTCTGTATGAGGGTATGTCTTATAACACTCCCAGCTACTGGGAGTGGAAGAACAACAGCAACCTCCCAAACCTGATAAAACTCCAGTCGATTCTCCAAAATGGGGCACTAAGAATATGCCTATTATGGTAATGGTGCCTAGAGATTTGATATCTTTCAGGCATCTAGTCCTCATCGTGTTAGGCATTGCCCAAACACATTAAAATGACTGTCACAAACAGCTGACGATGCAAGTGGTAACGCTGCTGGGCAACAGAACAGAGGTATTGAACTCTATTTAATAAAATATTTGCACACCCTCTTTAAAGACTCTTTACCAAAGCTTCATAGCTTCCTCCTTCCAAGAATCTTAGCAAAATGCCAAACAATAATTAAAATATATAAGTAAGCAAACCCCAAACCTGGAGTAGTAGATTATAGACACTGTAACACTGTACTTTGCCACTTTGAGATTTGCCCCATCCCACCCTCATCGCCCTGTTGGCCCATTTTCTGTTACAGCTTTGCTATTGCATTTGGCAGAGAAAGAGACAACTCCCACTTATTAATTCCATTGTCCTCCAGTACAGAAAGAGACTGACAAAAATCAACAACTTCACACATTCAGTGCCGGCTAGCAATGTGAAAATGATCACCTGGTAATTTTTTCATTTACAGAATAAAAAAAGGTCATGCTTTAACAAATCCCAGCCACTATACTGCTGAAGGTTACAGTGCTTTATGAGAGATAAACATGAAGAGGCTTTTAAAGCTAAATGACACCATTTGAGGATTGTCCCCATCGTGGCGCATGATAGTGAACAGGCATTGGTAAAATAATGGTAATTGCCTTTGTAAGGTTATAGAGCTGGACCCATTAGGGCCTGGAGAGACATCACTGTTTTGGTTTTTTTTTTATGTTGTACAAGAAGCTTAGAGAATAGTTTATTTTTTTGTCAGGTGGGTTTGTGCAGATAATATTTTCTACATTTTCAGATGAAATAGGATCTGTTAGAATGACTTGGCTGGTTGGTCCATACCCCCACGAGTCATATACTCAAGGGAGTAGCTGTAGTGGATCAGCAGGACTAGCGTCCCCAGCAAGAATAAAGAGTTTGAGCAAGACTGAGCTGTGTAAATGAATTATATCCTGATTGCCACAAAGCTAAGAAAACTTCATAATTTTTGTAAATTTTCTGTAGGTTTTGCTTTTCTTAAAAAGTCCAGACATTAACTATTGGAGTTAAAATTTTACTTGCTTGGACTGTGAATTAAAGCATTTTCTCATGAGAAATAATTAATTGTTAATTGTTCTTTTTCTTTTTTTAGCCTTATCTCATGGAATAAGTTGTCATTATGAGAGATCAAAAAGCTCATTTTTCTCAGGAAAGCCTAGATTCCAGGACATATTGAAAACCTGATTGTAAATTGAATATTTGGCAATAGTAAGAAAGCAGGGCCTCTTTTGTATGAAAGATAATCAAGCAGCAATATCTCTTGAATACCCCAGATAAAACCAATTGTCTTCTTTACAGGTATCTGGCAGATGAGAGGTCAGCGTTGGCTGATTCAAGCCATATAGATATTACTTTTCTTTTTTTAGTAATACTTTCTTGTAAACAGAACTCCATCAGACTAAAACAGCTCTCTGTTTTTGTGTGGCTGCTCTGTTTTCCCCTAAGCAAATTCTTCACATGCCCAGAAGGAATCTTGTTTCCAACATCTGGGAGTGCTTTAGAGGCTTTCATTATTTATATGCCAAGATAATATCTCTTGCACATGAATGTGCTACTGTTCCCATTGATTAGATGTTTGCTGATTAGTGCCAACTGCAGTGGCGGCTGTAGCATGGACGCTATTCTCAGGCTCTTGATTTACATCACAAACTATGGGTCTCCAAATGCTCATCTGACCTTCAGGAATTCATTAGATTTTGACTGCTACTGACTTGGGAAGACTATAAAGTGAGGAGTTAGGGATTAAAAGGGAAAAAAAAAAAAAAAGCTGACATTTAAAATTAAGATTAAAGACACACCAAAAGGAAATGGTAAAAAATAGTGATTTAAATTGGGGAAGAGGGAGGAGAGAGAGAGGGAGAAGGAAGAGAGAGAAGCTGTAGAATGAGAAAGCACAATCTCTTCAGCATTTGATAGCTAGGAGTTGTCTAGCTTGTCCCAGAGTGAGCTTGGGGTGAAGGGAGCCCTTGCAAGGGCCACACACATGCACTCATCTCCTCAGGGTCCCCAGGGTTCCCCCCAGCCTCTCCCCCATCCTCCCCAATTTTACAGCTTCTGACCAAATTTGGCCCCTGGCTCAAAGGTGCTCATCTTAGCAGAGACCGAGGAGAAACAGGGAGAGGAAAATGCTGATAAAGCCAAAAACTGCCACTCAAAGAGCTGCTTTGAAACCACAGCAGGAACCTTTGCAACAAAAATGAATGCACATATTCAAAACAAGGGAGAAACCACGGCTTCCCCATCACATCCTCATTGATTTGTTAGGAAACGCTTCCCAAGCTCTGTGCTGCAGCAAACCACCTGCAACTGTTTTAAGAAAATGAATTTAAATATCACATAATGCTGAGACATTTCTGACCATGTGGGCATTATCAGGTCCTTGATGAGTTTACCGAGTTCCTGAGAGGACTAGTTTGCATCCCATCATGGACCACTGGCAGTGCTGGTAGCATGCTGCTGTGTAATCTGCAAGGTTAGTGGCCACGATAGCCCTACTGCCATGAGGAGGTCTGTGGGGATAGAACTGGATCTTCACAGCCTAACTCAGGTAACTCAAAGAGCAGCCATCACTGCAAAATTGCTGCCTGTGTGTCCAGAATGGCTGGATAAATATGTTTGGTTTAACCCCCTCAGCAATAAATGCCTATATAATTTCTCTTTTGCAGACAGCACTGATATATAGGACACACTGTATTTGCGGAGGGGCTGCCCAGATTTACTCAGATTAGTTTTCTATTTGTTTTTTTTTTTTCTAGGTGACTCACGACGCTTGACTCAATTTTTTGGCGCGTCTTGCATCTTTAGAAGCAATATTGACAGTTCATAAATATTTCCAAGGTTGATGCCTCAGCATGGATACTGTATGCTTCCTTCTAAAGCTATTTATAGGAGTACTCAACATTTCTGTTTGCTTGTTTTCGCTATTGCTGACAAGGACCCGATCCCAAACCACTCATTGTACTTTACTCTCTCCATGTAATGTCACTATGATCTAGCCAATAACTTGATTGCTTTAATTTTAAAGTTTCTAGGCATTTAAAGGCATTTTACATACTTTTCATCATATACAGATGCCCAGCAATGGAAAAACAGACATCAGCTGGCATACACCGGGGTAACTCTATGCTGGTCACTGGAGCCATGCTAATTTACAGCAGTTGTGGAACTAGCTCACCATAACTCTTTATTTCCTGGTTTTCAGCCATTTAAATATAAGTGTATTTGACATTTTGGGAGGGTACAAGGGATTGCTGTGTCATTCTTGATGCTGGCTTAATGACGCTTTTGGGCAATGAATAATAATCATGGGCTGGCTTGGAAATTAAACTCCTGAGTTTATTCTTTTAGTCAACTGGATTAGCAATTAAATTTCAGGTCATTTAAATACCAAAAGTGTCTGGGAGTGTAGAGGGTTCTAACTTAAAACGTTAATAAACAGTGTTGAGGAAAATAACTTTGGTCAGCAGCGGGGCAGTTGAAATGGTGCTGGAGTAAGTTTGAGGAGCTCCATGCTCATCTGAACCTCTGTGATGACAATAAGACTGCTGGGGGTTTTTTTTAATTTAAATTTAAGTACCCTCTTTTTCACCCAGAAGCTATATTCTAACCCAAACTATGTCACTGATATCCCCCTCTCCGTAGCTGCTGACACACACATGCTGCCCTTCTCACTGAAGTCCTCACCCCTTCCACTGCTCTTGCAGTGAGGCTGTGGGTCAGCAGTGCATTTCTGGGGGACATTACTGTTCTTGGGCAACCATTCAGCCTGAAGACAGGCTGAGGGAGCTGGGATTGTTCAGCCTGGAGAAGAGAAGGCTCCAGGGAGACCTTATAGCGGCCTTTCAATACCTGAAGGGTGCCTATAGAAGAGCTGGAGAAGGACTCTTTGCCAGGAAGTGTAATGATAGAACAAGGGGAAACGGTTTTAAACTGGAAGAAAAAAGATTCAGATTAGATATCAGGAAGAAATTTTTTACTATGAGGGTGGTGAGACACTGGAACAGGGAGCCCAGGGAAGTTGTGGATGCCCCATCCCTGGAGGTGTTCAAGGCCAGGCTGGATGGGGCCTTGAGCAACCTGCTCTAGTAGGAGGTGTCCCTGCCCATGGCAGGGGGGTTGGAACTCGATGATCTTTGAGGTCCCTTCCAACCCAAACCATTCTATGATTCTATGATTCACTTCCTTCCCAGCATCACCACACTGACTAACGGAGCGTGCTGTCCCTTCTACCTTCGGAATAAAACTGTCGCTCAAAATCCTTGTAATGAAATGATGAAGCTCCCCTACAACAGAAATTCTCAGCAGTGACTATAAAACACCCTTTAGGCAGATTTAGAGCTCTCTAGCCAGATCTGTATAAAATAGGATCTGGCGTTGTTTCACGGGCTTTGAACACAGGCCGGTTTGCAGTGTGACAGGGGCTGGTGGGATCTCAGCAACTCTGCCAAGGGCTGGCCAGGGGTCCCCTGCCATGGACCAGCAAAGTCCCCGTGTGAGGGAAGCCTCTTGCTGCTGCCAGGGGTGCAAATGGAGGTCTTACTTGGCTTTGGTGGGGGTGTGAGAAGTGTCTTACGGGTGGGTGTTTGAAATCAAAGGCCTACCTCCTTGGTGCCGGTGTGCCAAGCGTTGTCCGCGGTTGGGAAGAACTGAGAGTTGGCTTCAAATCCAGCGTCGCTAAAAGTGACTGCAGATACCATCTAAAGGGTTTAGAGATAAAAGCTGATAAGGCCATGAGAGGTATTGTTATTAAAGGGAGGTTTGGGCATGTATCTAGAAAAGAACATAGCCCTAATTATTTGTTCTTTCCCTCATTTCATACTCAGCAAGCGACAGATCTGAACATGTGCACAAGGACTAATGTATTACTGTGTGAGTTATTTCAGAGCTTCCTTTTTAACATTACTAATTGACCCACTGATGGATGCTCACTCTCCCCACTTTATCACTGTAATGTTGTTCTAGCTAATTCCCTGCTGAAGTGGCAGAGCTACCCATTTAGCAAGCGCTACAAGCTGATAAGGAACAGCAACGTGATTTATGCATTGCATCAGGGAACGGGGACAAATATTGGCATCAAGGTGACTTATTTGCCTGTGAAGCCCATCACAAAAAGGCCCTCAGCAGGGAGCACCAAGCCTCAGTTCAGTGTTTTGCCATAAGCAGGGAGCTAAACACATCTTTTCTAGTCTCAGCGCTGCTCCGTTTGGTGCAGAGGACGCAAGCAAGCAGGCAGCCAGCAGTGCTGTGCCTCTGCAGTCCAAAACGGTACAGAATAAGGAGGAAAAGCCAGTTGTCAAGACTTTTGTGTAAGTCCTGGTGCTTGGGTGGTGCAGCTGAGGGAGCAGGGGACAGTCATGGTCAGTGGGTCACTCTGGGCAGCACAGCCCGGTACCAGGCAGAGTACAAAGTCCAAGGTCCCACAAAGATCCCGGAGCATCGGCAGCAGGGCAGCCACAGTAGCAACATGTAAATTAATTAATACCCTCTGTCTCAGCATTTCCTCATCTCGGCACGAGGGGAGCATTTGTCTCAGCACCAGGGAGAGGTTTGCCCTTTCCTGTGTGTGGAAACACTAACCTTGTCGACTGCAAACCATTACATGCGTTTGCTGATGACCAAGGAGGTGGTTAAAAAAGAAATCAAACTAGGCAATAAAAAACCCTGACAGCTTTTTTTTTTTTTTTCTCCCCTGTCATGTGACATGGCAGGTGATGATTCATAATTTTTTATTTGGGCACTGACAACTTTCTTTCCTCCACTCCACAGACATCACGACAATCAGCTGCTTAGAGCCACGGCCCCATTTTAGACAATATTCCTCCCAAATCCTTACAGGAACATAACGTAAGAATAGCTGTTCAGGGCCAGACACACGGTGTGTCTGCCTCCAGCATCCTGTCTCTGACAGCAATCACCAGCAATCACCTAAAGAAAGAATATAATAAATAAATGGGCATCTATAAGGGATCTTCTCCAGCTTCTGGAAGTCCCTCATTTAATAAGTCCCTGAGCTACAGACCATATCCACCTCATTGTGTTTAATGGTCCTTGGTGGGTCTTTCTTCCACAAATATTTTAATTGCTTATGGAGATGGTTTTGCTTTTTGCCTCCGCAGCATCCTGAGCTCCATAATATAATACTGTGCTTTATGAAAGACCACATCCTGCTTAATTACAAAGAATAGATGACATCAGGTATGTTCAGGATGCAGCAGCTGGAGCATTACAGACCTTCTAGGCTTACACTGTTGCACTGTACTAGACAGAAACCCACATCCCAGACCCCTAGAGTTGCCTATATACTATCTTCATGCGTTCTTCTGCATACGGTACTGTGGGGTGTAGAGATCCATAAGCAGCTTTAAACAGAGGCAAGCAACACTGCAGTAGCCACCTCTCATAACACCATCTCATGGGTGAACATGGGAGATGGGCGTGAGACAACGTGTGTCTTAATCCTGCCTCCACATCCAAGATTAGCTCGCTCTAAGGTTGGGTCACCTTGCTTAGTAGTTCCTAGAGAAGCCAATGTTCCTTGTGGGATTTTCACATTACTGAATCAGACTATGTCCTGCTGATATTAGTAGCAATCAGGTACCTATTCTGTTTCTGTGCTTTTAAAAACCCCATGTGATATTCATCTCCATCTTTTAGCCAGAGACTACCTGAAAGCTAAGCCCTTATTCTGAACTGCTTTTATGTGGTTTGTAATGCCTCGTTTTTCCGTAGGATCCGTTTTTTGAGCAGCTGAAGCTGAAGTTCACAGCATTTGGACAGATGTGAGGTGTCAAAGAAATACAGGAACTGATCCTTCAAGTGGGGCCAAGGAGGATGGGTCAGGGCTAGAGCAGGACTTGCCCATGGGGTGCAGGAAGCGGGACAGTCCCCATGTGCAAACACGGGGTTTCTGGAACTCAGCCTTTGAACGGGGGGAAAGCAGAATGAAGGATCATAGTTGGGAAAGGCATCACAGGGGGGAGTGAAGCTTCCAAGGCCGTGGATGCCAAGCTTGGGAACAGGCTGTGGTTTGTAAATACTGATTCTACAGGGACAGACCAAACCCTCTCCTGCACTGCCCTGCCACCAGAGATGCTCCCAGCTCTGAGTCACCGCTGGGCACCCTGTCTGAGGGTGGATACCAAAAAGGGTAAAGCAGAGAAAGGCTAACACTTTCAAGAGACTCAAATATTTCCTTAAGCTCTTGGGGCGTCAGCATTCTCACCTGCAAGGGAGACACAGCCCAACTCAGCAGCTCACAATATTATTGTGAAACGCAGACAATTAGCGCTTGGGAAGTTTCACGAGCTATCGAGAGCACCATATAAATGTTAAATATTATTATTGAATTACAGGATGATTGAAACAAATTGATTTGTTAGGAAAGTTTCGATGAATCATATTCATAACAAATTCCATTTAATTTACAACAGTGAGTCATTAACTGGCTCTGCTGCTGATTTATGTATACATCCTGCTGAAAAGATAACTGATTTTAAGAATCAGATCTTAAGATAACTGGTCCTCAGAACTCTGGGATCAAGCATTTTGTAAAAAGTGTGGTAGTATCAATCCATATTTAGCTATCACCTTTCCATCATATTTAATCCTGACAAAGGTTGTTCAAACCATCTGCAATAAAATATGCCCTTTTTTGACTGCTCTAAGCTTGCCCGAAAATTCAGTGCTTCTCCTAAAGCCCCGCGCTTCATTAAACTTGGTCCAAAATTAAATATAACATTTTCTGATTCTCTGCAGGCTTCACTATGCAGGATGATTAGAAGCTATGAAGTACTCACTACCAGAAACCCAAATTGCTCCTGGATTGAAATCACACTTCAATGCAAGCACTCACTTCAGGGGAAGGATGGAATAGCATAGGATAGTGACATGTCTTGGGTCCTGCTGTGCCTCAGTTTCCCTCTCTGCAACAGAGAGGCAGGGCTATGGCTCTGCCAGTATAGAAAATACCATTTGGATGTTTGGGTGACAGTGTCCAGGGTCTTGATGAGCTATGCCAGCTTGCATCAAACACTTGTTATTAACAGCCGCGCATTAATGACCCACTCTGAAGCAAAACACTGCCAAGGGGCAGGGGACCAACGTTTACCCACTGCAGGAAATTTCAGAGAGGGAGCTCCTTTTGGTGATAACAGGAAGATTATACTGCTTTTTTTTTTTTTTTTCCTATGGATGCTGCAGGGAGAGAGGGGAGCAGAAAGGAGATGAACCCCGGTTAGATGGAAGGACGGGAGAAGGGAGTGCAGGCACGAGGTGGCTGCATCACAGGAGAGAGGGGACAGGGGTAGAGGGGACATCAAGGATGAAGCTGTGCTGTGAAGAGCTTGGCAGAGCGCTGTGACGTGCTTGAGCTGCTTTCAGGGAAGCAGCATCTCCCATCTTCGTAAAGAATTTGCCTATTTCTAATTAAAAGCAGTAAATCAGGGCACAGCAAATGGAAAAAGGCGAAATTAGCTGGGGAGAGAAAATTTATACAGAGGTCTTTCAAGAGGAAATTAAAGAAAAGAGGAAATTTTCAGGTAAAACTAGTTGCAGCAGGATGACGCTCTTCTACACTAAAGATAAAAGACCTCCTGCAGAAGGGCTGTCCTCTACCCCCACCTCCCCTGGCCTGCAGAGCCCCTGAGGGTACCTCCACCCCAGATGGAGGTGGGATGGGTACCTCCACCAGGGATGGGGTAGCTGGTCCAGAGCTGGTGAGATGGGGCAGGTCACTGTGGGGCAGCACCATGCAGCTGGCACGGAGTAGGATGCAAGATTAGGACCCCAGACACTGTAACAGACAATATCAGAACCTAATAGTTTTGCTATGGTTGGTGCTGCTTTCACTTAGGACCATGGCACTATCTGGCAGAGGTCTATTGCCCACCATCAACACAAGGGTTTCTAAAATTGAAGTAAGAAGAAAGCAAGTACTGGCAATTCACAAGAATTTTATACTTCTTTTTTTTTTTTTTTCCGAGCCTGAAAGAAACCCAGTGATACTTCTGAAATAACAGGAATGAGACAGTTAAAGTGTTGTACAAAGGCTGCCTTTAAGACTTCCTTTTTATTTTCTGATCATCATTTTTGATCTTCTTCAATCAAATGGAGCATCACTTAGGAACTGATGAAAAGAGAACCTTCATCTGGTTATTAACTCCTTGATGAAAGACCTGTAAAAAGTGCATTGTTCATTTACAGGACTTTGGAAAATATTGAAAATTAACTAAATTCTTTATGAGATACATGGCTTCTTGCAAGTTATAATTGGGCACACACATTAGAAAAGCAGACCAGTTGCGATTGCAAGGATGGGAACAGTGTCATGCAGTTGCCATTAAAATAAGCGAGTTACTAGACTCCTCATTCCTTTCTTCACTGCATGTATAAACTCCCCCTCTAAATAACACTGATCTGAGAGGTAGGAGAGGCAGCTAGAGCTAAAGTAGGCTAGCTAAAAATTGTCTGTCCTAATATGTATCAAAATCAACTTTTCTTCAAGGTACCAAATCAACTTCTTTTTTTTTCTAAGTTATGACAAAATTTTACACAAAGGAAAGGTCATCTTTGACTCGAAAAAAATTAGCTTTTATTTGGAAAAAACTGACACCCTGAAAGGAGTGACCTGGCAATGCTGTTCCAGCGTTATCCAGGAGCTGTGTTTGTGTGTCTTGGGTTTCTCTGCTTTCTCTCTCCAGCCTCACAGTGGGACTACGCTTCCTATGATGCTTTATAGTATAGCCAGGTGCTTACTTATAACTTGGGGCTTATTGCTGGGCCTCTCCTACCTAAGTCATACTTTGCCCTCTGCTCCCTGCTTAGAGAGAAAGAGGGAGGAGGTCCGGGACCTCCATGGAGGAGGACACAGATGGACCAGAGCTCTGGTTGTGGCAGAGGAAGATCCTGCTGGCTGATGGCTCTTACCTCCCACCAGCCCGTGGTTGGTGGAAACCCTCCTTAGCCACATCACCAAGGAGGCAGAAGGAACACGATGCTGCCATAGTAGGTGCATGGACCGCTGGGTTATACCAGCACTCCAGAGGATACTCCTCTGTCCCTTCTGAGTGCTACCACTTTGTCCTGACAGCCCTTTCTTTCTACTCTTTCCCCCAGGCAGGACCCAGCTGGCAGTTTGGGGCAGGTGGAGAGGTGTCTCTTCTTGTAGGACTCCCTTTCACAGAGGATTGCACACCTCATCCCTTGCTGCTGCTGCTCTCAAAAGGCTTGCTTTTTGGAGAGAGAACCCGCAGGAGAGATGACCACTGCAGGAAAGAGGGAGGATGGGCCCCAGTTCTTTGCCAAAGTCTCAAAGTCAGGGCTGGGCAAATGTTTCCATCCGCTTTACTCCAGGATAACAAAGAAAAATCAAAGCTTGGGCAAAAGCATTTGGGCCAATGTGTCATGTGTTTCAGTTCATTCCTCTGAAAAAAAGAAGGAAAAGCAGAAAAGCTTCAGTTTTTCCTCCATATTGGCAAAAGGGGATATTTAATTTTTTTGCTTTCAAACTCGTGCTTAGGTTAGAAGGCTAGTTAAATCAAAATAAATGTAGCCCACTCTTGCTACCATGAAAATGTTTTATTTTTAGTTGAGCTAAACATTTGACCCAAATTTTGACCCAAATCACATTTTTTCTTTTTTCCCACATGAGAGAACTAAAAAATTATTTCAGGTATTTCAGAAACAAAGCCTTTTTATGATCTCTTTGTTGGACCAGTGTACTGTGAAACAAACAAACAAACGAACGAAAAAGGCAAATTCGCAATCACCAATGATAGCCCTAACAGAGAAGGAATACTAGGCCTTCATTTAAGATGGGTTTGACTCTTATTTCAGTAACTTTCTGGATTTCTGTGGATCTTGGAGATGTAACTAATTCAAGTTGTGTTGGAAATGAGGGTTCTACATTTATGTAGCTGCATTTGTGATGGACTGTACTTTCATACCTAGGCATTCGAATCATTTTTGCTGTGCCTAGGTTGGAAAGCTAGGGGGGTTGCCAAATGGCTGTATGAATTTCCTTGCTTCAAGAAAATTCCAGTAACATCTTCTGTGTGATATCCTCCGCAGTGACACTGGGTCTGCAAACATCTGTGTTCTGATCAAATTCCTCCTGGCCTGGCCACGCATTCAGCCAGACAGCACAGCGTCTTTGAGGAGAGGACAGAGTTAAAAATAAGATCCAGAGTCAAATATCAGAAATGAAAAGCTTATAAATGCTTAAATGCTTTTTTAATGAAAGGAAATTGCTGCAGGAAGTGATTCCTTATATCCCAGGCTCTGCCAATTGTTTCCAATCAGTGCAGCTTGGGGTAGCTATTATCTCACTAAGTTGTATTAATGTGTTTGTTGTTGCTGCTTTTCCTTTTAAACTAATCTACAGGTTAACTTGGGTTCTGCTGTTCTGCTTGTGTGCTGTTTGTCATAAAAGCTGTTTTGTGGGGCTCCTTTCACAACTCTAATTGCACATTATCATGTCCTCACATTATTCCTCACTGAAGAGGAGCCCATTAGCACGATGTGGTGCTCTGAAATGCTTCTCTCGACCCATTTGCCCAATTGCTGCTCCTTCCCTAGCCCAAAGCCCCTGAGGACACCTGGTCCTTCACCCGAGGATCTGAGCCCTTCCATGCTGAGCCACCTCTGCCAAGACCAGTCCACTGGGAGCAGCTCATTGCATGGCCAATGGCATAAGAAACGTCCTCTGACTTTCCTTAAAGGCTGTACCAGCGTGAGCACCAATGCAGCCTGTAAAACAGTCTTCTACTGGCTGAGTCAACATCCATCAGCTCTGGTGCACTGACAAGGACACTCGCAAGTAGAGGTGCCTTTTTTGATGACGTACAAACAGATGCACATGTGACTAGACACCAAGAAGTCTTGGCACAGTCACACAGGACACAAGGGATGAGAAAGAAATAGAGATTTTGAGGGCAATGTTCTATTTTATGGAGGACCTCAAAAAAGAGATTGGGTCATGACCACATGTGGATGGTCGTGGCCTGTGGAACAGTTTGGGAACCAATGTTTTATGGGCTCTGTTGTCATGTTACATTCTGCAGTCTCACAGAAATCCTCAACCCAAGCAGACAAATGGCTTACAATAACTGTTTAACTGGCAGAACCTTAAAGCCAGTAGGTGGTGACTGGATGAAAATGAGGGAAACTCTTCCAAAAAGTTTGTAAAAATAGTAACTTGATTCAGCACACTGAGAAGATCAAGCAAAGCATGTCACTGCCAGTACCAATGACAAACAACCTCCTTCCCTCCTGCTGGAGGCTGGTTAGAGCCCAGACTTGTCCCTCTATCCTACTACTGAAGCTGGTCCTGAGAACCAGGATGGACAACCTTCAGTACTCAATCAGTGACAGGCTGGCATCACTTCCAGCTCTTTCAACAGCTTCAAACATCAACCATTTTTAATAACCTTTACTACTAAAAATTGTGTTCTGTTTTCCTTGAAAAGACAGATTTCTGTCCCTCAGTGGTTGAAGTCGAAGGGACTATTCACATGAGTGAGGGTTACAGGCTGTCCCTTTGGTTTATAGTGAGACCCTGTCTGCCTGGTAGTCCCAGTACCACAAAACAGAATCATCTCTACGGCCTCATGAGGAAGGAAATCCGAAACAGCCTGTCAAAGACGGGATATCGACCACAAGCACCCTGTTCTATCGTTGAATGCCAAAGGTTGATTTGCATGCAGCATTTTAAATAATTAAACAGCGAAATGGTGTTGCCATCTGCCAATGTCCATCTGGTGGAGGGAACAGAAAGCCCTGAGTGAGAAGCCGGCACCGAGCAGGATCCAGTCACTCCCAGGGAAGATCCCAGGAAGCAGCTCACGGATGCCTTTTGGTGCTGTCATCTCTTCTGCTTGGAAATAGCTGGCAGCCCCCACAGCTCCTGTTTAAACAAAGTTGCTGGTAGAGCATGAAGCTCTCCCAGTACAGGCAGAAAAGTGGCTTTGTAGTGTGTCCACGTAGTAGTTATCGCAATAAATATTTTGTAAGCAGAAACACTCTAATGGCATTTGTAAATGCAGGGACCTGCCTGGCTTCAATACCCTTGCTCAGGTTTGTAAAAAAAAGGTAATAGCAGCCAGACAGAGGTCTAGAAGGTGAAGATAATGTTCAGAGACATGGAAAGGTCTCTGTGAGGAAGGATTCAGAAGGTTCAGGCTGTATTTTACACAAGAGAAAAATAAGAGGTGACATGACAGAGGCAGCAAAGCAATGAAAAGTGCAGAGAAGGCAACCTAGCCATTCCCAGTTACCCTGTCAAATACCCTTTCAAATGAGAGTGAGCAGCAGCCTAGTGAAATTAAAAATACATTTTATACACATCAAAGCAATGCTGGTGCTGTTTCATGCCTAGTTGTGATTGTGGCACAAAGCAGATTCATTGAACTAGAAAATTGCAGTACACTATTTTTTCTTGATCTTTCTTTAACTTTTGGGGCCCGTTGTTCTTAGTAGATTTATAGGGTTCCAAGACATTTATATAAGTATTTAAAGTATGCACAGCTATATAAGCACAGGTACCCAACTGAGGAGGATATTGTTTCTCCTGCTATACTCTGCTACGGCGTAAGAAATGGTCACCACAGGTTGATGCAGTCATCCTTGTTAGTTGCAGATAGGATGGGGAAGAACCAGATCTTCCATCTGACAGCAGAACCCATCACGGGCTGGGGTCACAATTGTGGGAGTGACCTTCTGGACAAGGAGTATCTTAGCCATACATCTAAGAAGGTTGATGTTGTCAGAGTGTCCTGGTCCTCCCTTCGTATCGCTCCGGCAGAGCTTCACTTCTACAGAGCACCGCACGACGCCGGCCGACGCCAGCAGGCAACAGGAACTGAGGGCACTTGCTCTTTTGCAAAAACAGGCTCATCTCTTTCTAAAGCCAGAATAATACAGTGCTATTACTGGCTGCGATAAGGAGGAAGCTTATTCTAGGGAAGAATACATTTTCACGATGGCTGCCCCCACTATTATTCGTGTTGCAGTCATGCCACAGCGTGCCAGCCACTGTGTAGATGGGCACATGGAAAGAGATATCTCTGGACCAGATAGCATCACTTTTTACTGAAAACTGCCAGCTGAATGCATTTCCCCACACCGCAGTGACTCCAGCTTCATCCAGTCTCAGATTCCCAGTGGCCTCACACAGGGAGGTACTGCTGACTGCAAACAGATGGGAAAGAGGATGCAGCAAGGGAATCTTTGAGGTTATCTGTGGGGAACAGGGGTGGCTTCCTACTACAGATGCCCAAAAAACATACTTAATTTTGTCAGCTGTCTCAACTGCAACTCCACTTTTTCTTCATAACACAGAGATTTTCTATACATTTTGGCCCCAGACTTCACTGCTACTAAAAATAATTTGCATAGAGGTGATGAGGGCACCTACATCAACGGACTTCCCTCAGCTGCCAGGCCATTTAAAAGCATGAAGTGATATTTCTGTTTTGGAATCTCATTGTTTATGACAGGTAGCATCTCAAACTATGTCCACTTCCTGGCTCAGCGTTGCTGAGATGGTACTTTATGGGGGCATTCAATTTTCTTAAAACACTGTACAGGTGTAGCCAAAGGAAGCGATCAGGTGGAAGCAAGGCAAAGTTGCACAAGTCCCCCGTAGGCTACTTTGTACCAGGCACACCACATTTTTCCCTATAATTTATTTTTTTGTTGTTGTTGTTGAAGGGAAAGGGAGTAAGCAATCTTTTCCTAAACACAGAAAAGTAGGTTTCATTATAAAGTGGGCAAGCACTTTGCTGGGGATATTTGAGAGAAGCCACATGCTGGTCTCTGCTCCTGTGCAGGCAGGGGGGCTCTCAGTGACATTACTGAAGCGATGGGCCTCAGGGATCATAGCACCTTCACCACTCTCTGTCCCACGATTACACACACACATTTACACATCCAACCTGTACTTTTCTGCTGCAGTGTTGCTTTTTGCCCAACACCTGAATGAGCAGACCTGGAGGAGATGGATGATATTTTTCTCCAAGTCTTGATGTTTTTGCTGTTCAAGCTTTTTGCCCAACACCTGAATGAGCAGAACTGGAGGAGACGGATAATATTTCTCTCACAGTTTTGATATTTTTGCTGTTCAAGCAGGAGTTTTCTCAATGAGAAAAGTTAGCTTGGCTATGGCTTTTTTCCCCCCTGCCCTGTTTCTGGAGTCCCAGGACTTCTAAGGACAGAGAGAACTTCTTGATAGAAAATAGAGTCAGGAATATCACTTTTGCTTCAGAAGAGTTTGTGTGATTTTGTGCAGAAATGTAACTTCGTATTTTCAGAAAACAACAGCAAAAAAACAGCTGTCATTTCAAGGCAATTGCCTCTTGTTAACCGAGGTGCAGTTGGAGCACAGGTGGCAGGTGACCCTACCCCAAGGAACTTCTCTCTGAGCTTTCTGGTGTCTTGGTGTCCCATTGCCGCTGCTGGAAACGAGCAGAATCCTTCCCCTGTGGAACAAATGTCGCTCCTGGTGCTGTAGGAGATGTAGTTTACACTCCTTGCACTAACTGAAGTGAGCCTGCTCTGATGTATTTTAAATCATTATAACATCATTTGGCACTTTCCATTTAAAAGGCAAGCACTAAAATAAATTGAGGCAACTTCTTACTTAGATACTAGGAAGTTGCAGGATAAGGAAGGAAAAAAGCAAAACAGAACTAAACAACCCAAACCAGCCAGAATCCGAATCTGTGTTTAAAATCTCCCCTATCTATTTAAGTTACTGTACCAGCTCAGCTCAATATCTAAAACAAAGAAAATGAATTATGGAACAGTACGAGGAGAGCTTGTTAATTTTCCCACTGATGCGCTGTGAAATGAAAGCTTTATTCTAAGAATATCATATCCTCAGGGCTCTGTCTGGGGAGACGCTGACAAATACAAATGTCCTTACAGTTTTTCTTTTATTCTTGCTTTATGGTGTATTCCAGACAGATTTCCAAAATTATATATAATAATATATAATCTGTAGTTGTGGTTTGGTGGAGTTCAAGGCTGTGATTTTCCAGGACGTAACTATGCCCTGTTTGAAAATGGAAGATCAAGTGCACGTAATGAAAGGCAGATCAAATTCTAGAAGAATTTGCTTATTTCTTAATCAATATTAATATATGTGACTTTAATTTCAGCATCTTTTCTCCTGTTATGTACCAAGGGAACATTAACAACAACAGTAGCTTTACATTTTTATAGAGCCTTTCATCAAGAAGGATTCAAAAGTGCTTTACAAACCTCGGACAAAATTCTTCTTTGATCAACACTGAGAATCTCTTAATCCGTGGTGCAAATCTCTGTTGCACTTTCTGTGCCTTTTTCCGCACACAGGACTCCCATTGATTTCTGCAGGAATCGTGTGTGTGAAACAAGTGCAGAATGTGTAATGGAAATCTGCACTGCAGATAAAAAGCAGAAAAAAAATTGTACATGTATGGATTCATTGCCCATCACAGAATTAAGTGTACCACTGCTAGAGTGGACCCCGGTTGCCTTCTGTATGCATTAAAAAAAGGTACAGCCTTGGTTCTCTAAGAACATACTTGGTGGTGTTGCAGAACGGGGTCTTCCTTAGAGAGGGAAAAGTAAGAGTTATTTGCTCCTGTACACAAATTTACTCCTTTGTCACAGGGAGCCTGCCCTGCCATAGAGCCTAGGAATCTCTTCCTAAAAGCAGAGGGTCAGATCTGAGTGCCAGTTACTAGTAGGCAGCTGCTCCAAGGCAAGAGCTGTGGGTACAAGGAGCTTTTGCCCATCCAGCCTCTTCCAGGGCAAACGCTCTTGGACACTCCCTATTACAAATGGCAGGAGAAGGTGCCCAAAATTTCCAAAGCTTCTGTACTGCGTGTCTGTGCAAATCTAAATGCTAGCTTGGAAATCTCACAAAGTCTCTCATGAGATTCCTGAGAAAATGCTGGATTTAGGGATGCCCCCCATGCTTCAGTTTTCTAGTCTGCAGCTAAACGAGGAGGTGCGGCGAGGATGCAGTAAACTGAGTTTCCCGAACTAATTACAAGTTCTATTTGGGCAAGAACCTGAGTTATCTCTGTCTGATGAAGCTCTTTCATCCTCAGAGATAATGTTGTGTTTCTGATTAGAGTTTACAAATGCTAAGGAACACTTTTCCTTTTTAATCATCAGAAAATGATGAGCAGCATCCCACTGAGATGAGTGGAGAACCCAAAGTTATCATTAATTCTGCACACACTTCCATTCAGTAATCAAGATTTCAATCCTTGTGTTGAACCCATAAATCTCTGGCTCTGTCATGTCCTATTTTACTAGGACATTCTGTTTCTCATGAGTGGAACCATACTTTTAATGAGAAAATCATTCAGAATTAAATGTCCCCTAGGGATGCTATTTGAAGAAGTAAAATGCCTCACTTGCGAAGACAGGTGTAATAATGTGATGAGGGATCTTTTAACCACTTCATTTGAAAAAAGAAAGAACGTTGGCTATATTGATGTGAACAATATTGGTCCATTTCAAAATAAAGTTTGCAGTCCATGACATTGCATTGATTTATCTCACCTGATAAGCTGTCCCGATGAATTTAGTCCTATCTGTTTAACGCTTTTCTCTTCAAAGAGTGGAGGTTGCTGTTTAAGTGATTACTTTCCTTACATTTTCTCCTGTTGGTACATCTACATCTGAGCTTCCAGTTGTGTTTTTAGCATGTGTTAGTGAACAGGATTGCCAATTAGCATGCACAGGGTTATTGGGAAAAGTTCATGTTCTGTCACTGGTGCTAATTGCACGTGTTAGAAACATGATTGCACAGTGTAAACGTGATCCTATCTGAAATTGGTTTAATTGCCGGCGTAAAAGAGCCCTAATTATACACTGTGAATGTAAAGGGGGCTGGAATTCATCAGGCACTCAAAAGGAAGCTTCCAGTTGTGTTTTTAGCATGTGTTAGCGAACAGGATTGCCAATTAGCATGCACACGGTTATCGTGAAAAGTTCATGTTCTGTCACTGGTGCTAATTGCACGTGTTAGAAACATGATTGCACAGTGTAAACGTGATCCTATCTGAAATTGGTTTAATTGCCGGCGTAAAAGAGCCCTAATTATACACTGTGAATGTAAAGGGGGCTGGAATTCATCAGGCACTCAAAAGGAACCCTTCTTTAAGTGTCTCTGAAAACCCCTGGTGAAGTCAAAGTCAAGGTGTGTATGTGGAGCCCACCCTCCAGCTGCAGACCAAGAGGTGTCACGGCACATCTTTCCTAATTATACACTGTGAATGTAAAGGGGGCTGGAATTCATCAGGCACTCAAAAGGAACCCTTCTTTAAGTGTCTCTGAAAACCCCAGGTCTGGTGAAGTCAAAGTCAAGGTGTGTATGTGGAGCCCACCCTCCAGCTGCAGACCAAGAGGTGTCACCACGCGTCTTTCTTCCTGTCCCAGACCCCGCACACCAGCTCCTGGAACTCTCCCTTCAACTCTTCAGCTTGCCCACCACTCAAGAGGGAAGAGCTTGGTGGTGTCTGAAGGTAGCTAGCGAAAGTCTTAAGCAACATGAGGCAAATAATTAAACTTAGTGATAAACTGGTGCTTTTCATCTTCAAAGTGCTTTGCAAACATTAATTAGCTGGACTCAGCAAAGCCCCATAGAGTGGAAGCCACTCAATCCCTATCTCCTGTGGGACAACTTCCTTGACTGTCCCCACACACACGCTATTTTTAGCACCCGCAAGAGCCCGCCTCACATTTCCTTACTTTCTCTTCACATGGCACATACCCTTTCCGTGATGAAAGTCATGCCAGCTCAGTAATGGGGAGGGGGCGGGGGGAAGGATTTAAAATTAAATAGCCTTTTAAAACAGCAATTAGCTTGGGTTTTCCTGGAAGAACTGAGGCGTATGAAGATCAGAGGCAGGCACCTTCATACCGCGTGCCAGCCTCCACACCTTCAAACCTCCCGTCCCCCTTTGAACATGAAAAGCTCTGTTCCAGGCGCACCAAGAGGTGGATCCAGGAGGCTGATGGTCAGCGTGAGTGCACGTCCCACTGTGAACAAAGTTACGGTGAATTTCAGCGCACGCCTGGCTGCCAGGCTTCCTCGCCTGGTAACGGGTCTAAAAATACAGCCACGGGGAAGGAGAATATTATCTTCATGGCGCTGCCATCACTTTGTCCCAAGGCTCTGCTTCTTCCCCAGCTTCAGAAATACACGTCTGTCTGTCTGTCTGTCTATCTGTGGTCTGGTGTCCATGAGGAGACTCGGCGTTCCTTGCAGATCTGCCCTTTGGTTTAGCCATTTTATCACTCTCCTCGCATGGGTGTCTCCTTAGCCCTTACTCTGGGAGAGCTGCTGGGATTTTCCCTACAGAAGCAGCCCCATTCTCCTGCTTCCTCCCTCTTTTCCTTTGGTAACCAGCGTGAGTGCACGTCCCACTGTGAACAAAGTTACGGTGAATTTCAGCGCACGCCTGGCTGCCAGGCTTCCTCGCCTGGTAACGGGTCTAAAAATACAGCCGCGGGGAAGGAGAATATTATCTTCATGGCGCTGCCATCACTTTGTCCCAAGGCTCTGCTTCTTCCCCAGCTTCAGAAATACACGTCTCTCTGTCTGTCTGTCTATCTGCAGTCTGGTGTCCATAAGGAGACTCAGCGTTTCTTGCAGATCTGCCCTTTGGTTTAGCCATTTTATCACTCTCCTCGCATGGGTGTCTCCTTAGCCCTTACTCTGGGAGAGCTGCTGGGATTTTCCCTACAGAAGCAGCCCCATTCTCCTGCTTCCTCCCTCTTTTCCTTTGGTAACTGTTGTTTCAGCCATTTTGCAGCTTAATGGGTGCTGTGTCCTTCCCAGCCCACACGGCTGGGCTCCTGACCACCTTCTTCAAAGGTTACTCTACGACAGTCCTGGTGCATCAATGTTATCAAACAGGCAAATCAAATGTTATCAAATGTTATCAACCCTTCAATTTGCTTGCCTGCCTTTCCTGAACTCAGATGTTTGCTTCACCGAAATAATGGGCCACCTTCCCACTATAAATGGCAACACACAAATAAAGACAAAGACCTGGTGGCTCTCAGTGCATCTCAGTGCAGGATTTGCCTTCTGCAAAGAAAAAGGCAAGCTTTTTTCTCCCCCCCGCCCCCTATTTCTTTGTAGATAGGGCAAATAAGCAGGCAGTCCAAAGTAATCTTATTTATTCAATGTGGCAGACCCAAAAAGTCCTGCTGAAAAGCACAGGTCTCCTGGTCGCACACTGGCGTATGAGGGGCGGCTGTATTTCTGGTTTTCTGCATGACCTTCACAAGGTCGTTTTGCTTCTCAGCCTCTCGGGTCCTCACGTGACGGGGTGTTGTGGGAATAACCAGCGGGTGGTGGAAGCAGAGGGGTGGTGAGTGGCCAGGTTCATCCAGAAGGCGCTGGGGGGGCTCTTGCAAACCCTTACAGACTTCCCTGCCGTTACACTACCCTTTGGGTTTCACCACTTCCCATTGACAATAGCCTGACATCACTTCCTGGAACAAAATGAATGTATTAAACTGAGCATTTCCTCTGAAATTTGTAGTTACTCAGCGACTTATTTTTGGCTGGCAATAGCTAACTTGAGCTCTTGGTTTGACTCTGTTTCCTGACCAGCCCCATGCATTGTCTGTCTTCTAGCACAATCTTAAAATAGTCTATCCTGGTCTCTGGGAAAGCAGGCACGGGTGGATTTACACACTTACCTTGAAAATGCTTAGCTCTTTTCTAGAATTGTTGCAGAAAATATTTACCCCAGAATTTGTGTGCCACTTTAATCTTAAAACCAGAAAACGTTCATCAAAAGAAAGTTGGTGGGGTTTTTTTGGTCCTTCAGACATTAGTTTTATTCCTACAAAAATACCCCAAAACTCCAAAAAAAAAGAGCCATACCTCCCCAAAATAATAACGTTTCTTGCTGTGTACCTGTAACAGTCACATGCATATTGCTCTGGGTTTTCTACAGGAGCGTGAAGTGCCTGGAACAAACAACTTCAGCATCCACATTGGGAATGCAGGTACTGAGTAGACACCTGGCAAATCCCTTCATAGCAACATTCTTTTCCTTGGATAAAATATGTGATTTGGTGTCAATAAAATTGTTCGCAAATTTCAGTGGATTATTTGTGCTACTGGAAACAAAATCCAGTAAGAAAACAATCAGAACCTTTCTTTTTGGTATTGAAAAAAAAATTAGTGCCATTCTGTTCCACTAATTTCTGCCACTTCTGATATTTCTTTCAATTTATTTTTTAATTAGAAAACTTGTAGATGCTGAAGTCAGGGAAAAAAATATTTAACCTGAAGCTGAAGAAAATGCTACAGTTAACTTAAAGTGATTGCCCCAAATGTTGGAAAGAATTCATTGCAGGTCAACTGCAAATGAATTTTTCCTGTGATTTTTTTAGTCTGGCCAGGAAAAATCAAAATCTCCATTATTCACACAGCTCTGTTATTGATTCTTGTCATTGTTGTTTATCTGATGCCTTCATACAGCCAAGTAAAGCAAGTGGGAGAAGACAATGGGGACTTAAGTCCATTGTAACTCTGGGATTATAGGGGTTTATTAAGTATTTGTTTGCCTCACTGGGCCTCTGCTTACAGGTAAGGGGCAGTTATTTCTTAATAAATCAATCGCTTATGATCACTTGTCTATACCTCTTCCTTTTCACAACTCCATGTAAAGGATGTCAGCGTAAATGAGAAGAATGCCCCATTAAGTTCATAATACAGAAGACCTTCCAACTTCACCTCATCATTAAAATTGTCACAGACCTCCAGAGTTGTCTTTGAACTCACCTTGCTTTGCTAGATAAAGGCCAGCAGGTGAAGAATCACAACAGCAACAAACACAAATGAAGGGGATTTGAGAGAGCCTCTATTTCAGGAAATGACTATTGTTCACCTAACACCGTTTTGGGGCACGGCGTTTTATAGGCGACCAGGAAAGCAAACATGAAACACAAAGAATATTTTTCAAGACCCTCAAGTGGGATTTTAGCTCGGTTTTGACTATTTTTATTTTGTGCCAAAGAGAAGGGGCTGTGGAGAACTCCTCCAGCCACCAGCCAGGGAGCCAGCACCAGGTCTGAAATGCTCATTAAGTCAAAAGTTTCAAACTTTAGGGTCGTAAGAGCAAAGTTGCTGCCTGTGCTGCCTCTGAAACCACAGGCAGCCACGGCCATGCACGAGTGTTCAGAGAGGGGCACGGTGCAAACCTGCAGAGGAGCCACCATGCTGAGAGGGGACAGCAATGAGCCCTCTGTCTCCTGAAGGACTTCTTTGTACTGAGTGAAGGGAACCAGCCTTTAATCTGAAGACCAAGCAGAACTTTTTTGGCTGGTTCCAGGTTTGCTCGCCTGAATTGGTTTACCCTTAGGACATTGCCTGGGTGTTCATCTCACCACTTGTTTTGCAACTGAGAGATGGAGAGCAGGGTTAGGAAACATCTTCCACTTTAGAGAATCCAGAATTAAAACATTAAGCAAAACACTTTCTGGCATGAGATGCAGCAGTAAAATGTAGACCACACTAATAAGGCTAAGAGAATTGCTTTGATTAAATGCCAAATTGGTCATCTGTCTAAACATCGTACCATTTATCTGAAGTACTATGTAGTGTAATTGTCATTTGGGATGTGGGTTTGGGGAGGTTCTTTATCTCACCTGCTTTCCATAGCAGCGAGTCCTGCACCTCATCCAATGAGCAATGCAGGCTGCAGAGTTCAGTTGTCACTCTCCAAAATCCTCGTGTTGCTGCCAAAAACTACAGCAAAAGGAAGCATCCACTTCTCAAGCAGAACCTTCTGATGGCAGGATCTGAGGGGAGCAACACTCTTCATGGTGGGTGGTGGGGATCAATGGGACTTGTGCCCCGGCTGAGGTGAGGCTCCTCAGAGGAGAAGACAGCCTGTGGCCAGGAACACACGGGAAGAGGGTGAGAGAGCTGGGAGCATCAGGGGGTTTTTCACATGAGCATTTCTTGGATTTTTCACTATTTCCTGTTTTTTGAGTGAGTGCCCTTCCAAAATAGCGGGTATGTTTAATTCTCCTCCTGCCGAGCTGCAGGGTGATGGGGATGGAGCCCACCAGCATCCCTGCCTGGGCCGGCTGTCCAGGAGGGTGAAGCAGAGCGTGACCTCTCCTATGAGAACTGCCGGGGGGGACACACAGGTACCCACCCAGTGTGGAGCTTGGGCAGGCAGTGGGGTTAGCACCTCTGCTCGGGGGAGAACTGAGAAGAATGGTTGTTAATAAGTGCAGCCTGCGGGTCGGACTCACCGGAGAGGCAGTGCCTTGAGCTGCTGGAGCGGAGTCACAGCCGGTGCACGGAGCCTTCTTAACCGAGGACCTCTTTTGTACCGACTCCGAGGGAATAATGTCACCTCACCCAGCCACCAGCCCCACTTTCCACAGCGCCTGAGCTTTTTCCTCAGAAGTTTCCTATTCAAGCGCTCAGCCTGACCAGGGCTGACCTTGCTTAGCTTATGAGATGTAACAAGATCACTGCCTGAGGTGTGAAACGACACTGGAATGGAGGTCATGATCTTACGGAGAGCACCTTCTTCCTCCGCTACGACGTCTCCTCCTGGTTCCCCTGCCCCAGCATCCCACTAATCAGCCAGAAACAAATGCACTGAGCTTCTAGCACACCACTGGCAGAATATAAAAATCTCTCCTTTCGGCCATTCCGCCATCTCAGTGGTATAGACTTTTTTTTTTTTTTTTTTTTTTTTAATGTATATGAATCCCAAGATCAAGCAGTTCCTCTTTTTATGTTTTTTTTTTTTTTTTTTTTGGTTCTGGTCACTACTTCAACAGAAACAAAAAGTGTTTTCTATAGTGCTGTCTCTGCAAGATGCCAAAACAGATGAACAGACAGACGAACAGACAGTGGCTTTTAAGCAATGTGGACAGCACGGCAAATCAATCACTCCGAATGAATAATACATTTAAGGACTGCGGCACTGTGAACAGCTGAAAATTCATCTGCATCTACAGTGAAACTACCTGGACCCATTTCAAGGTGGAAGATTCTGCAGAAAGTATAGAAAGCACTTTTATTTTGGCATTTCAAATACAATAAGAGTGAATTTGTGTAGATGTCAATCTGTCACCCACTAGACAGGGCTGGTTCTGTGAAGGGGTACTACTATGTAAAGCTTTAGAGAAAGCACTTTTATTTTGGCATTTCAAATACAATAAGAGTGAATTTGTGTAGATGTCAATCTGTCACCCACTAGACAGGGCTGGTTCTGTGAAAGGGTACTACTATGTAAAGCTTTAGATCAAGCTATGGAGAAAATATAGTTTTTTTATCTACAGGGCATTAGAATAGCACAGTATACAAACAATATTCATAAGTGACTTCTCATATGAACTGCTATAAAGAAACTTCTTTTGTAGGAGCAATGGGTTATCTAATGTTTCTTATTGTGTTGCAGAAAAGAATGAACTTTAGAAGGAAACTTAGCAGGATAAATTTAGAAATAAATCAAGCCAAAAAAAAAGCATTGAAATTCAAGTACAGGTTTCAGAGGCAAGCCTAACTGACAAAAGAAAGGGGGTGAAGTGCCCTCTGCCCAGTTAAACCAGTCTTGGATCCATGGGGACTTTTCAATTGCCTTGTTTATTTTTATCATTGAAACTAAGCTGACTTCCTGAAGGGGAAGGAAAAACAAAAAGCCCCAAAGGCTGTTAACCTTTCTTCAGGGGCAAGAAGGCAAGGTCATTGAAAGTTTTGTGACTCGTGGGGAAATAAAGCAAAGGCGGGTGGGTGGTGGAGGCTGGTCCACGCTGAAGGACAGGGTGAAAGCTCCTGGGCTGCTGTGGGCAGCAGGGTCTCGCTGAAGGTGGAGCGGGTCCTTGAGATGGCAGAGGCAGGCATGAGGGGCAGAGGGAGGTAGCATTTTCTCCTTACTGTGAAGGAGTGTTTATTAAATTAAGGCTGATCGGATGGATGTTGATGCATCTGCCAATAAAACTCCTCTTTGAGGAGCTCAGCTGAAGGCAGTAAAGCCGCCGTACAGACAAGAGGCTTCTAAAGGAGGGAACTGGCTCCTATTCTGCTGTGGGTGGTAAATCCCTCTCTGTGATGGGGTGATTTGTAGGAAACCATGAAGAAGTGCCTCAGTGTTTTCCCTCATCCGCTGTGTCACAGTAACCTATGGTATAGCAGAACATAAGGCTGTTGAGTTGGGCAAAGATTTGTTTGCCCATGTCTGTCTAATGGTGATTAACTTAGGAAGGCTGTCACAGAGTAAACGAGAAGGAAACAGCCACCATTCATCAGCTGGTGGCCTCCTGATACAAATCCTGCTTTCAGAGCTGCTACAGCAGAAGGTTAAAAATGATGCAATGCACGGATTGCAGCAGACATTTCATGCTTACCTGTATGTTCAAGGCAGCAGTGGGATAGATGACTAGGGTATACTCCTGAGCCTTTCACTGAAACGGATTTGAGAGGTTTTGAGGGGTTTAGAGTGGAAAAGAGAAACCTTTGCAAGATTAAAGTGAAGGCTGATTTCCTCTCCTTAGGGGTAATCCCAAAAAGCATGAGGGGTACTGAGAAAGGGATGTGGCCAGAGACCTGTAGTAGCCCATTTCTCCAGGTGCCTGATTATCTTTGGGAGCAGAAGCAGGGAACAAGGAGTAATCTCTCTAGGAGTGAATTATCAATGCCAAAAACAATGCTCCTTTTCCCATTGTCTACTGCTCTGCTTCTTCTCTACCCATCAGATAGGCAGCTAAGAATCTGAGCTAGCATATTTGCGAAAATGAAACCCAAAAAAGAGGAGGAGAAGCACAGCCTCTGCCAAGTGGCACACATTTGTTCCTTTACATTTTTATTTAAATTACTAAAATCATGCAGATTACTCGGAATCAATTTTGTTCACCTTTGCAAATGGCTAAGCGATTGCATTAATGCTCAAAGAGTTGATAAATCTTATGAAGAAAGAAAAAAAAATCAGTTTAATGAAGAATCAGCAGGACTTCTGCTTTCCAACTCCTGCATCCTCTAAAAGCATACTATGAGAGAGAGAGAGCACAACCAAAAGAGCATAAGCCATTTAGTTCATACATTCTCAGGCAAAATTAATTTCTCAGGTATTCCTGATGTCTGTACCAGCGTCCCTGGACTCTGGTAGAAGCTATAGGGAGACAAGGGCATTTATTTTACATCTCAGTCAGAGGGAGCACTATCCTCAAGGGATCAAATGAGCACTAATCAGGAAGAATGTTTGGTTATTAAATGCATCATTGAGTCCTTTAAATATCACTCGTTGGGTCATAAATTCCTATTAAATGTAGATAATCCATCATTGTCTCATGCAGATAGAAGATAAAAATAGTAAGAGATTTGCCAGCAGTCCACCTCTATCCCCCAGTCCCCGCTTCCGCACACTTTAAGCCAAGTGATACTGCTGTAATCTTCTACTCTCAACTGATTCACTGGGCTATGGCTCACGCTATAGTTTCCCTGTATTTCATGCCCTGCTCACCTATTTCTGGTTAGGGTCCTCTTTGCATGGATAACACGCTCCTTTCCTCCATCCCACTCTACACAAAGGTGTCCTCTTACCAGAGCTTTCCCGAGCTGGGTGTCCCTGATAACAAGCTGCCCACTACCACTTCTGCAAGCTGCTCTTCAACTGTTTTTCTCTGTCTGGGAACAACAGAGTTGTTTTTTTGGAAGGGGATTCCCAAATGCAACAAACGCAACCAGGATACCTCCCCTTGGTTTCACCTGATGGTGCTGGGGCACGTGCCTTACTCTACGGCTTGACATCTCTGGCCTCGTGCATCGTCAGAAAAGATGGTGAAGTCGTTTGCATGGGAAACCTCTAGCCTTGTTTAGGGTATGATTGTACTCGTGCTTGTGAAGAGCTTGCTGCAGAGCAGCTGGGAAAACTAGCTGCTTTCCTGGAGTGCGTGGGAGGCCACGAGTAGGTGGTAACTAAAAATCGTAACAGTTTGGAGGGTTTTTAAATCATCATTACTATTATTTTGGACTCTACAGCGAGGTTACAAATCTTAACAGTTGCTCAGCTGTATGCAATTTACCTACAGGTACCTGCTATTATGTATGGTATTGTAGATAAATGCTACATCAAGAATAGGAAATTATTGATCATTCTGTTCAGGCTAAAATGGCTTTCTTTTCAGTCTCCAGCAGGGCTTTGGCAAGATGATTTTAAAAATAGCTACAGTTTGGAACGCAGATTTCACTGCCTGCCAGATTGTAATGATCACTTCAACCAGGGCTGGGTGAATTTCAAAATGCTTGGAGACTCAGTTCAAGACAGTGCTCTCCAGTCTGTGATATTTTTAGCGATGGGCAAACCCAAAAATTTGGGTGGTTATCCAGAGTTCATCTGGACTGCCCAAATGCCTACAGTCTGCAAAAATGGGCTGGAAAGTTTTCAAGGAAGATGGGTTTTGCACTATTTCCAGCACTGCCTATTTCTGCTCAGATCAGGAATCCTGGGAGAAAATCCTCTTTCTTCATGCTGTTTTGCTGGACTTCTGTTGCCAGTCATAGCTTAAAAGTGCAGAGTCTGGCAAATGAGCTTGGAAAAGTAGCTGGGGAAAAAATGAACCCTTCTGAAAGGCAAAATGATGGTTCAGGTTTGGGTGGTGGTGCAGATATATCCCTGCCCTGAGATTCAATCCTGTTTCTTAACAAAAGCAGAGGCAACTTGCATGGCTGAACACAATGGAAGATCTGTTCCTCTCCTTCCTATTAAAGTATCCCCAAGTAACCTTCTGCTACTGAGGTAGTTCCAATTTAGATAGGAGAAAAATTCCCTGAGGACTACAGCTTCCTGGCAATTTTGGGTAGTTTGCTTTTCTTTCCTTCCATGCCGGATACTGTCCATGACGTAAAATTGTTTTGCAACAAATAAATGAGTATTTAATGTCTTTCAGGCAAAGAACTGCAAGATACTCAAACCAATTAATGACTCTGAGCCAAATTCATCCATAGTTTAAGATTAAACAATTTCAGTGAAGTTGTATCAGTGGGCAATCAGGTTTAATCTATTTTTAATCTTTTGATTTCACGTGGGAGAACTGGATACTTGTTAGGTTTTAACAACTAATCAGCTCAGCTGTTTTTTTGGGTGAGGCTGTAGATGGAGAGGGAAGATGGCGAAGGTGGGTTACTGAACATTAAACAGATGCTCTGGAAGATTTCTAAATAAATAACGTTGTCTTAGGCTTCATCAGGGGAGAAACACTTCTGTCATGGGAAAAGCTCAGCATGTCATATTCCAGGAGATTTTTTAACTCAACAGTTTAATACATAACTTGCTTCTGGTCTTTGGGACATGAGTTCCTGAATCTCAAGAAAACAAGACTGCATTCTTGTTTTCTTTTGGATCGCATATGCTCTTTAGACTTTGCATAAATAGAGAAGCATCATGCTTTTCTTCCTCAACAGCATTTTCCTTCATGGTCCCTACCCCAGCTGCTGTTAGCACAGCCTTCGCCCGGCTCTGTATCACAGCACCATTGAGACAGGCAGGAAATTTCCTTGAGACAGCAATTTCCGAAGGGGTTAAGGATCCACTTCCCAATTAGCCCTCTAATTGGCAGCAGCAGGGGCTGAATTCCGGTTGCAGCAGTAACAAGCAACTCGGTTCAAGTCATGCCTTCGCCTGCTATTTGTTCCTGCAGGAGTTCACCAATAAAGATATATGCAGACCTTGGACCTCAGCACAGCAGGAATCTTTACAGCAGCACATATTTCTGGCTTTTGCTCTGAAGGCATAAACTTAGATTATTTTGTGCCATGCTACTTCTTGCATTAAGTGCTCATTTTGGAGTGCACAAACCCAGTTGGAATAAAAACAGAAGCACAGCTTAACAACCCCCCTCAAACAAAATTCAAATCAAACCCTTTGAGATCCAGTGACAATGTGAGCACTTTTTTTTGTTTCCTGTTTCGAACTCATTTGTTCTTCCAAATTTGGGCCAGGATCAGAAGCTAAAATATTCAAAAGCCCCAGATAATATTTTTGTAGTGTACCATTTTGACCCCTCAAGGTGATAAGGACTTTCAGTAAGATCTGGCGACCTTCAAAGTGAACTAGATCCTCTTGCCGTTAGTGGAGGGGACAGAGTCTCCAACTCAACTGACCTTATACAAAATCTAGTATTGATCTAGTTTTAGATGCTTCCTGGAGAGTGGAGACCTCTTCTTTCAGTGATGCCTCTGTCTTTTAGATTTTTGACTTTCATGGCTCGTGTCCTTCAAGTTTGAAATGTGAGATTGAGTATATGTGACCTGAGCTGGAACCAAAAGCAGCTGGATAGCAGCTCTGAGAGCTATCCCCTTCCCCAGCTCCAAGTGTGATGTTTGCTCAGGCTAGCTTATTTGAAATGCAATTTCTGCCTGGAGCCAGAGTTTTCAGAGCTGGTCTCCTGCCTAATTAAAAATTCAAATATAAGCAGCCAGATTTGGAAGCCAAAACATAGCCACACGAGCTGGAAAATCTGGGTTCCAAATAAAAGACTTCCCCTTAAGCTGAAGATCAGTGACAAATAAAAGGCCGTGCACCATCTATTTGTTTGGGCAAGTGATGCCACTGAGATGGAGACAATCGTTTGCCCAGGGCAGGGCTCCTAACATCAGTTTGGAGGGTTGAGCAGCCCGACCTTGGAGGTTTGCCCTTCACTTGGTACTGTCTCGGGCTGCAGCCCAGCTGAGCCCGTGCAGAAACTTTAAGCAGATGCTGAAGCACTTTTTGCTTGAATTCAGGGCTCAGGAAAGCTGAGCTTGTTAATGCTGAGATTGCTCGAGTGCTTTTTTGTTGAAATTTTTTACACTTAATTTATTATGACAAGGGAGATAAAGTATAGACTATTAAGTCTAATTAATGGCACGTGAAGTAACATTGATATGGAAGTGCAGGGAGAAGTGAAACAGTTGGAGCACGTACTGCTGCCTCTCTTTTCCTTCCCCTTTCCAGAGCGCAGCTGTCGTGAAGGGCCTGATCCTACCTTCCTGTAAAGTTAATGATTTTACCTGCAGACCTGAACAAGCAGCAGCACGTACACAAGGTTGCTTGTCTGCAGCTCGGAGAAGCATCATTCCACCTCCAAGCCACAGCCCAGCTTTCCTGCAGCCGGCAATCGGGTGGAGAGAAGGGTCATAGAGTCATAGAGTTGTCCAGGCTGGAAGGGACCTCCAAGGGTCATCTAGTCTGACCTCCCTGCAGTCAGCAGGGACACCCCCAACTAGACCAGGTTGCCCAGGGCCTCATCGAGCCTCTCCTTGAATATCTCAAGGGAAGGGAAGGGAATATCCTCCTTATGGTCTGAGACACCGACAGACAAGTGATGTGCACCCTCCTTCTCTCCTGCCTCACCTTGAATATCTCCAGGGAAGGGTCGTATCCTCCTTATGGTCTGAGACACCAACAGACAAGTGATGCTCATCCTCCTTCTCTCCCTCCACAGCTCTCACAGCACATTCCTACAGGAGAGACAGCCCACCAGGTCAACGGGCTCCCACAGCCTCCTGCATTTACTCCTTCTTCCTGCCCCAAGCCTGCTAGATGACCTCTTTTGGAGACAAAACTGCTGCCCTTTCCCCATCAGGCTCTGAGCGTCCACTCCAGGCAGTGATCAGCTGTGTTAGAGACAGATAAACACACAGGGTACAATAGACACCAGCAGAAGGACACTTAAGCACACACATTAAATAATTAATCCTCACACCAGCCTTTCGAGGCAGGATTCCCAATTTCACAATGGGGAAAGGAAGAAGCAGAGAGGTTAAGCAATTTGCTCAAGGTCGCAGGAGAAGTAATTGTCAGTGCAGGGATTAAGAGTTAGGAATTTATAGCTCCTAGTCCTGTGTGCAGGCCACTAGATCACCGTCCCTGGCACTCCAGAGAGCCAGGCTGCTTATTCTTCCAGTAAAATGCTAAACCAAATGCTCTGACCTTTCCCAGTGTTATCAGATAAGTGCTTTCTTAATGGTATGGCAATGGAGGGGGTGGGTGAGGGTGGGAGGAGGTGACAGAGCAAAACTGGTCTGTGCACTGTTTGTGGAAGGGGATTTTCTTCGACTCACTTGAGGATTGCTTGCCATCCATCTGACTGCATGGGAGGGACTACTGTCTACAGTGACATCTGACTACATCTGACTACATCTACATCAACATCTGACTACAGTGGCCAGATGGAGGTTTTGGGAGTATTTGCCCCATTTTCCTTTGCAAGACACTGACAAACTATTTCAGAGGTTGCACTGGGGGTGCGGGCAGGTTTGTGTCATTCACAGGAAGTCAAGTGGTGCCCATGAACTTGGAGTACTTATAGGATATATAAATAAGCTGTAATTCACTGAAATAGATGTATGGAAATCTTCGTGAAAAGCTGACATGAAAAATTCAATATTTCCAGCCCACTATTATTATTATTATTATTATTCCATGAATCTATGGAGCTTCGACTTCAAAGCAACGTGCCCACCAACCTCCCTTCTTGGAGTCTGATGCTTATTATTATTATTATTATTATTATTATTCCGTGAATCTATGAAGCTTCGACTTCAAAGCAACATACCCACCAACCTCCCTTCTTGGAGTCTGACATTATTCAGTTACTTCATCCTGTTTCTGTGTCAGCCATTGGAAGGCAACACCTTCAAGACATGACAGTCTGCAGGGCTACAAGCAGGGCTCCCAGCTCTGTAGGCACAACAGCTGGTAAATGCCTGACTGGCCAGGGCTTTGTGGAGGAGAGCTCTGCAGATGAGGGGCCACCATGCAACTATTCAGTTACTTCATCCTGTTTCTGTGTCAGCCATTGGAAGGCAACACCTTCAAGATGTGACTGTCTGCAGGGCTACAAGCAGGGCTCCCAGCTCTGTAGGCACAACAGCTGGTAAATGCCTGACTGGCCAGGGCTTTGTGGAGGAGAGCTCTGCAGATGAGGGGCCACCATGCACAGGACCCCCTGCCAACCTGAGCTCCTGCTCAGATGACCTCCCGAAACATGCAGCTTTCCCACACTCACCAGAGCAGGGTTATGCTGCAAGAAGATGATGTTGCCCCTGCTTTTGTCATGTTTATGGACAGTAATTGAGCAGGACCCCAAATGGCCGTACCATATTGGCAAGTGCCTCCTCTGTGGCTTTTCCTCCACTCACCTCAGCCTGATGTCTTGGGACCTCAGGCAGCTGTTCTTCAGCCCCATTCATCTACGTCTCATACAGGCACTGCAATATTTGGGGGACAGGACCTCAGTTTTTGACAAACAGAGAAAATGTGCCTCTCTGCGTAGCCAATGTACACACATATGTGTCCTATTTTTTTAATACATTCATATTTACTTATATAATTTCTTATATTGAAAAGTTCCGTTCTGATACAAGATTTGTTTTCTCCCGTCTAACGCCTCATCTGAGTGAGCAAGTCACTTGACAATCTTGTGCCTCAAAGTCAGGCAGTTAATTCAGACTACGTTACAGCTAAACACTTCTCTCTTCTCCCTTGCCTGCTCTAAATACAAGCCCATGTGATTTGCTAATTTACATAATATCTTCTGACAAGCTGACTCTGAAGTCTTCTTGGGTGATTTGCTTCTCTTTGCAAAACAAAATGGGAGACAGTAACATCCAAGGGAATGAGCGTATCTATTTCCCTTGGATTGAGCGACTTGGGCTCTTGGAGCTCTGGTTCCTCTGGAGGTAGCAGGATCAGAAATTATGCAGCTGCCATGGAGATGGAGGCAGAAAGCCTCTAAAGGGATCTGGAACTACGTCAAGTGGGTCAGCTCTCCGGCTCCCCATTACACAAACCAGAAGATGCTCTGAGATGCTCCTCTTCTCCAGACAATGATAAAACAGCCCTCATGTCACCCACGTGTGAGCTGGGAGTTTAACTCTGCGCTTCCTCTCCCTGAAATAACCTGCAGCGGTGCTCTGCCCCTTGCAGAGCTGGGAAGTAAGACAGATTAATCTTTGCCAGTATTAAAAAAAAAAAAAAAAAAAGTTTCCTATGGCTTATCTTTTCACACAGCCATAAGCCTTTGAAAACTTGGCCCCGTAGTATCTTGCCTATGAAGTCAATTAGCTCCTAAAATGACAACGCATTAGAAAGAACCCAGAAGCTGATATAGAAATACCTTGCTTTATTAAGCCTGGCCAATTTTCTGTCAACAAAAATTATGCTTCTGAAGTGATGTGGAACAAGAATCAAACATGAAAGCATACAAGTATCCACTTTTGAGCCCTTGAACAGTTATAAGAAGGCACTTCTTCTTGGTATTTCTGCTACACAGAATGAATTTTCATTACCTGAAGTATCTATTATCTAATGAATAAAACCCCTGTATTATGCATTAAAGTGTAGCGTGAACAAAACCCCTGGAAAACATACATTATTTCATGGTGAATTCTTGTGGCAGAAATGGTATTTTTAGTGACTTCTGTGTCATGGATGATGTGTCACCAACCATATTACTGAGCTTGCAGTCAAATTTCATCTTGACTTCTAAACAACAGAAGCAATGAATTTGACAAATAAGCATGTGCTGGTCAAGGAACATATAATTTTTTCATCAGGACATCAGATTCCAGATCCTTGGTTGTGGTTGAGGAGTGCAGTTCCCAAATCCTGAGTGGTTTGTGTGTGGTCCAAAACCTATGGCAAATTGAAGTTTGTCGCAATAAAAAATGGTATAAACAATCCCAAACACCAAGGCCAGGTCTGGAGATGTCAGGCCACCCCTGCTCTGGGAGGCAAGAATTGTGCATTAGTCCAGCTGTAGGCATGAAATCCACAAGGACTGTGTTCTGGAGAATTTCCAAATGTTTGGCCCTGCCCTGATGGCTTTGGTCTTCCCTTTATAGCACTTTAAAGGAACTTTGGGGAAAATACAGACCTTCAGCTCCTCAGGAAAGAGAGGTTATACTTCTACTCTTGAAAGCTCCATCCAGTGTTTGAGCATCCAAGGACGGTGCCCTGCATCTGCATTGCTTTCTGCTCTCTTGGTAGCCTGTCATGCCTGTCCTACCAGCAGTAAACTGGACAACAGGGCTTGCTAATACATCTGAGTTTGTCACAAGAGGTGTCACACTCAATCCCAGCCATTTCATCCCAGTTTTGCACGTTGGGAAGTAGAGGCAAGGGCACTCCAGTAGTGCACTTTCACGAAAAGGCAGCCTTAATGGCAGGGGCAGCCTAATGACCTACTAGGCTAAACACAGAGTTGGTTAATAGCATGAAGCACTCTGGCCTCTGTGTCAGCTGTAAGAAATATAAGGGATTTAGCTGTTTGGGGAACGGTGGCAATTGCTGAATTATACCTTGAACAACACAAGGAGCGAGCACAAAGGCCGAGAAGGGCACAGCTCCAACAGAAAGAGGAGCACCTGGGTCAGGTGCTTTTAACCTCAGGTGGCAGATGTACAGATGTGAGGGGAGTGGTGCAGTGAGCACCGTGCTCCGAGGAGGCGTGAGGAACCATAAAGAACAGCAAAACCTTGTTTACCGAAGCCAAACAGACGGGGCTGAATCTGCTGTGATAACAAATCCATAAAGTTCTACTGGAGCACTAGTCATAAGGAGCAGGAGTTTGGCAGAGTGCCTGTGACTGTGGAAATAATTGATATTTTCAGTTAGGTGGCTAGAACTGGAAAAAAAAGGAGGAAAAAAAAAAAATCAGTCTGAGTTGTCCAAAACCATATTTTCCCCTTTTTTCAGCAAGGAAAAATAAACTGTCTTGAGCCAAAGAAACATTTTCTTCAACCCAAAATATTTTGCTTCCCCACATCTTTAGTAGAGCAAAAGAAAAGGGCAACGCAGGTCTAGCTTCCTTGAGCTGGGCTCAGGAGCTTCTCTAGATACTGAGAAGGTCACAGGTGGCGAGAGGGTTCCTTCCTTCCTCCTCCAAAGCCCAGCCAGCATCTCAGACCCTCCCCTGCAATATGGGTGGAGTGTACAGGGTACCCTGACAGCGAGGGAGAGAAGCTGGAGAAGCCTGAAAAGCTCCATCCACACTTTCTGCAAGATGCTGTAAGCTCTGCGAAGAGAGGAATAGGGGAACAAGGTCCGTACCACTACCAAGAGGTGATCCAGAGCATGGGCAACCTTGGCTGCCTGATTTTTGACCCAGGGCTGGGTTAAAAGCCACATAAAGGAAAGCCTGGAGAAGAGGTTCATGGGTTACCTCTTGTGCAAGAAGCTTGGAACAAGGTAGGTTCCAAAGAGGTAGGTGGGAAACGTGGGGTTGCTCTATGGGATGGAGTAGGGTCTGTTGCAACAGGACAAAGGGTAATGGTTTTAAGCTAAAAGAGGGTAGATTCAGACTAGATTTAAGGAAGAAAATTCTTACTATGAGAGTGGTGAAACACTGGAACAGGCTGCCCAGAGACATGGTAGATGCCAAGATAAAGTGGACTGAGATGCCTA
>NW_015091109.1:87224-251700 GCF_001431845.1 Calidris pugnax | reverse complement strand
GGGGGGGGGGGGGGCGGGTAGGTTTTGGTCTGTATATTCAAGTATTTTTAACCTGAGTGAAAGAATTTCAACAGAAAAGAGAGTCAATGTCCAAAAACATCCCAAGGCTCAAGAGTGAAGGGCTCTTCCAAAAGTACAAATCAGATGGAGGAGGGAGGGGAGCTTAGTGCTCCCCTGTCCCAAGTGTCTCCTCACACTTCGATGGTGAGTGTGCATGTAAAGATGCATGTAAGGATGCAGTGGAGGGAAGGGTGGTGGGGAGGAATTAAAAGGGGTATGCCTTATCAATAAATACTCCAATTTTCAAAGAATCTGTCAATTCACAGCAACTGCAAAAGGAAAATTTCTGCACTGAAAATGCTTCTACCAAGTCCTTTGAATCCATCTGCTTTTTCTTTTTGTATTCCTTGAAAATATTTGCTGAATTGTTCTTCCTGTTCTGACACTGGAATAAGTGATTTCCTGATGAAAAATTTTGCCTGAGACTAGTAGCGCTGTACATTTCAACTAAATATATCAGCCAAGTAGAATACATCTATGCCACTGCACTGAAACATGTACATAGATACCCAGCCTCTGTTGGATGCTGCAATTTAAACCATGTAAAGGAAAAAGCACAACCCGAATCTTGATTTAAGTGCCAGACTTCAGTTACCTGCCCTCCAGTTGTAGCTGTGCCTTACCACTTTCCCCCCCCTCTGCCTGGTAGCACAAAGCAGCTGCCCAGAATATGGGTGATGGCCACGCAGTCAGAGAAGGGGGCCTGGAATTAAACAAAGTCCGTTTCCTCCTCCTCACACCGAATCCCAGTAATTCAGAGAATCACAAAAGGCTTCTTCCTAGGGAATACTGGAAAGCATCTCCAGCAAGTATGATTTTGTACGCTATGATCTTTATTTACACAGCTTAATGAAATTTTAAGAAAATGTTTTTTTAGGGGAAAAGCAAACAAAAATAAGCTCTCAGCCTCCTCAAAATCCTCCTCAAATCCAAGTCTGTGCAACACATAATTAGGAGCAAAATGTAATAACACTGGTTTAGAGCCTGTTGTCATTTTGTCCACACTGTTGGGAAGAACACAGTGTGTTAGGGACCTCATCCCAGCCTGTGTGATGTACAGTAACACCATCTCATTCCCCAAGCCAGGCTAACTGAGACTGTCATAGATAGGTAGCAAAATGTATCTTAAATATTAGGGCCCCCCTTTCGATGAACTTAGCCATGATAAAGAATAACCAGGTCCCATGAACTTCTGCAACCATCTTTTTTTCTGGGCATCTTGCAATATTTAGGGAAGGAGACTAGGGCACCGTGACACCCTGCACCCAAAGCCTTGCAGCTCGCTGCACGTCGGCACCAGTGGGACCGTGGCACAGGTCTGCTCCCTTGCCAGGGCACGCTGCTCAGGGACCAGTAGCCACAGTCCATCAGTCATCACAAACAGTGTGCTGCAGGCTCCACTCCCACGCACAAGCTGGGGCATCACTTAGACCTCCTCCTCCGGTCTGCTTCCTTCTTGTACCATGTGTGGTGTTGTTTAAACCCTCCTCCAAACTCCTGGTGTTCTCCTTCCGCTCCCGTGATGGGCTCCAAAGAGCAGAAGCATCCACAGGCTGACCCCCTGTTTCCCTGGCACCATCCTGCTCTTACCAGTGGAATAAATAAGATGGCAAGTCCAGGTTTTCCCAAAAACCCACCGACCTGAGAAGCAGCCAATTAAAAAAAAAAAAAAACCATCTGGTTGTTTTCTGTCTTCTACTCAGATCAGCCTGAAAACGAAACACTATGCAAGCACAAGAAGTTATTATGTGACTCGCAGCCTCCAGCTATTCTGACTTCACTGGATGCCTTACAAGCCTCTATTGTTCTTGGAGATAGCTTGAGATGTGCTTCCCAGAGAGATTATTATATATTCTTGCTATGAGGAGGAAAAAAAAAGCACTCTGATATTGTGTCATGTCATCTCTTTAGTGGTATCTCGTATGCAATACGCTGGAAGTCTGAGAGGGAAGAAAACAAACCTGCTATATGACTAGTGGTGTTGAACCGCTTATATTATGGACCCACGAGCCTACGTTGTACTCATGGCTGACTCCAGTCTGTGCTCTCTGCCAGCTCTCAGTACCTTTACACTCTGCCCTCCCAAAGAACAGACCTTTCTATTCGGTTCTGAAAGCTTTCTCACCCATGGCAACAAGATAAATTCCCCATCGCCTGCCTCCCCCCGGCAGCTCAGCTCAAAGGCGTCTACCAGGCTGACCCCACCTCCATCTGAGGAGATGTTCCTGCAAAGGGTGAGTCCCTTGCTGTCCCTGTGTGCTTTGGCCAAGCCCCTGCAGAGCTGATGGAAGCTTTCCCGCAGACCTGAGGTCATCCCTCTGTTTGCAACAGGGTGGGTTGCTGATGTGGTTGACCTGTGCATGGGAATGTCCATCAGGAGCTGGTCATGGGGTGCTCTCTGAAAGCGTGGGCAGAGCTCTTCATCCACGCAGCCAGCCATAAGTTCACTCCCAGGGACTGTACCCAAATACAGGCTGTGATTGCACACTACAAGGTATGGCATAATCTCAGTGAACTTGAAAAAAATATGAGTTTTTTGAACCCTCATAATGCCGTGTGGGTTGCTAATTTATGAACAAGCTTCCACACCAGTTAGAACTAAATATTGAAAAAATATTCCTTTTCAGAGCTGGCTTTTGGGGAAAGGAACAAAACTCCTAGGTGAAGGAGCTTGCTTCAGCAGGGCCAGGAGCTAGATTGGGGCAACACAATGTTATGTTGCAGTAAGAACAAAGGCTTCATCTCCTCCTCCCTGATGACACTCAGGAACACCACACAGGTGCAGTGCTGGTGGTTACAAGGGGCCACTACTCCGTGGTGTTATTTAAAGCGGTACGGCAAGGAAAAAACAGCAAACAGCATGTGCCAGGGCCCCTTTCTCCTTCCCACCAGAACTTTAGCTGCTTTGAACGAGGTCCCACCTTTCCCAAACATCCTTTTCAAGAACACAACAGGCAGTTGGGTGCTCACCACAGTGGTCCTGGGTGTTCCCACCCAACTGCTGTTTGTGGGATGGATAAGGAGGTGTTGCAGGATCCCCTTTCCTGGTTAGATTTAGTGCAGAGAAGAGATGACATAAATTATATCATAGAATCATCTAGGTTGGAAGAGACCCTTGGGATCATCGAGTCCAACCATCTACCCTACTCTACAAAGTCCTCCCCTACACCATATCCCTCAGTACCGCATCTAAACGTCCCTTAAACACAGCCAGGGACGGTGACTCAACCACCTCCCTGGGCAGCCTATTCCAATGACTGACCACTCTTTCTGTGAAAAATTCCTTCCTAATGTTCAGTCTAAACCTACCCTGTTGGAGCTTGAAGCCGTTCCCTCTCGTTCTGTCAAACGATATATCATATCATAGCAGGTTATGGTTGAACCAGCAGTCGACACTGAGATTTTTAGTGTTAAATGCTTTTAAAGACTTGTAATCTCATGCAGCACAGAGGTGAAAAGCTAAAAACAAGACAGTGGCAAAACATAGCAAGAGAAATCACAGCCTCTGTAACATAATAACAGCAACTCTCCCTCAGATTTTGTTTTCATGTTTCTTTCAGGCCACAATTTGCAGAACAGCTTGTTATTACGGTCGCTCAGCCCTGATGTGCTGTTTCAGTTACTATACCATCTCCTCCGATGCCTCTCCCAACAGGATTCACTTGAGGGAGTTATTATGTCTATTATTGTAGTCCTACAGGAGCACAGTCAGGCACACGGGGGAAGCAAACCAGACCAAAGGGGGTAACGAAGAGGGGCAGGGGTCTTGCCAACCCCATGTGTGAGAAACCAGAGCAAACGTCTATTTATTCTGCTCACATGAATCTCAAGGTAACACGCCCTGTGAGGATGGGGATATGGTTTACAGCTGCTGGAGAGAGAAGAAGACTCTAGAGCTGAAACGCATGTATCAAGGCAAAATCGCTGCACCTGGGACAGATGATGATGCTGTGGTTAATCTTAGCTCAATCATCTCAAATGGGAAAACCAAAAGGACAATAACCTGGTGCCTGCCTTTGAGACTATTCACAGAGAAGGGGTCTTTAAAATTAAAAATTAAAAAAATAAAATAAAAATATATATATATATATAAAAAATCATGCCTTGAAAAGAACAGAGAGACAAGCAGGTAACTGAGTGGGAAGATTTATTAACCAGGGTTGTTTTCCCTTGACAGACTGCTTCTCCCAATTTCTTCATACCAGCCTGAGAAGCTGAGGTGTCCTATGTCTCCCATCACAGGGTGCTTGAGGCAGGACAAGCCCCATGGAGCTGCAGCACTGCAGAGTATGGGGGTGGGCAAAAGCTGTGGCCATACCCCTATTTGGAGAGGACATATTTCTGGTGACACTGGCCCAGGTGAGGGGGACCCCTGGGCACACAGAGGGGAGAGAGGCATGGGAGACAGAAATATTGCAAAGCTCCCACAGAGGCAGGAGGAGGAAGGCAAAGCAAAGCAGAAACTGAACTGAGGACACTTTGGAGATCGGGAACTAGAGTTTTTCCCCTTTTCATTTCTGCTTGAATCCATCACAAATTCACCATAATGTGTATCAGGCAGGAAAGGGGAGTCTAATAGAGCGTGGATAATTAGCAAGCGTGGTATCAACATGCAAAAACATTAAGCCTAAAAGAGTCTGATTGACACGTACTCTATAATCTTTATGACCTGCTCTGGGGACTCAGAGGAACCCGAAATGGGCCTGTGAGTACCTCAGGGGACAGGACCCGCAGGGCTATTTCAGACCTGGAGCACTGGTGGGTGATGCCATGGGTGACCATGGTCAGTTCTTCATCCACAGCCACATCACAGGCTCTTGAAAAGCCAGTTCTGGGCATTTCTTGTGCATAAGACAAGCGTGCAAGAGACTAACGTTGTCTTGACCACCCTGCTCAGGGACTACTCATTCTTCCCAAACTGCTCCAAAAGAGCTGACAAAAACCCAGGACACAGGAACTGCCTCAAAGACAAACCAGGTGCTCTTGCATGAACCCCCTGAGTCTGGGCTTGAGGGCAGGAAGGCCCTCGCTGGTTCAAAACACTTCATGCAAATGTCTTGAAAAGCCTTGCTGGACACTCCAGATTGTTCTGCATCTCTAGTAAGACATTATGAACTTTTATGTCTTCTCTTCTAAGACAAAAAGCCATATAACGGTCCCTCACAGCATCCCTGTGAGATCAGCAGAGATTATAATCTTTATTTTATTGAAATAGGAATCGGCAGGGAGAGGGCATGGGCCGCTTCAAAATTCATATCCACATGATAATTAGGTGCTGCAAACATAATGAAGAGAAATCACAGGAAGATAAGCACTTACACTACTGCCTTAAGTCTTAAAGTGTCTGGACAACATAGCTAATTTTTAAGTCTGATACAGCTGAGAATAAAGCTCCCATCTATGTGTCCCTTCTCCAGAAGACTTTTCCCCAATGGGGTTAGGCTAACAGCAGCCTGTTCACACAAACGTCAGCAAGGATGAGAGATACATGAGATTCCAACCTCCTCCCTACACCCTGGCGGGGTGATTGCTGATCTAAGTCTCCTTCACCCAAGGTGGCAACGAATTCTGATTTACATTAGCCATACATTTCAGCATTGTGTTCACCCCACCCATGTTGTACTGAGGGTCAAGAGCCACAAACAAGCTTCACCTATTTAGCGGATGAAGGAGAGGATGAATATTTGCAAATGTTTTTAATTACAGTTCTTCTGATTCTGTAAGTCGTGCAGAGCAGTTCATAGCCTGCCGTGCTGGAGTTGAAGGTTATCAGCTCATGAGTAGTCAAGGTCCCTCAGAACCACAGCAGCAAGAACTAGAGCTGAGCAAATCATTTGCAACTAATATTTTTTTCATTAATTTCACCTTTGTCTGAGAATTGCCTATAAACAGATTGCAACATTTTCTAATTTATTCATTATTTATGTTCAGTAGTAATGTCAGCAAATAACTTCATCTCTGTAGAGCAGTCCATTATAAATTATAATATGCAATATGTGCCATACACATCTATTTCCCTTTCTATTCCCTGGTAAGGGGAGTTAAGTAACAAAGCAGAACAGTGTAAATTCTACAAGAAAACAAACTATTCAGAATTCACTAATGGTCAGTAATGAGCATCTCTGTTTAAAATTCACTTGGCAAGCCCTCACACTTGTAGAGCTTGAATATACAAATAAATGCAGGAGTCAAACACAGAAGGACAGCTGAACTCAATCAAATCAAAATTCACTTTGAAATTCAAATTATTACATACAATTTTTTTTCTCTTTTTCTACTCACTCCACTCTGCTGGGTAGCACTACACATAGCAACTTCAGGTCCAGGAGGGTCTCATGAAGCTTTCCTTCTTTCTTCCAGCTACATAATCCACAGATCTCCAAAATTCAATGCCCAATTCTGGAGAAACCATGCTGTTGTCAATCAGTTAAAATCATCCTCTTCTGTTGAAACCAGGTGATTTCAATATGAAATTAGGCACTGGTTCACTAGAAAAGTTCCCTTTCTCACCTCTGCCCTCTGCTAGGTCCCCTTAGAAAGCTGAGGTGGGGCTAGAAAATACAAGCAGGCATGAAGCAAAACAGGGTTGAGTTTTACAGGGATGACATTGCTCGGCTGGCACCATGTAGGGGTAGGCATTATGTGTATGGAAAGCTTAATCCATTGCCAAATTCCCAGAAATTACTTCACCAACTTTATGCCTAGTCTCTAGTTCATTTTACACTTCAGTTGCAGATTATTCCCCAAGCACACCTGAGCTGGTATCCTACAGTGCTGGGCTTTCCATATCAATCCCAAAGGACATGAGCCAGGACTCCAGTCTCTCCAGGCATGTCACCAAGCCATGGTGTCTCCACCTGAAAATCAGTCATAGAATCATGGAATCGCCTAGGTTGGAAGGGACCTTTCAGATCATCTAGTCCAGCCATCAACTTAACTCTGAGAAAAACCATCGCTAAACCATGTCTCTAAGCACTAGGCCAACCCAGCTACTCAATCCCTCCATGGATTGTGCCTCAACCACTGCCCTGGGCAGCCCATCCCAATGTGCAATAACCCTTTCCGTGGAAACATTTTTCCTAATCTCCAATCTGACTCTCCCCTGGTGCAACTTGAGGCCATTTCCTCTTATCCCATTGCCTGGGACTTGGGAGAAGAGACCGACCCCCCCCCTGGCTACACCCTCCTTTCAGGGAGTTGGAGAGAGTGAGAAGGTCTCCCCTCAGCCTCCTTTTCTCCAGGCTGAACACCCCCAGCTCCCTCAGCCTCTCCTCAGAAGACTTGTTCTCCAGACCCCTCACCAGCTCTGTTGCCCTTCTCTGGACCCACTCCAGCCCCTCAATGTCTTTTGTGGGAAGGGGCCCAAAACTGGACACAGCACTGAGGTGGGGCCTCACCAGTGCCCAGTACAGGGGGATGATCACCTCCCGAGTCCTACTCACCACGCTGTTCCTGACACAGGCCAGGATGCTGTAAGTCCCTGGCTTCCCTACCCAAACCACACTCTTTACGGTATGGATAGACACCGTCAGCTACATGGTGTGTGCAAGTAGGTGCCTAGAGGCTGAAAGAGAGCTTGGGGTATCTGTGGTGTACCAAATATTCATAGTGTATATGCTAAACCATTTGGTAGTGGCAAACCCCTTGTGTCCTGTTACCCTTCTTTATATTCCCTGTAACTGTACTACATGCTACATAGAAATTCCATGTGGACAAACAATGGCATGTGAACCATGCCATCTACCCAACCTCAAGACGATAAGAGTGTGTGCATATAGCACCAGGACCCCACCAAGGCTTGTTGCAGCTACAGGGAAGTATTTAGCAGGGCGGGTTCTTTGCTGCACAGGCCTAGAAAGGCTGAATCTTCTTCTAAAATGCAAATTTTTATTCAATATATTGCAAATGCGCTCCAAAGAACTCTTCTAGGAAGAGCATTTACTGTGAATAAATATTACATGTTCCTGGTTAGCTGTAATTTGTTCAGATCTTGCTCTGCTTTGCGATCTTAAGGCAGAAGGTAGCAAAAAGAAAAATGCAAAAGCTTTTTTTTTCCAAAAGAAATGACGCTTTTGAAATTAGGCACACAGATCCTAATCCAGTGCATGCGCCACCTCTGCTGAAAATAAGGATTTTTATCTCATTGAATGACTTGAATGACTTAAAATCAAAACAAAACCACGTCGTGGTCTCCAGCGTGGCCCAACACCTGCATAATCATGACCATAGGACGTCGATTTTTTTCCCAACTGTTGTAGAATAATGTAATTTCACAGACAGATTCGGCTCCCTTGTGCTCCCGTGTGAGAGATGATGACTGCTCGCTGAAGGCCGGCTCTCACACACCTTAAACAGATGAGCCGTCCCCCTTGATTTCAGGCTGTCACCCCGAGCTCTCCCACCACCTCCTCCTGCAGCCTGCACCAGCACGTGTCCTCCAAGGGGTGGTTGAGGCTGAAGATCAGAAGTTGCAGCCACCACGGAGCTGTCTGCACACACTGCTTTGGGGGGGGAAGTGTTGGAGTGGAGGTGTCAAAAAAAGCGATGAGCCCGAAAAATATATTTATCTCATCCCGACGCTCCACTACAAGCTGTGCTTCCTGCGACCCAGCGCCCGGCACAATGGAGACGCTTTCACATTAACTCCAAGCAGCCAACACGACCAAAGTCTTGGTTGCCATGTACGGTATCAAAGCTCCCTCTGTGTTTAAAACAAACAAAAAAAAAGCCCTACAAAATTTTTAGTGTCGTGGAGTTGCTTGGGTTCATTCACTCTTTCCCCCTCGCTCTTGTGGCCCTTTGAATTCGCTTTCCACCAAAACATTCGGGCTTAATATTCCCAAAATAGCTGTCGGCAGGAAATGTTAAGGGTTCTCAGTCTGAGAAATAACAGGGCCGTCTGTTGATCTGAATCACCCAGGGTGGGATTTTCAGTCTCTGCGCTTCTGGAGAGGAGGAGGGAAAGACAGAGGGAGAGAGAACGCCTCTCCCAGGGGCTCCCCGTGGGGTTTGCAGCAGCATTGGCGAGGGTGGAGGTGGCTGCAGACCCTCACGAGCCGCTCACTGTGGCTCACAAGCACGATGTGAGATGTAATCTGTGAGCTGGTTATCAGCAGGAAGTCCTCAGCACCTCCCGAGTGGAAATAAAGATAGAAACAAACAAACAGAGCAGTAACTGAGATCAGCTTGTCCTCGGATGGTACTGGGGACCTGCTCCAACACCACCTGAGACTACAGGAAAGGCTCTCCTGGACTTCACGTGCTTTGGAACAAGCCTCCATTGTTCTCTTGTCCCTTTTGCTTTGGAAAATAACTAATGGCACCTAATCTTTACTTGTCAGCAAATCCACTTTCCCCGTTTGCTCTTAGAATTATATTCTCATCTGTCCTACAAAGTTTCCAAACTAATGAGTATGGCCCAGGCATCTCCTTCCTTGACCTGGTTTCACCCCTGCCCATCCAGGCAGAGCCTTAAATGGCTGTTCTTGTTCCTGAAGACTTCCAAGGTTGTACAACCTGGAAGTCGTGCTGTGGGTGTACTGTACACAGAAACGAAGATTTAGTGTGCAACTGCGTCTTGCCAGAAACATTGTTTTTTGAGTCAAAGTAACCCATGAGAAAAGACTCGGCCAGGGCACATCACAACTTTGCCAAAAAAATGAAAAGAAACCCAAATCATCACGTTGCAGATGTTCTGGCCACACCTGCAGCCAGCCTTCCTTGGCCACGCTCTGGAACCCCGGTGGTAGGAGGACACAGTTTGAAAAGAGAAACTGGCAGAGAGATGTTTCTGGCCAGCGCACAAGAGACAGAGAGAAAGTGCTGAATCTTTACTTTGTCCTCTCACAGGAAAAAATGCAGAGAAAAAAAGACAAAGAAAAATATATGCACTTCAATCATCAACAAAGTTGATGCTAGGAAAAAATGCAGAGAAAAAAAGACAAAGAAAAATATATGCACTTCAATCATCAACAAAGTGAAGAATGGGGCTGCAGGACAGGGTGGGACTGGGACCAGCACACAGACCTTCTCAGGGGCAGTGGCAGGAGGGGCTCGCTCTCTCCCTCCAGCAAAAGCAGTGCCCACCCTAATTAAGCTGCAAAAGTGGACAGGCTTGCTTGTTGGGAGTCTGAATGAATGTGTTCTTCAGCTTTAACCTGCACTGGGTCGTCATTCCCGACACACAGCAGAGGTTCTGGTTAAAAAGCCATGAAGGAGGTCCCGGCTGCTCCGTGGCACTGGGATTGAGGTGCTGGTTTTGGGCAGACCTGCTGCTGCTGGCCTTGAAACCTCTCCTTCTTGCATTTACAAGGTGCTACAACACTCCAACGCGGTGTGCCTGGAAAAGCCCAACCTGAGGGATTCCTGCCATGCCGCGATGCGAGCTGCTGGAAATAAAGCCGTTCCCTGATATTGTCTTGGCACAGCTTCAATCCTCGCTGCAAACGCTTCCCCCATGTCTGAACTTAGCAGTCACCTTCTCATTCCCCTCCTCTTTGCCGTATTAAAACCAGAGGGGGGTCAGATGGGGCAAGGGTTTACCACCGTGCACCCCCTTTCCTAGGTCCCTCTGCCATAGCTGGGAGCGCTCGGTTGCCTGCCAGAGCTGAATTAATGAGAGGGAGCCTGCGAGACGGGCAGAGATCAGTCAGTTCAGCAGGGGAAGAAACAGACTGTGCCTGCCTTGGTAGGTGCCTGATGATGGAAACTTCCATCTTCCCGAGGAAGGTAGGAGCTGATGGGTATCGCGCTGAGCCCTGGAGAAAACAGTGTGAGAGGTACGTGAACACTGTGGTGAAATATCACTGCAGTGCCCTCGCACTCACTGCTGACTGGGTAAGACAGATTGTGGTTGAAGACATGAGCCCCGAGATCCCACACGGCTCTATCCACCTTGGCAGTACCTCATCTGTGGGTGGGAACACATTCAGAGCACAATGCTGGCCTTCCAGGCACTTTCCTCTGCCCTGCTTTCCCTCCCTAGGTCTCTCTGGATGAATAAGTAGCAAGCCTCCTGCTAATTCTATCTACATCGTAATGATCACGCAGAATGGTAATTAGGTGCATATACATTGCAGAAAACAATCTTGGTTAATTACAGAGGGATGTTAGACGTGAGCAACGCTATTTTCCACGGAAACTTTCCCATTTATATACAACAGAAGTTTAGTTATGATAGGCATATCAGATTCAAGAAGGAAGTGTAACCTGTTCCATATTCATAGGGGGCCAATCTTCTTGCAGGGAATAGCAATTCCCCCCCCGAGGCATTGCTAGGAGGCTTTACACAGGGAGGACCATGGCCAAGTGCAGTGACAATGCCCAGGAAGAGGTCACCCACAGCAGAAAACATGACTGCCCAGATCCTGGGCAGAGCAGACCCCACACCCCAGTGGGAAAGCCCTACTGAGACTAGTGGTGTCCAGGCTCTGTGAGCACCTACAGGAACCATCACTGCTTGTATGTTAATTCATCACTGCTGTGGGCCAGGTATCTCAAACACGTGTGCTGATCCTTGAGCAAGCCATGTCTCTGTGCCCTGTCTGAGTGCAGGAGCAACTGAGTGCGAATGTATCACAATTTACCCATCTTGAAGGAGATTCCCACCAATTCTTCCTCCTGAAGAATCCAGTTCTATAGAGAGAAACAGAGTGAAAAGGTCCCAGATGCTTCATTTAGCACAGAGCGACTAATCAACTTGGGGACCCTAGAGCAGAGGAAACTGAAGTGTGCAAGTTTGGATCGAGCCTGAGAAAGACTTGTGGGAAGTATTTCTCCAGGTGTTGGAAGGAAAGGACTTTGAAAAACAGCTGCTAACGTCTCACTGTGTCCTCCATTGCCACCATCTCAGTACTCCTGAGAATGCTGGGTGAAGGTATCTCTTGTGGACAACCCCAGAGCAGGACATAGAAGCACTCTGCTCCCCACTACCCAGGAGGTGCAGCAAGGGCTGCCCCTGGGACATCTATCATCACTGCTCCCTCCATGGGTTTGTCCCCACCATGGTGCTAACTGGAGCCACCTCCACTTGGTGACTTTCACCCACCTCCAACAACTCCTACTCTTCTTTGGAAAAGGCTCCATCAAGCAGCAGTGCTGAGATGGGTGAATTACCACAGCTCTGTGCTGGGACAAAAAAAACTTGGAGAGGGTCAGTCCTCTTGCCAGGGTGGCTCATAGCACAGCACTGCAGGTTTCCCAGCAGTTAATTCTGGAGCCCAGAAGAGCTGGAGACCAAGAAAATGCTGCTTCTTAGTGGGCAACATACCCAGAAGAAAGCAGTATTTATAGCCTGTGGGAGGCAGCTTCAAGGTCAGATGGGGTCTGGCTTGTACTCAGCCTGCCCACAGCTCCTTCCCCTAGTCAAAAAGCCCTGAGAAGCCCAGGGAATCCAGCCAGGGCTGGGATGCAGAGGTACGACGCAGGCACTGGAAACCTGCAGAGATGGTGTCTTTGGAGAGTGAGCCGTGTCTGAAAGCAGGCTGAGCAGCTGCAGGAAACCTCCCTGCGTGGGGTCTGGTGGGCTCATTGTGCTGCCAGTCACTGCTCTCCCTGACTTTGCTCCTGCTCCCAGGTTGATATATCCAATGTTAATGAGGCATTTCTACTCCATCATGAAGCCCTCTAAGAACATTAATTTACTCCTGATGGGGTGTGCTGTTAAATAAATTAATATCATTTTAATTTTTCTTTTTTTGGGGAGGTAGGGGGTGCGTGATGTATAGCAGGACCACTTCTTTTCTCCCCTCTGGAGCAATACAGCAGAGAGCAGAAAACAGAGGATGTCTTGTACCACCCGTGGGCTGGCTGTAAGCAAGCAGGAGTACGTGCTTGCACCATGCCATGTATTTCTCAGGGCACCCCGGGAATATCAGTGACACGGGAAGTGACAAGGGTATCAATGACACAAGGACAAGGGGAAATTAACTGTGAGCTGGTGAAAACCACATTTTCCACTCGAATGGTGCTGCCTGAGTCAAATGCCCAAGCCAGAGAGTTTATTGACCTGCAATGTTTGTTGTCACAGATGCTAAAAAACAGCCACAGCCAAACCCATCATGTCCCGTGTGTTTGGTGACTGCCATTTCACCAGCATGGGTGGGTATCTTGCCCCCACCATGGAGATGAAGAACCATTACATTGATTCATCCCCTGTGCTCAAGAAGGCAGTTCTTACAGCCCTAAATACTAAAGGATTATGAGTCTTAGAGAGAAAGAGCAGGAGTAAAGGCTCCTCTAGGAAGAACAGAGCTGAAAAGGAAGCCCAGGTTGATGAGTGTTGATTTAACGTAAGCAAATAATAACGAAAACCCCCAGTGTGTGCAGATGCACTCTAGTAGGTGCAGGAGAACAGCATGGACCTAGAGGCGTATCCGGCCACAGCTACACAGATTTGAAAACACACATGCAGAAAGGAAGGCTCACGCATTCACAGACCCCGGCTGGAGATCTCCCGAGCAGAAGAGACCGTGGAGAATTATTTCCCTGTTGTTTTGCATGGCAACCTCACAGGTCTTTAGCGCCGGGGGTTTCGATAACGTTATCTAGGGAGGGAAGGAGGGTGCGAAGTTCAAAGAGGCTCGAATATCACAGACAATTTATACTCTGCTCACCGAGGCCCCGGCTCGTGCAGCACGCTCTTCCAGAAGGCAGCAGCATCTAATTTGGAAGGGTTTGGAGGGAGGGAGGGAGGGAGAAAGGATCATCTCTGCATCTCTTCAGTACGAAGCCTGCTATTACCTGCCAGCTCAGGATGCTATCATCGCTCTCAGGAAACATGCTGGGACTGCAGAAGAGGCATGAACTGCATTAATTCTGCCCAGCACCTGGGTATTCAGTGCTAATATTTACTGAGTATAATTGTTATCGGGGAGGTGGACGCTGGACGCTTCAGCGGCTACGCAGGGAACGTTTGGAGGTACAGCTCTTCAGGACAGGGAGGAGTTTTGGCACTGAAGGACATGCATGTTAGAACCTATGGGTCACTGCACAAATCATTTCGCCACAGAGATATAATCCATCCCTAGGTTTCAGAAATGGAGGGACATTCATCCACCTCTTACAGGCTTTCAGGGCTCTCTAAGGATTTGTTTGATGTTGAAATGGTGCACACTCCCTCACATTGTTAAAGATTCCTTCATAGCCCTCATGACTTGTTGGTTTTCCCCCTTTTTTTTTTTTCTTTCCCAGAAGTGTACGTTTCGAGCCGTGACTCACTGCAAGAGGTGGAGCCTGTGGCAAACTTTCTACTGAGGAGTGACAGAAAACAGCACGAGCGCTGCTGGAGAACGCACATGGCCTCAACATGGAGAGCAAACCACATAAGACAATGCCGTTATTCTCTCCTGTCTCCATCAGCTCAGGCTCTGGGGTCTGTTCCATCTCCCACAGAGGACTTTGGCTGGAATCCCAGCTGCGGGGTAGTCACTGTGGTGGGGGGGTGTCTCTCCCAGCACATCTTCATGATGCCTTTCTCAGGACCCACCTGAGTTCTCACCAGAGCTGACCATGCCACACCTCAAAATCCTCAGAGAGATGAGCAGCAAAACTTTATTTATTTCACAGGATCACGGAATTGTCAGAGTTGGAAGGGACCTCTAGAGATCATCTAGTCCAACTCCCCTGACAAAGCAGGGTTGCCCAGAACACATCACTCAGGAGGGAATCCAGGTGGGTCTTGAAGATCTCCAGAGAAGGGGACTCCACACCCTCCCTGGGCAGCCTCTTCCAGGGCTCTGCCACCCTCACCCGAAAGAAGTTCTTCCTCATATTTGAGTGGAACTTCCCATGTTCCAGCTTGTGCCTGTTGCCCCTTGTCCTGTTGCTGGAAATCTCCGAAAAGAGTCCGGCTCCATCATCCAACCCACCCTTTAGACACTTGTAAATGTAGGTAAGGTCTCCCCTCAGCCTTCTCTTCTCCAGGCTAAAGAGCCCCAGCTCTCTCAGCCTTTCCTCATCAGGGAGATGCTCCAGTCCCTCCATCATCTTAGCTGCCCTACACTGGACTCTCTCCAGTAGTTCCCTGTCTCTCTTGAACTGGGGAGCCCAGAACTGGATGCAGGATTCCAGTTGTGGCCTCACCAGTGCAGAGCAGAGGGGGAGAATGACCTCCCTCCACCTGGCCACACTCTTCCCTACACAGCCCAGGATCCCATTGGCCCTCTTGGCCACAAGGGCACATTGCTGGCTCATGGAAAGTTGGCTATCCATCAGGACTCCCAGATCCTTCTCCTCAGTAGCGCTTCCCAGAAGATCCACCCCTAACCTATATTGGTGTCTGGGGTTCTTCCTCCCCAGGTGCAGGACCTTACATTTCTCCCCCCCACCACCCCTTCCATGTGAATTCAACAAAGAAATTAATTGCTTGCAGGTGTGCGTGGCACACCTCTGCCTCTCCTCAGCTGACCTGAACTGGGAGATGTCTGGCCAGGCACAGAGAGGGGTCCCAGGTGCTGGTGGGCTTTAATGCAGCCCCTGCCCTGCCTGTCCCCCCCCTCGCAGGCAGGTGCCCGACACAAATGTGTGGCCACCAGCTGTGCACCAAGTCATATATATATTTTTTTTTCTCTCTGGCTGCGGGCAGTGTGATCATTTAATAAAGCAAACCCGGTGTTTTGAAGGCTACGAAGTCAGCAGAGGGAAAACAGTAGCGGGGAGGAGAAAGTGTCACGGCAGCAAGCAGCTTTCCTCGCGCGATGCCAGGCAGGGAAAGCTTCCAGAGGAAAAATGCCACTCCCAGCTAAAAATAAAGTCAGCCCAGGAAGCCTGAGCCCAACAGCTTGTCTGCTGCTAACCGAAGCAGCGCCGGCTGAGGGAGAAGATATTGATCAGCTTCTGCAAGGAGGCAACAGAATGCCTTCTGCATTTGAATATGTTTCACATTTACTAGCTCCTGGCGGAGTGTAAAATGTGAGGGCTTTGCTGTTTTGACAGCAGGATGAGATCTTTCCATGCAAATCAGAGAGTTGACAGCACAAGGCGGCACCCACCTGAAGGGAAGGATTTCCTCCTCGAGTGATGGAGGGTTTTGGGTCTGGAAACCCAAGTTCTGTTCCAGCAAGGGCTGGGTGCTTGGTGCTTGACTCATTCCCTGAAACTGGGGCAGGGTTTCCCTGTCTCGTCCTGCCTCGGCTGCAGAGAAAGCTAAGATTTGCCTGCTGTGGTGCCTCAGAGGCTACACGGTGTCCTGTTTATTAAGAGCTTTGAGACCTTTGCTCTGAAGGCATTAAAACCTGCTTTCAGAGCACGGCCATTGGAGTCGCAGTGACAGCATCACCCTCTCCTAGACCTCACAGGGACAGTGACAATCTCACCCTTCATAAATGTCACCCAAGGGGGAACTTAAAAAGCAAAAACCTGTGAGAGAGGTTTATTATGCAAACAAGCAAAACCAGCTACTGTACACATTGCATTGGGGTGAATACATGACCAAAATCACTCTGGGGACCGGCCTGTCACTTACAGCCACTCAAAGTCATGTTCTCAAAGTTTTTGGAGCCATTAGTGTTTCCTGAGTGCATCCTGGCTCTCCGCTCATTTGGGGGCTGCCTGCTCTATGTAGGATGGGACATACTGCCTGCACCTGTAGCCTTCCTGTTCTGCCTGTAATGACACCCACAACAGTGAGGGGTGACCAGGCTTCCACATCTGGAGGAGAAAGAGATGCCAAGGAGCAAGGAGCCCGCATCATGTCTGCAGCCAGGACAGATTTTCTTTATATTTAACAGCTGAGGTGCTAAGTTCTCATCCTATTTTACATTTATATACAAATAAATTACATCTATTTCCTTTATATTTAACAGCTTTGGCGCTAAATCCTCATCCTATTTCTCCCCAGCAAGCCACTTCAAGAAATTTGCTGCCGTGGTAGAAATTAGCCCCACGAAATTTGCCAGACGTGATGCATCGGGATGGCAGCCCAGGGCGCCGCGAGCAGGAGAGGCTCCTTTAAGAGAAGTGAGCTTACTGCTAAGCCGTTTTCAGAAACACAGACATTTCCTAGGGCAAAAGAGGTTCCTGGTACAAAAGGTGGAGGGAACCTTTTGTCATAATAATCTCTCTCGTTTTCCCAACACGCCAGGTTCCCCGGCAGCATGGCGAGCAGACGCGCAGGAGAGACTCGACGCCTGCTGGAGCTGTAGCAATGGGGAGAGAAAAAGCTTAACACTCATGGCACTGTTCCTCACATTCAAAGGCTCTCAGAGGAAACTGCCAGGAAAGCAAATATGGTTTTAAGCGGGGATGTCTCTGGAGACTCAGGAATCTTTCTGCTGGATGTTCTGAATACGGTTGCGAGCCTCAGAAATCCTGATAAGAAAGTTCCTGCTGAGATGTTCTGTTGAAGTTAAAATGTCTACGCGGAGCCACTGGAAATCAGCAAATAAAATGTGCATTAGAGACTCACCATGCACATTTTGGAGCCTTTGGAGAATTATATGACATGCAAAAGAGGAAGAAGGATTTACGGAGATTTACAGAACTGGTAAACATATTTATTTTGATTATGAATATTATAACCATGTATATTGTACATGAGTACTAAACCACGCATTAAGCGGTGAGGATTTTGCTGTACTTTTCTTGGCTGTTTGTAAAAAATAAGACACTTGCCGCATTGATTTGTGACCCCCATCCCCATTATTCAGCCATGACATTTGCTCCTGCATTCAGCTGTGACTCAGAGATCTCCAAAGGATGAGGACATTCAGTTCCCAGGACAAACCTTTAGTCCACCTCTAATTTTAATGAACCAGAAACGGAACAAGGACCAGAAAAAGGAGGTGATTGATTGAAAACCAGGGCAGCTTCTCCGGAGGTACCCGGATAGCTGAGGACTAGGAAACCCAGCTAGAGCACAGCATTAAGCTGCTCTGATAGTGCCTGCAACTGATTTTATGATAGAAGCATCCTGTGTTTTGAATACCCGCTACAGATGTGCTTTTTGCACACCAGGCAGACGGCGACACTCTCGAAGCTCTTATCTGCATACAGCTTTATCTACTGTCATCAAAAATGTAAAAAGAGGAAAGGAAAGGGAGAGATTGGTTTGTTTTTTTTTTTTCAAGTACGTGTAAAACCAGATTTACGCTCTGTTTGTGCAGGGAGATGCTCCCCACCACAGCTTCCAGGGCTGGGGGCTGGGTAGAGAAAACCCAATGGACAGAGGACAAGCCCAGACCCTGGGAGAAAGACCAAAAACTCAGGTCATAGCCACCTCCTCCACCACTGCCCTGTCCTACTGCCACCCTGGGCAAACGGCTTCCCATGTCTCTGGGGCAGCTTCATCTCCATACACCAGCCTCTTCAGAGCAAAACTCCGGGAAGTTTTGGCAAAGGGTGGGAAATGCAGTAACAAAGCAAGGACTAACAAAACACCCAGCAGCCAAAAATCACTGAGATACATTTGCCCCGAGCAAAACCCCACCACTAGTGCAACTATGGGCTGCAAAAGGTATGGGGTCAAAAGCAGACCTTGCTTCTTCAATCTGGTATTGAAGGAGAAGACAGACGTTTTGGGGGAGAGGACGACAAATGATGAAATTAAAGTGGATTAGGTGAAAAATACTATATATAACTATATATATATAGTGTATGATATATATACACACTATATATAACAGAGGAGGTTGCTGCAGTCTCTGAGGAGGCTGGCTTTCCCTTGGAGGCACGGGGAATTCATGTAAACAGGAAGCAGCCAGCAGCCTGGTCATCACAAAGGTATCAAAAAAAAAAAAACCCTTGGCTTGGCCTGGCCCTGATCTATATAATGACACATATATATGGTCTAGATAAGACAGTACAGAAGCAGTGACTTTGTTCTAATCTAACTGCCTGATTAATATGTCTGCAGTTAGCAGGAGGATGGAGTCAATAAAGGCCGTGAGTGGGAAGGAGATAAGCAAGGACGGGGCGATATATTTGTTCAGGTGTTAGCATGACAAACATTTTACACCTGCAGACTTCCTTTGTTTTTTTTTTTTAATACATTCCCCTCCCATTCCCTGAAGGTTCAGGTCTCTGGCTGCCTCTAGAGAGAAGCAGATAAATGGCTTTTCTAGTATCGGGGGTTAGGCAAAAAATACTGGAGAGGCTTGTTTGTGTGCACCATGGCCAGGGAGGCAGAGAGAGGCCTCACTGTGGCAGAACTGAGTCATAAAGAAATGGGAAATTCTGGGGCAAACCCTGCCTCGTTGTATGAGCCGGGCTCTCCTCCCATCTGCACCAGTAAAACCCCTCAGCATCCTTGAGCTGACATCTGGGAGAAGCTGCGCTGCCTCCAGTCTCACTGACTGATGGGAGCCCTGGGCAATAAGGATTCCTGAAAATCAGACTGGTGGCTTTTAGGCTTTTTTACATTTGGTTTTCAGGGGATTTCCTAAAATGGCAACATTATCTTATTAATTCTTCAGCCACAACAATCTTGGAGCAGATTTCTGGCTTATTAAAAATAATGCAGTATGTCAGGTAGTGTCAGGCTAACATAAAGCTAACTCTACCTAAAAAAGCAACTTGCTAAAAAAGAAAACCTGATTTTCTAGATCCTGGATATACTTCATAGTCGCTTATCATAATGAGAATGGTGTAATAAATGGTGTAAAATTCCAACAAAATGGAGGTTTCTGTAATTTTCCTTTTGAACCAAAGCAAATGACTGTAGTTGGTGAGCAAAGAAAATTGGACCATGTTAAATACCCTGTCTCTCTTTGAGCACCAGTTCTGCCATGCATCTTCATAGAATCATCTAGGATGGAAAAGACCCTTGGGTTCATCGAGGCCAACCATCTACCCTACTCTACAAAGTTCTTCCCTACACCATATCGCCCATATTATCCTTTGCTCTCCCCAAAACCTGTTTGGAACATTTTAAGACCTCAAGGTGGACCAGACCTTTCTTGCTTGTTCATTCTGACCTTCTGAGGAAAAAAAAAAAAAAAAAAAGAAAAAAAAAAGAAGAAGCAGGGAAAGAAAACATTTGTTCCTTTCCTCTTGCAGGCTCACTGAGGCTGCAAGAGACCCCAGCGATGAAGTGTCTGTCTGCCAGTGAATTGGGTTTGGTTTGGATGGCAATGATCAGAAGGATCAGAAGGAATCCTGGATGACATATTTATCAGGCTGCTCTCCATCACTATTCCCTTTTCGCTGACAGAAACTATGTGAGGTCTGGCAAATGTGTGGGACAGACTGACAGTCCCCCTGGCCGCCAGCAGCAGCAGCTTAGTGACAGGGGAAAAAAACACGCTCGATAAGAAATCTTCAGAAAAGATTAGAGGAAGGCTAAATTTGCAATCTTAAAAATGCAAGAAGGTTTAGGTTCACAGCATTCCCCTTGTCACTAGCATCTTTTGAGTAAGTTCAGTGAAAACCCGTCCCTAGTTCTGACAGCAAGATTTCTGCTGATTTCGGTGGGGATCTGCAGGGTCACCCTCCACACACTCAGACTGTGCATCTGCTGGGCTTGCAGCCAGCATGACCGAAAACTATGGGCCAGAAAATCAGCAGGGGCAATGTGGTGTAACATCCATCCCCAGCTCAGGATCTGGACCTGCTTTTGGGGCTTCACAAAGAACCCATCGCAGTTCTGGTAAAACTGACCTCAAAGATGAAAGGGTGTGAAGAAGCAATTTTAGTTCCAGCATCCGATGCAGCTTTCAGAGAGATGTTAGCATAAAACACACAGCAGCACCTGATCTCCCCTCCCACCTGAGAGGCTGCCTTTGCTCTGTACCCTACATGGGGCAGTGACCAGGGCAGCTCATCCTGCTCTCCACGGTGGCCCCATAGCAGCAGCGGTCCTTGTGGGCACTGGGTGCATGCCCACACACCTCCGTGTTGATGCTATGGATGTGAACACTTCTCTTTACTTAGAATTAGCCACCATCCATCCTGATTTGCTGTTGGTGTGAATTCAGAAAGGAGGGACGTGACCAGCAGATGATACAGGGGTGGTTTAGTGAGCCGGGCTCGAATGCGGTGAAAGAAAAAGGAGGGGAGAAGAGAGGTTTTTTTCCACAAGAGAGATCTTTACAGCAAAATGAGGGACATCTGGCTGAGCCGTGGTTTTTATCCACAGGGATACCAGCAGCACAGCATGGGCTTCCCACCAGCTGGAAAACACAGCATGCATCCCTGGTTCTGGGTGTCCCTCCGACAGCTTGCTCCACGGCCCCGCAGCTACATCTGCCCTGGTGATGTTCTCCACACTCAGGAGATCAGCCTCCCAGGGATATGCCTGTCCACACCTCACCCACCGAGCAGTCGTGCCCACAGATAGGTTAGAGACTTGGCCTTTCATACTGCCTCTTGTTTAGTTGTATAATTTCCTTCTAAACAAAGCCACCCAGACTGCTGGGGGAGGGAAAAGCCAAATGAGCTTTTACTCCAGAGGCAGATAGAAAACAGGACAAGATTACCCGTCGAGCTGCAGAAATGCCCAGGGGCTCCAACCAGAAGAGGTCAGAGATCTGGTGTGACCATGCAGTGCCTCCTCCGTGGTCCGTGGCCGTCCCTTACCAATGGCCAACCCAGCTCGAGTAAGGCAGTCACCTGCCCGGCACGCTGTAGGGTCTACAGCTTCCCCAGGAACTGGGAATGGGGTGTGCACGTGAGGAAGCTGCAGCTCAAACCCAGGGAACTCTTCGAGGCTGGAAAATGAAATAAGGTTTAATCAAAACAGCGTGGGTCTTGCAGAGCATGCCATGCTCATCCCTCGTGTCCCGACGGCCTGCAACCAAGCCAGGGTCTCTCTTCTTCCAAAGCCTCCTAGAAAAATACCCACCTGGTTTCACCAGTCTCCTTCTTGGACACGGAGACCGGAATGGAAGAATTTTGGCAGGTCAGGTGTTGAGCTCTTTCCAATGGATTATCACGACATGATACTCTGCAGTTCTGCACACATACACACACATTATTTATTTTTTTTTTCTCCTGGCTTTGCACATGTGTGTCTGAGAGAGAGAGATGTGCTTGCATGTGTTGAGCAAACGGGTGGCTTTGATCCACCCCTCTCCAGTATGGATGACGGCCCAGGCTGCGATTGCCAGGCACACCCGGTGGCTCACCAACACGCTCCTCCAGGGGACCAGCTGGACATTGCTAAGCTGGATGCTGCCTTGGTGCCAGTGCAGAGACACCCGTGGGTCCCCTCCATGTGTCCCTGCACGTTAGCCAGGGGACACAAACTGAGCAGGAGACGAGGAGCACCTTCATGTGAAATGTGGCTCTGCTTTGGGGTCACCGCTTGGCTTCTGGCCGTGCTGCAGCTCAGTGTCTTCTCAGGATCAAGCCCTTCATCACCCGCTCATGCTGCCTGAGATTTTGCAAAGTCTTTTTTCGTGAAAAAGCAGAAACATCTGGCCCAGGAGCCACCATCTGGAAGCAGACACCACAGAGTGATGCCAACAAGACTCGGAGCACAGCATCCTGCCAGAAGACGGGGCGTGCTTGCTTTTCACCTACCCACCTCAGCAGCACACCTCCTGTGGAGTGAGGATGAGGATCAGGTCTCCATAATTGTGCTTTTATACAGTAAGAGGATATTCTTCAAGTGCTGTAATCAAATTCTGACTCGAAAGAACACGCACAAAGGAAATAAGTAATCTTCCCAGTGTTTACATTCATTACGCTGAGTAACTCTGCACTGGGCGCTTCTCAGAACTAAGTTTTGAAGGACAAACACAATTTGACCTGGTTTGTACCACTGGAAGAAAGAAAAACAGTTTGGGCAAATAAAGAACAAACCTGAGGCCTCAGCTGCAATCTAAAATTAGGTTTCAAAGTGCAAAAAGAATGTAAAGATCCGAGCAATTATTTCGCTTCCTCTTACTGTTGATTGCTTCTGTCTTTCCAAACCTCAGGCTGTTCTGGAAGCAAAAATGTTAGGAAACACATCTTTTAAAAGTTATTAAGAAGACCTGATTCAACTGAAATTTGCAACTGTGGGATAAAAATCAGTCAAATAAGAATAAAAGTTCACTCGGACTTTTTTTAAAACAAAAGGTGGGCCAACTCAAGTGTGAAATTCAGATCTGGGGACAGATTTTGGATACTGAAAATGTCTTGGCTTTGCGATGAAACTTCACTGCAGCTTATTGCTGAAACACAGCCGTCACAAAGCTCTGACCCGGGGTCAGCACGTTAAATTCCTTCTCAAGGGCTTACAAAGTCCTTGCAGGACCTTGGCAGCCCAGGATACCAGGGCTCTGCATCTGGTTCTTCTGATTCTCCACCAGTTTTGTCAAAAGCCGTTTCCCCTTCAGCTTCTGCAGTGGGGCAGGTATGTGGCCCATGGAGTTACTGGTGGCAAGAGCAGACCTGACGTTGATAGTTTCCCTCCAGGTGAGATGAAAGGGAAGGGAACGCTCGCCAGGTGATGCTATCATTATCAGGCAGCTGCCAGGATCGTTTGGACACATTGTACTGGACTTTCAGCTCCCAACAGGCAGCATGCGTAGTTTTTCTCCCCCCACTGAGTATAATTTGTGACGCATAGCCCATGAGTCACTCCTAACAAATAAAGTTCTTCAGTGGCAGCAACACCACCCCATCACTCCCCTGAGCATAGCAGCAAGATAGTGAAGCCGGCTTAATTACCTCTTCCCCCAGCTAATGATCATTCATTGGATTTGAGATGACTCATGGCTGGCCTTTGATCATCACCAGGCAGCGCTTTCCTGGTAGGATGAGAGCAAGCGAAGGACCCCAGCAGCTGGGATGATGTTGCTCGTGGGGGCAGGTGATGGGGCCACCAGGCTGGCCCAGTGCAGCAGGGATGGGATGATAGGCTCAGTTGAACACAACGGGGCTGTTTTGGTGCTAAGCTAAAGGCATCTCCCCACTGCCAAACCTCGGCGGGGTTGGATGGAGGGTTGGGGGGCAGCTGCAGGGGGGCAGGAGGAAGAAACATGGCTGCTTCCAGCCTCTCTCAGAGTAGACTCACCACTTCCTTCTCAAGCTGTAACGATCACAGCAACAGGGCCAGTTACAGGGAAAATGGAATGGGTTCAAGGTCCAACTTCAAAGGGGAGCCATTCCTACCACGAGCGCGAGGCTCCACAGCAAATTTGTGGCCAGCCTGATGAAAGCCCCCAGGAATTGCTCAGCCAGACTGTTCTCATCAGCAAGGAAACTCCTGTCCTTGGGGTTTTTTTTTTGGTTTATGGTGTTTTGATTTTAACTGCTCTGTCTAATCTAGGGAAGGGTTTGGTGCAAACAAAGCAAAGCCCAGGTGCCCCTGGGCCTTCTCCTCCCATAGACCATCACACCCTGAAAAAAAAAAAAGCAGCGGAGCTTAAGATCACACTGTGGCTGGGTTTTGGGTAGCGTGACCAGTGTCACATGTCTGCTCCTCCCACCCTTCATAATTTTATAATAACTCCATGTGCCTGGAGTCTTTGCTTTTTCATGTCATTCATCAACCAGTTATGTGAGAAGAAGTTAATAAAGGCGCTATTGCCCCCCAACTTGCACTGACCCCCAACATCTATATCCCAAGCAAACTCTGTAAAGATCAGGGAGGAAATGCAATTCTGAACACGGGGGAGAACGAGAGGATGAGGGAGGGAGGAAAATCTCATTTGCTACAGGTTAAGTCCTTACCTACAGCTGTGTTCCTCTGATTTAAGGAAGGATGCTGTTTCTCACCGTGTTATGAAGCTGGCTTCTCACTAGTCCTGAGCTGGGGAGCAGTTGTGGGGGGTCCTCACGCAGGTGTGCCCATGCAGAAGTTCAGGATTGTGTCCTGCTGTATCTTCTGCACCGAAAGGAGCACAGCTCAAGGTTACCCTGCAGCCTTGCTGCAGAGGGGAATTCGGGACGTGACTCAGGGATTCTGCATCAGCCGGTCCTCTCCCCGCCTCCGCCCAAAGCAGCATCTTCAGTTTCAGGAGCCTTTGAGCAGGTGCCCGATGAATCCAGGATTGAAATGGTGCAACAAGGAAGACCTGGGAGATTATGTGTTATGTGGGAGTTCCAATTAAGCAGCTTTCACTAAATGGCACTAGGATGTATTTTAAACCCTTTATGGGGTTATGTATATTTTCAACTCTTGGAAGAAACTTTCTTTCCAGGGAAGTACATCGCCGATAAGAACAACTCTGTAAATAAAGATTAAGCCAGCTTTTTTCATGGTGGGAATAATTTAATGCTCAGAGTGAGCAGGAAGCATATAGCTCCACAGCATATTTGCATTAGTGCCAGCCTCCCCAGTAGCATAAATTGCAGCAGCACAGAGCAATATTTACTCTCTGAAATCAGAAAAATATCTATATGTTAAGGCAGAGCCACGACTTTTAGGGAACCGTTCAGTAAGACTTCAGTAAGGAATTTGGAGACTTAAGTTTTAGAAATTCTAGCGGAAAGAAATATTGTTTCTTTTGAAAAGTTGAACTAATGCTCATCTGTCATCCTGAATTTGGAAGAGGCTGCAGAGGAAGCCATGAGACAAATGCTGCAAGGTGCCACAGCCATACCACGAGTATGACAATACTTTGTTTTCCTCTGAAAGCCCTGACTCCCCAAATCTTTACACAAGAAGCTCAACTGTCTACTGAGAAAATGAAGTTTCTTCCTCTCAGTTTTCAAGAAAGCTTTAAAAATGTTGGCACAAAAAGCTCAAGAACCAGAAGGCAAATGAAAACACGTTTAATCACATGGGTTTGAAGGCATGTAGTATGTAGATGCCCGAATGTTGATCCTCGAGGTTGAGTTTGATCCTATGGTTTTCAACTCTCTTGCGTATGGAAGCACTGATCATTCCTGCAGAACCGGGCTCCTCACTCTGCCCATCCCTGAAACTGCCTCCCCACCCCTGCAGTGAGAAGACCTTGGTTGTCCCCTTCCCGGGACCTCCCGCCTCCCCACAGCAGCTTTACCAGTGCACTTTGGCATGGGCTACACATGGAAAAGAAAAGGCACCGGATTTTCAGCTGTGGCACATTAAATTGAAAGTGCAGGTAAACAGCATAAACGGACACAGAGAGGGATGAGACAGAGGACAAGCCACATTTCATATTATTAACACATCTGGTTAATTCAACAGATCTGCTAGGGTGACATTTGTCCCCCTAATGGGAAATAAGCTGCCACAGGATTTTTAATTTTGTGCACCAGAGCCCTGGTTGCCATCCAGAAGACGGGACCTTGATAACAGGGTCTTGCTACACATCCAAAGACAACAACGCACAAGGGCTCGCGTTAACAACATTTCTTCTGAGAACCATACCAGACATCCAGATGAGACAAGGGAGACAGAGGCTTCACACCTTTCACTGGAGAGCTGTTATCACTGCTGCCCTACCGCTGTGCCTTGGGGGTTTATTGGCCCCAACTTGCCCTAGACTCAGTGTTGCTGCATGAGTTCAATGGGATGGGGTAGTGGAAAGTGATAATCAATCATTTAATAGAGATGGGACCAACAGGCAAATCCCTCACAGCCACCAATGGCACCTGAGATTGGAACTAGTCTACTGGATCCAGTCACGCTTTTGGATAGTGGTGGTCCCCCATCTGCAGAGTGAAGTGAGGAAAAAAAACCCCACAACCTCACAGAATGGCATGAAAACCTCTTCTAGGCTTTGGAAAACAGGTATTCGAACTGAAAAGACCTTTGGGCATCAAGAAAAGTTGGGATGGATGAAGGTTTAGAGCAACAGTGGAAGGAATAGATTGGGAAGAGGGCAAATAGAAAATAGGAAGTGGGCACACAAAACAAATAGAGAGGGAGAAGCATGCCACTAACAGGAAAATGTAACTGAATCTGGAAACCATCATCAGCGTACGACCACAAAGACAACCTCAATCATTCTCATTTACTTTAACATTTTGTTTATTGCTCCATCACGATTGCTGTCCTGCTCTAAAACTTAACAGTTCCCATAAAAAACATGTTTAGGCAGGCTGCCAGCGTCAAAGCTTAATTTGGGTCTAGACTGTCTGGAGACAAGCATTCAACTCTTCTTCCTCCCTCACCCTTCCCTAAGCCCACCTATGCCCACCTGGCGGGCTCTGCATCATGGCACCTACCAGAAAGATGGCAACACAGGCTGCTTTTGATCTTTTACCTTTCTGCTCAGTCAACCCTCCTGTATTTGCCCTTTCATCTGTTCTGTCCTGTCTCTTTGCTCTTCCCCCCCAAAAAGAAAAACTAGAAAAAATGGTGCAGCGAGCCCAGCTGCATTTCTCCTGTCTAGATGCTGTCCTAAAGTATCCAGAGAGACCTGACTCCTTGGGTCAGCCTGTCCAACCCAGGGTATCCAGAGCATTCCCACTACAGTGGGGGGACTGGCACCTCAGAGGGGAGACTGCTGCTTTGGTGGATGACCAAGAAAATTGGTGGCACAGACCAGGCTCCCTCATCTGTTGCTTCAGCCCAGTCCTCGAAAGGGCTTTTCCTTCCACCAGAACGAGCCAGCTCTGCAGGTGATGGAGAGCGGAGAGGGGATGCCCTCGCTCTCTCCGGGGGTCTGTGGGCATCCGGAGTGCTGAGATTAACCTGAATGACCCTGTGTTCTCAGGAGACGTGAGTCAGAGTGAGTCAGCTCCCGTGCGACCGCCCTTTCCGCTCTCAGCTGCACAAGAAACACTGTATTATTGATGGCGAGCTTAACGAGGTGGTGGAAAGGGCGATGGAGAACAATTGGACTCCACAGCGGTGTGCAGGCAGGCTTTGGTGCCCAGAAATACCCCACGTCGTCTTCCCCACTGCCAGCAGACACGACGTGTCCCACCAGCCAAGGGAGATTTCCCATGGGGGTTGCTCCTCCTGAGAGCTGCCCTTTCAAAGAGAGATGTCTCTTCCCCATGCAAGATGACCAGCTTTCCCCTTTCCCACCAGCAAGCTAACTGAGACCCTCTAGGACAGGACCTCTACCATGGACCCCTACGGAGACCCACCATCAACCACCTTGCATCAAGCCCTGCATCTGCAACCAGTTTCTGCTTCCCACCAGCCAAAGGTGGGAAAAAAAACCCACCCAGGCCAGGCTCCAAAGAAACGTACCATCAGATATTAGCTCTGCTGCAGGTCACGGGAAGTGCTGGAGCCACAGGAAAGGATCAGGCCACAGAGGAGTGCAGCAGGCTCCATCCCACAGGCACCTCAGACGGTTGCTTGCAAGAGGGAAGGAACCTCTTGTGTTTTTTTAAGGCTGTATTTCTGCCTGGTTTAACACACATTACTCCATTTGAGTTGATTGCAATCAAGTCACCCCGTTTCAGCCTGTTTCAATTGGAAAAAAAAAAACAGCAGCCAGGTCAGCACCACCACCCCCCCTCCCCGAGCCCACGGAGTGAATTTGTGTGAAAAGATAGAGAAACTGTTGTTAACGACCCTGCTTGGGTTTTCCAGCCCGGCAAGCAGATTTTCCTTGCGGCGGAGGCCGCCGTTGTGGACCGCAGACTCTTTTCCTTCGGAAAGGTGGTGGTTTAAATTGGAGTTAGACGTAGGGTACCTGCCAAGTTCAACATGCCTGGGAGACAAACACGGCTCTGTCGGCGAGAGGCCCCGCGTGGCCGGGGCTACGCAGAGGCCAGCCCAGCCATGGAAAACAGCGAGGAGAGGACTTGGCTGCCTGAAAATGCAACTGCTTCTTGCAATGTAGACATAAACTTTTCAAGGAAGGGTTGCTGGAAGGGCAGAGAGAAATGTGAAATACAGGCCCCACTGTTGGTTGTTGGTTGGTTGTTGGTTTTTTTTTTTATCGTTATTATTTTTGCAAGAGTTCATTCCCAGTTCCCCCGTGCTGCACACAGGCGTTGCTCTGTGCTCTGGCTGCCCCGGCGCCAGGACCACTCAGCCCCAGGACCAGCAGGTTTCAGCCCTCTCCAGCAGTCAGGCCACATCTCCTAGGCTCAGAGTTCACCTCACCATGTCCCGGTCCCCACCAAGCTGCGTCCCCAGCAAGAGGGGATGGAGAACAAACCATAGAATCATATGGGGTTGGAAGGGACCTCTGGAGATCACCAAGTCCAACCCCCCGACCGCAGTGGGTCTACCTAGAGCAGGTTGCACAGGATCTTATCCAGGGATCCACATGCGCTCTGGGATCTCTGAACCACCTCTCCTGGGTGCCATTCGAGAGAAATCAAAATGCCCTGGGCAAGCCCCCTGGTATGGGAGTTTGCAGGGGGCAAGTTTCAGCAGCATTGATTCTTCCCTGGACCTTTAAGGGGAAGAGGAAGAGCACTCCGACCTCCCCCAGCTGCCTGGTCAGGCATCCTGGTGGAGAGCATCAGCGAATGCAGGACCTGCAGCACTGCATGGGAAGGAGCAGTTTGCTCCCTCTTCCTGTTCCTGTTCCCATTCCTGTTCCTGTTCCTGTTCCTGTTTCTCAGGTGGGAATGGTCACAGTTTGCCCTTTTCATCTTTAAAGCTTGTGGTAGCCCATGCCGAAGTGCTGAGCTCCCGTACTCAACATGAGGCCAGGATCTCTGATTAAAGGAACATAACCAGTAACCTGGTCATTCATAAATCCATTCTGCTGTCCTCATTATCCATCCCAATTAGCTAGCAGACCCCACCAGGAAGGTGTCTGCAAGCAAAAGAGATCCAAACCTCTGCAGGCAGAAGCCTTTGTAAAAGAGGCCCTACGCAGCCACAGTACATGGGCATCCCTGAAATGTGATGCCAGAAGAAAGAGCAGAAACCATGGGAGATGACCTACATGTCTTTTTGAGTCCTTCACATTTTAGGCACCCAGAAGCAGCAGAAGGGCCTGATTAACTGAAATTAATCTAAAAGCTCCTTGTGCGGCAATAGAAGATGAAGCTGAAAGGAGAGCTTTTCCAGGCTGGTGTGTCAACCAGCCCCACAGCATGGAGAGAGGGATGGGGTGAAAAGGGATGTGCTGCCAATGCTAAATCTGCTGCAAGGAGCAGTTTTAGGCACACAGTGGAAGCTTCACCCCCTTCTTCTCCCTCCCTGGCACTCGCTCCCAGGACCACGTTAACAAGCTTAGCCCTAAATCCTTCAATATTTTCTGCATCTTGCTCCTGGGCAAAACCTGCTGGATCTCAGTGGCCCTCCTGGGGATGGACACGGGACAGCTCTATGCCAGAAGGGATACATTCTGGAAAAGGAGAGGAAGGGGAAATAGGTAGGGAAACATTTGGGCACAGTGCAGCTGAGTCTGTGCCCGTTCAGACAGAATGAGGGTACCAGCTACATGGACTTAATGAAATGCAGAAGTGATGGCGTTGAACTGCTGGACAAGGGCTTTCCAACAAAATGCTCTGTCCTTGGAAAAGTCTGACTCAAAGAAATGGAGACTTCCCACAGAAATGCATCCATGTCTACAAAATTTTCCTTCAGTCCCTACCTGCACCTGGTCCTGCCTGACTTCTCTTGCTTGTTCTCCTTCTCTGCGTGGTTTTTCCTGCAAAAGGCCCAGAGCAGCTCCACAGTTTGAACACTGCTCTGCCCAACTCCAAGCAGGAACGTGGTGGACCTGTGTCTCACCCACCAGCCGAGTGTCCCAGCTGTTGGGGAGGTTTTTTCCCCATTACACGCCTCCTTCTCCTTCTTCCCCTGCCATCCAGCACCCAAGGAACCCATCTGATTTTCTTTATTTTCTCTGCTCGTACGACTCACTCTCAGACCAGCAGCAGATCCAGTTGAATTATTCACTGCAATCATTATCATTAATCCAGCCTATTTGCCGAGCCAGCCCTGATGGGTGAATATATTTGTCATTCCTAAGTATTTGCCAAAATAGCTTGGGTGAGCCATTTAGCCTGAGGCCACTCGTAGTAGCTATTTGTGGTCCTTTCCATTAAAACTCATCTCTTCCATAATGGCCAGCAGAAGCCCCATGCACGGCTGAAGCCCTGCTAGGCTGCTGTTTTGACTACCTTTGGTGCAGGGCTTGTTCCCCCCATGTCTACAAAATTTTCCTTCAGTCCCTACCTGCACCTGGTCCTGCCTGACTTCTCTTGCTTGTTCTCCTTCTCTGCGTGGTTTTTCCTGCAAAAGGCCCAGAGCAGCTCCACAGTTTGAACACTGCTCTGCCCAACTCCAAGCAGGAACGTGGTGGACCTGTGTCTCACCCACCAGCCGAGTGTCCCAGCTGTTGGGGAGGTTTTTTCCCCATTACACGCCTCCTTCTCCTTCTTCCCCTGCCATCCAGCACCCAAGGAACCCATCTGATTTTCTTTATTTTCTCTGCTCGTACGACTCACTCTCAGACCAGCAGCAGATCCAGTTGAATTATTCACTGCAATCATTATCATTAATCCAGCCTATTTGCCGAGCCAGCCCTGATATTTGTCATTCCTAAGTATTTGCCAAAATAGCTTGGGTGAGCCATTTAGCCTGAGGCCACTCGTAGTAGCTATTTGTGGTCCTTTCCATTAAAACTCATCTCTTCCATAATGGCCAGCAGAAGCCCCACGCAAGGCTGAAGCCCTGCTAGGCTGCTCTTTTGAGCACCTTTGGTGCAGGGCTTGTTCCCTGACCCATTTCTACTTCAGCAGCCAATCTGTGCTGCCAGGATGGCACAACGCAGCTTGGCAGAGTGCAGTGCTGGCTCCCGGAGGCAGAGCTGTCACTTCCCAAATTAATGCTTTTCCCCTCTACAGCTATTACTCGTTTTTTTTTATTATTTTTTTTATTTTTTTTAATTCTCTCCAGTCATGGCTTTTCCTGGCCACAGACACCAGAGTTACGTGGATTTTCTGTTCACTTCTTCAAAAGCGCACGTGCATATGGGTGGAGAAAATGTACTAAATGCCAAAGATTATATTTCTCCAAGTGTTGTAGTAGGTTCTATGGTTACGGTCACAGAGAGCAAAGGAAACGTGGATGCTGAAGTGGCTGCAGGAGCTGGAACTGAGCCTCTGTGCATAGGACTGGTGTGGATTTAACATGAGCAGATATAGGCTAGGTGAGCTACTTGAAAATATAACCCCTGCACGGTGTCCTCTTGGAGGAGTCATTTCTGGTGACGGCTGCCTAAAAACTACATATTTTTTTATGTTATTTCTATTTGCTAAACCCTGGTAGGGATGTGAAACATCCCCAGTTGCACAGAACCTTTTATAGTCACCATGTAGCTCGTCGTTGTTTGCTAACAATGCAATACGTGTTTAATATAAATTAAGCTATTGACTACACATGTGTATTGCAATTTGAAGGGTTCACTCCCTATTAAATGTGGGATAATGTGGCAAAAATATCCCTATTAGTGACGTATTTGCTGTATATCTCGACAAGTTAAAAAAGACCCTCAGCTAGTCAGTCAACTTTTGATAAAAAAATATTAAAATTTAACCCAGAAAGTGACAAAGCTAAGCCCAGCCTTGTCCCTGCCAACATAAATAAAATTCAGATTTTGAGATGGGTGGTGTTCGAAAGGAGCCCTGGATTAGCCAGACAGCACTAACTTCATTCCTTCAGGCTCCACAGCCATGAGGATCCCAGCGCGTGGTGTCCGTTACACGTAAGATGACAGAAGAGACTGCTTGAAACCTCTTCCAGATGTAAGCCCATGGAAGTCAAAGCTTATTACACCAGAGGACCACACTCGGGAGGGCAGCAGGAGGTTTGCACTAAAGCCATTCCTTCCCTGCACCCACGCTCACGTCTCCTCCCTGGTATCTCTTCCCATTTTCCGTTTGCCGCAGCCACCCCTGGACCTCACAGCCCGTTTCTCACCAACTCCTTCAACCCTCCTCTGATGAAAGAGGGGTGGTGAGCCTCTCGTGTAGCATGGGTGGCAGGATGCACACAGGCAGGGGCTCCGGAGCTGCTGACACGCTCACAGTTCACACTAATTTAGTTTCTGTCCATACCTTGATAGTACCATACCTTTGCCTGGCCAGAGAGGACTCTGCTTCCTCTGCGCCTCCATCAAGGCCATAAAGCCAATAATAAAAACATAGTGTGTCAAGACATCAGATTTCAGAGGCTCTGCCTGTAAATTTTTTAGCCTTTGATAATGACTTTTTGCAAACAGGTGATAAAACACAATTGCTCCCTCCATTTTAAGTGAGCGAGGTGTACGATAGCCACCCCCGAGAAGAAGAAATATATTGTTCCACAGCTCGATATATTCATAGTTTTAGACCTACACGTTGCATCAAATGAGCTGCCATCAATCAGCCAGGAAATGCTTTAGGTCTGTGAAGCGTGCCGTGTTTTAGAGAACCAAAGGATGTACTGCAGAGCCCTTCATCATGAGGACGGGGACAGTGCTCTGGGAAACGGTTGTTTCCAAAGATAAAGGTTCATGGATCAAAACTCAGCCCGAGAAATAACAGTAAAATTATACTGACGCTCTGAAATGGCCCTGGACCAGCTCCCAGAATCACACCATTAACAAAGGCATTGCAGGAAGGCTCCACTTGCCGCGCTGCGTGGTGGCTCCCCGCTTTCCTCCCCCACTGAGGCAGGAACCCCGTGGACACAAGCGGGAATTCTGCCCAGGTAGAAAAATAAATTGATGTCACGTAGGCACTTTCATAACCAGAAGGAGAACTTTATACCACAAGACCTATTTTTGGGGGGGATAAATGGGCTAGCCTTGAAATTCAGAGTTGCTAAAGTTGCAAGGCTAAGGCTCAGATTTGCCTCATATTTGCACAAAAACTATGCCAGCTTGGTGCACCTGATCTCCACAGGTCTTTACTTGCAACTTGGATATTAATTCAAGCTGGGAATGTATCTCTGAAGGGAATCAAATCCTCTCTTGCCTCAATCCTGCAGCAGAGACTGCTCCAGGAACAAGGTGAGCGCACTGGGAGGGTGGGAGGTATGGCATAAACACCAGCACCTCTCCCCAGCCTTCCTTGCAATCAGATCCCAAGGATCCATTTTGGAACTCTCTACAAGTTCAAAATTTGTCTCTGCAGGAAAATGATGACAGAATAAACCAAGTGTTGAATGCAAAGCCCCTTCACCGCTGTAGAAAAGCTGCCTTTATACATACTTGTCTTCCAGAGCAGAAGTGTTCAGAGGGGAACCATGGTAGAACAAGGTTGGTCTGCATGGACCAGACCTCCACAGGCTTTCACAGGGCAAGACCAGGGCTACACTCCTGCTGACACCCTGGTTGCAGTATGCTGAGCAGGCACTGCTAGAGGAAAAGGGAAAAAAAAGGAATATGACCTCGCCTTCTCCAGGCATGGCTTTGTAAATCAAAGGAAGCTCATAGAGCCTGATAGACTGAAACTAGAAACACGGAACAAAGTACTCAGCTTTGAATGGACACAGGGCAAGCAGGTAAGACTGGCAACGACACAAAATTCCTGCACTCCACTGCTGCTGCATGTCAACTCCCACTTAAAATATGTGATTCTGGAGTAGGAGATCCTAGATGTGGATGGGAATCACGCAACTGCAGACCCAGCTTCCCTGGGGGAAGTTCAGCTTCCAACCAGTTCCAGCTCCAACAGCCGAAGGGTGACAAATCCCATCACCTCCCCCCCCCTGCCCATGGGTGCTCCCAGCTGCAGGCAGCGGGGCCAGGGATGAGGATGAGGATGAGGAAGGCTACGGGAAGGGGCTATCAGCTGCCAGGAGGAACAGATGGCTTCAGCCTCCCCACGGCAGCTGCAGTTGCGTCTGTTTAGAAATTGCTGCAAAGTGCCAATTTTCATTAGGCGAAGCACTGAACACTTGTCTGGTGGTAACCACGTTTCATCACAACCTACACAAACTGCATCTTGAATGGCAACCTGGCGATTAAACGAAGCTCTATTAGCCTGGGTCTATTTTTGAATCAGGTCGTAACCGGTCCCTCATTTTCACACCTGAGCAATCTGCACGCAGACCCTCTCCCTGCTCGCTGCTGCGAACACAGAGGAAGCTGAACCCAGAAACACAGGGAAAAGTTATCGGATTTAAAGAAGACAGAGGACGTGTGGAGTTGTAGCTGCCCCTGGCTCCCTGCAGCAATCCTGCCAGGGGATGGGAGCGGGGGCTTTGTTCAAGGGTCAGACGACTGCCCTGTCAGAAATTGCCACGCTCTCAGCCGAGATGTGGTATCGGTGCACACTGGTCACCTTGGAGAAAGAACTGCTTGAAAGGAGTGAGTCTCACAGGACCAAAATTCACCTTGCTGCCCGCTGCCAGGCAGTGATCTGCAACCAGCCGCAGGAAAGGAGGGGCGGGTGCAGGAAGGGAATTGAATGCTTAAACACTCGGCTGCATATTATGAAGTGTTTTACATGTGAAATAGGTTGAAAAGCACCACGAGGAGGAGGAGGGAGAGAGAATATGGAACAGCAGGTTCATTACTGGTCTTGGTCTAACGTGCATCCATGGTAAGGTCAGAGCACACAGGGAAAACCTCATCTTACGGAAAAAAGAAAAAAAAAAAAAAAAAGCTCAGGTCGGATTCTTGTGTATCCGAGAGTTTTAAGTCTTGTAAAGAATTATGATTAACCTGAATGACAGCATTTGGAGCACCAGGAGGAGAGCTCAGTGAAGCAAATCACGCTGAACTAAAATTAGCAGAGCCTAAAATTCAGCCGTCGACTTGGCATCCGCACGCGATGCTTCCCTGGCCCCAGACCCATCACATCACTCAGCTTTCCCAGTACCGTCAGCTCCTGGCTTTTCAGAAGCTCTGCTGGGTGAATCGCTGCTGCTCACACGCAGCCTGCACCTGCCTGGAGGCAACAAGCCCAATTGCTAGACATGGCTTGGGTTTGTTGTTTTTTTTTCCCCAATATTTCCTCCAATGTTTGTTTGCTGATGATTTTCCAGGCAGCTGGAATTCGAGACGTGTCTGTCAGTGAAAGGATGGAAAAAGACCAGAGATAATAAAACAGGACCATTGCTCTAGAAATACACTGGAATCCCACGGGGCTCAAAATGGACATGAATCATGTCCTGAGAAAAGCAAGGAGGGGTTTGCCGTGGCCAACAAGCTTTAGGGCAGTAAGGGATGAGTTAAGGTCTGGTTCTAGGGGACTTCACCCGCAGAATGAGTGGGGAAACAAATTTTTGCCACTCTACCCTAGATCCTACTCATTTTTCCTGTCTTCTTATTGTCTCTTCTGTTGTAATGTGGGTAAATCTTGGTTTCTCCTTCTCTTTCACTGCCCTTTTTGGGTTCCCTCTGCCTGATCCTTGATTTCTGCTGGCCACCCTGTCTTCCTGAAGTGATGCACTTTTCTGGTTTGCCTTTTGCAAGGGTTGTTCCACTGTGTGCTTGCTGGCCTGGCATATTGATCGCTCCTGTGCTGCTCAGCTGCCCTTTGGGCAAGCTGTTGTGAAGTTTTCTTACTCTCTAGGTGTTACCAGCACACACTAGTGAAGTTTTCTTACTCTCTAGGTGTTACCAGCGCACTCTGCATCACCTGCTGAGTTTCCCACCTTAGTGCTCCTTCAGGCAAAACTCCCCACACTCAACATTTCCCGGTAATTCTGAGGGGTTTTCTACAGATGGAAATGAATGCTGCATGGGAAGCTAAATTGCTACTCTGTCCTAAAGCCCTGTGTGATCCTTTTCATGCTCCCTAGGAGAAGTTACTCCTCACGTGACACTCTTCGGCTCTGTGAGGGTGACAAACACTGGACTCCTTTGCTTGAGCACTTTCCATCCATGCTTCTGGCTCTCCACTAAGCCATGGTTTGGGCTCAAAGTTCCCAAGTGGAGCTGGTTTGGGGATTACTGCTGGTAAGCCAGCTTGTTAGCATAGTCACACCAGTCCCCAAAGTCCCTGTGAGAAAGAGCACGGGACTGGGAAAAGGCTTAAGCATGTCTAAGAGCTTGGCCTGTGTGCCTGTGGGGTTGTAGGCAGCAAGGGGAACAGTGAGCCTGGAGCTGAGAAGACACTCCCATCTCCTCGAGGTGGTTCATAGATCACCATCAGCACTGACCTTTCCCACTCACCTTCTCCCAGCTGGACACAGGTAGCAGCGCTCAAAGGTCTTACCAGCTTTGAGAGCAGGTCTCCATGGCTACCCCGATGTTCAGCCATGCCAAGCCAGCCTTGACTTCCAAGAAAACCTCCTGCCCTGACCTTACCTTGTCACAGAACATGACATTTGGACACATGTCACTGGGGCCACCAAATTAGATGTTTTTTTATGGTCTGCAAGGGGCAGGTAGGTTCCCCAGAACTGACAGACAAACCACGTTACTGTAAGGCAAAGCTGGGGGAGGAGAACACTTTTGCTTGGAGCACATAAATGTTGGTTAAGAAACAGGCATAAAAAGCAGTTTGAGGCACAATCATTCATGCTGTTACTCCCGTATTTAGGCTGCCTAACATTTTGCATGATAAACAATTTGTGCAGGTTTCTTGAAATGCTTGGAGATTACTATTATTTGCAGGAGATCTCAAATGCAGCAGGTAGAGCCCTCAGGCTAAAGCCATGCCTCTTCCTAGACTTGTGAACTGCTATCCCAATTTTGTTAAAAGTAGGTGAGGCATTAAAAATTACTCACCATTTTGCTCCCCCTCAGTCCCTCCCCCTCTACTCTCCCCCCTCCCCGCCTGAGGATGCCTCAGAAACCTTTTAGCACAGAGCCAAAACACCCCACAGCAAACTAGTGCCACTTCAATATACACAGTTAACTTTTATTAGATCTTTTGTGTGTGACTAGAGGTGTCTTATGATAAGAGATGTTAAAGATGTGCAATATATACTGAACCTGGGCAATCCCAAGCACAAACACAGGTTGGGCGGAGAATGCGTTGAGAGCAGCCCTGAGGAGAAGGACTTGGGGTGTTGGTGGATGAGAAGCTCAACATGAGCCAGCAATGTGTGCTGGCAGCCCAGAAAGCCAACCCCATCCTGGACTGCATCAAAAGAAGTGTGGCCAGCAGGACAAGGGAGGTGATTCTGCCCCTCTGCTCTGCTCTGGTGAGACCCCACCTGGAGCACTGTGTCCAGCTCTGGAGTCCCCAACATAAGAAGCACATGGACCTGTTGGAACGGGTCCAGCAGAGGGCCATGAAGATGATCAGAGAGCTGGAGCACCTCTCCTATGAGGGCAGGCTGAGAAAGTAGTGTTGGTTCAGCCTGGAGAAGAGAAGGCTCCATGGAGACCTTATAATGACCTTCCAGTACCTAAAGGGGACCTACAGGAGAGATGGGGAGGGACTCTTTATCAGGGAGTGGAGCAATAGGATGAGGAGTAATGGTTTTAGACTGAAAGAGGGTAAACTTAAATGAGAAGAAATGAGAAGAAATTCTTTCCTGTGGGGGTGGTGAGAGCCTGGCCCAGGTTGCCCAGAGAAGCTGTGGCTGCCCCATCCCTGGAGGGGTTCAAGGCCAGGCTGGATGGGGCTTTGAGCAACCTGGTCTGGTGGGAGGTGTCCCTGCCCAGGGCAGGGGGATTGGAACTCGATGATCTTGAAGGTCCCTTCCAGCTCTAACCATGCTGTGATTCTCTAGGGTCACAGAGGGGTGCAGGGGTCACATGCTGCCTGACCACCAGTGTCACATATTGCACTGGGGATGCTGGGGACCAAGGGGAGAAGAAAGCGGGTGGGGAGGAAACAAAAGCAAAGGACAGAAGCAGAGGATCAAGGGCTTTGTCAAGAGAGCTGTTCCCAGGCCTGGCTGGAAGGGCTGGTTTTTGCCATTGGGAAATTGCACACAAAAAAGTTCCCCCACAGAAATGTCAAGAAGGGTGTGAAGTCAAACACTTAGGACTTGGGAAACACCAGCTTTCTCAGAACACTTTTTTTCCCCGCATACACCTGTGCAATGAAATGCTGCATTTTTCTACAGGACTCCTGCCCAAGGTGGAGGCAAAGGGGAGCAGAATGCAGACGTGTACAGTCACTTCCAGCATTTCTGACCTTTTGACCGATGGACTTCATAACTTCAGGAGCCCCCTTTCACAATTTCCTTGTCCGTCGGTGCACACACAGACACAGAGACAGACACCAGGTAGATTTCCAGCCACCATCAGCGTGCCAAGCACCACTGGGAGCAGGGAAGCCAGGCAGGTTGTGCAAGCTGAGATACAACCTCCTGGAGCAGAGAGATAACTCATCTACCACCCAGAGTGGTGCTACACCCCTCAGCCGAGTCATGGGGATCAGGTACCCCGGGAACTATTTCAATCCTTTTTTGCTCTGGGAGGCCTGGGGAGAGGCAGCAGAGTAACAAGGGACACAAGGAAGCAGCAGCACTTACTTCTGCCATCTTCCTAAGCCTTTCCAAATGAGTGGTTTGGGCTGGTTATCTCCCAGCCAGCAGATACATCCTCCCAATCAATGCACTGATTTAGCAGGCAACGAAGAAATGAGCTTTCCCTCCTGCTCTGCCTGCTTAAAGAGAGGGTAGCGTTGGCCAAGACCAGACACTCATCATGCATCAGCCTCTGATAGATTGCAGCCTCTTGGGTTTATTTGAAATTCCAGATATTTTTTCCTGCTTTTAGGAAAGGACTGCCAACAGCTTGTTGGAAAGGTCCTCTCCAGTAGAAATGGGCCACCCAAGCCCCATGGCAGTGTTATTTTCCTGCCCGGATAAGCACAAATCTTGTAATCAGGAGAAGGTTTTGCAAAGGTCCTTCGTGGCTTTCCCTGCCGAGGGACAGGAGGCGGATAAGCCGTGACTACAAGTTTTGTACAGCCCATTTTCTGCTTTTCCTCTCAGGGTCACACAGACCTTTGCCTGAGGCAACGTTACTTTTAAAAACAAAACAAAACAAAACAAAGCGAAACCAACCCAAACTCCCAAACTCAAGCTGCTCTGCAGATTTGTTGGCAAGATAGGGATCTTACGGTTAATTCTGTCTGGGTACTTGTTAGACCTACTTATGTACATGCATGTTTTTATTTACAGAAGACTGGCACACCCATGTCTGGCTCATTTCACAGCCTTTGTTCCAGAGACCTGGCAGGGCTTTCTGAAAACAGGATCCCGCATTAGAAGCTATTATTCCATTTGCAAATAACGAAGTTTAATTTTGCTTTCGGTAGGTATCCAGAGGAGTAAATCTTGACTGTTTGAGTGTTCACGGCTCACGAGCGCAAGAGAGGTGTGAACACAGATAAAGCAAGTATATTTTTAAGTTCAGAGCAAATACTCACAGAAAACGTACCTCATTCTTCCAGCCTGGCAACCAGAGAGTGCTCTGGGCTGCTCTGTTTACTCTGGAACAGAGTGACTCCCTCCTGTGCAGGAGTTAGACAGAGGCTCATAGAACTCACCAAGTTATTTGTCACAAATAATTTCGGAGATTTCGGCCTTGGCCGCTCACAGTTTGTTTGCAAGCAACTGGGAGCAGGGAAGCCAGGCAGGTTGTGCAAGCTGAGATACAACCTCCTGGAGCAGAGAGATAACTCATCTACCACCCAGAGTGGTGCTACACCCCTCAGCCGAGTCACGGGGATCAGGTACCCCGGGAACTATTTCAATCCTTTTTTGCTCTGGGAGGCCTGGGGAGAGGCAGCAGAGTAACAAGGGACACAAGGAAGCAGCAGCACTTACTTCTGCCATCTTCCTAAGCCTTTCCAAATGAGTGGTTTGGGCTGGTTATCTCCCAGCCAGCAGATACATCCTCCCAATCAATGCACTGATTTAGCAGGCAACGAAGAAATGAGCTTTCCCTCCTGCTCTGCCTGCTTAAAGAGAGGGTAGCGTTGGCCAAGACCAGACACTCATCATGCATCAGCCTCTGATAGATTGCAGCCTCTTGGGTTTATTTGAAATTCCAGATATTTTTTCCTGCTTTTAGGAAAGGACTGCCAACAGCTTGTTGGAAAGGTCCTCTCCAGTAGAAATGGGCCACCCAAGCCCCATGGCAGTGTTATTTTCCTGCCCGGATAAGCACAAATCTTGTAATCAGGAGAAGGTTTTGCAAAGGTCCTTCGTGGCTTTCCCTGCCGAGGGACAGGAGGTGGATAAGCCGTGACTACAAGTTTTGTACAGCCCATTTTCTGCTTTTCCTCTCAGGGTCACACAGACCTTTGCCTGAGGCAAGGTTACTTTTAAAAACAAAACAAAACAAAACAAAACAAAGCGAAACCAACCCAAACTCCCAAACTCAAGCTGCTCTGCAGATTTGTTGGCAAGATAGGGATCTTACGGTTAATTCTGTCTGGGTACTTGTTAGACCTACTTATGTACATGCATGTTTTTATTTACAGAAGACTGGCACACCCATGTCTGGCTCATTTCACAGCCTTTGTTCCAGAGACCTGGCAGGGCTTTCTGAAAACAGGATCCTGCATTAGAAGCTATTATTCCATTTGCAAATAACGAAGTTTAATTTTGCTTTCGGTAGGTATCCAGAGGAGTAAATCTTGACTGAGTGTTCACGGCTCACGAGCGCAAGAGAGGTGTGAACACAGATAAAGCAAGTATATTTTTAAGTTCAGAGCAAATACTCACAGAAAACGTACCTCATTCTTCCAGCCTGGCAACCAGAGAGTGCTCTGGGCTGCTCTGTTTACTCTGGAACAGAGTGACTCCCTCCTGTGCAGGAGTTAGACAGAGGCTCATAGAACTCACCAAGTTATTTGTCACAAATAATTTCGGAGATTTCGGCCTTGGCCGCTCACAGTTTGTTTGCAAGCAAGGTTCTTTTTTTTAAACAAACCCCTTCTGTATTCATAACTATTTGGCAAACACTCCGGGCAAACAAATTTCAGCCTCCCCATTGTTTGTGAGATGCGTCCATCTGCTAATATTAGCTTTGCAGCAGGGTGGTGGACTCCAGTTCCTGCAGGAGAAGGAAGAGTTCCCCCCTGGGCTGGGCAGAAGTAGGCAACCCAGCCTTGATCAGCCGTGCCCTGGTGGAAAGCACACCCTGCCTGGGCAAACCTACATACCCACAGCCTCCTCCACTGCAAGGGAGAGAAACTGCTGGTTAAACAGGTCTGCTGTGAACTCCAAGACACCAAACAGCAACTGGTGCGGTTGTGATAGGTGCTTGGGATATTTTTGGCTGGCGAATGATTTATTTACTGGAAATAAAAAAATAAAAAAAATAAGGCAGTTTCAGGGTGGCCAAAGGTATTTGTAAATTCAGACAGCTCCACTCTGCATGGAGTATTTGAACATTTAGCAAGCCTGGAGACAGGCAGACTGAGGGCAAACTGTTCCAGTTGCTGCTGATTGAGGTGAAAAGGTTACTGCTCCCAAGCACACTTCACCCTCCCAGCCTCTCCCCACACTAAGGGTAGTTACCATGTTTACTCGTTTTACCCAGTTTAAATGGCTTGTCTGATTATTTCCAAACTCAAATTGCTAAACCCTCCAGCTTAACAATAAAAAATAAATAAGTAAATAAACCTAAGAACATACTACTATTAAAAATATTTTTTTACATTTCCCAGACCTTTAATCATTGCACGATCGACAGAAAGTTACACAGATACAGTAAAGTCACACAGCAGCAGGAACTGATGACAAGGATATGGGAAGAAAGTTGTGACAGTCAGCTGGGGATGGAGAGGAGAGAATAAATAACCTGGACCAACAGCTGGAACACGGATTCGGAGGGAGAGCAGGCAAGTTCATGGAAAATAAATACCTTGAGTGTTACTAATCCGTAGAAACTGCATGACTCGGAAAATCCCTGAAGATATTAAAGGCTGAGAGCACACTCAGGAAACACTTGGGAGCTTGAACTCTTCTCCAGGCACCCACGCCTGGCCACTGCTGGAAGCAGGACACAGCACCAGGCAGATCTTTGGTCTGGCACTAGAGAGATGCTTAACACCTGGCTAGGCAGATGTGGTGGGCAGCCCACACACCTGAGGAGCTGGACAGCTTAGTTCGAATCTCTGCTTCAGTTCCAGCTGAGAAAATCTGGTGAAGAGACTATTCATTTGAGGTGGGGCTAGAAGAAGAGGAGGAAGGTGGTAATGGGCCTTGAGCACTGTCTGCTAAAGACACATCCACTGTGTAGACAAGCAGTGCTTTTTTTTAAGGGTCCTTAAAGACCATGAAGCCAGGCCAGATCACTCTTTGAACAAGTGATGCCAATGTATGAGAAATATAAGCCGATGACAGGTTTCTTTTCTACATCTACCAAGGATACAGGTGTCCCTGTGACCAAGTAGCATTTACTAACACATTCTTCCAACGAAGCACTTTTCTAGCCCTTAGAACCTCTACTAACAGTTTTACAAAAGTAATATTGCCTCCGCTTTTTAAGGTCAAAAAGACTCTTTTTTATTTTTTTTTTAAACAAAGACTGTTGCAGCAAGTGGGATAAGTGACAGCATCTGGATTTGATCTGCATCATTAATACTGACTTCTAAAGAAGGCAGTTCACACAGGACAGGTGACAGGATCAAATATATTGTTTAAGCAGGCACAAGAAGAATAGCCATCCATCTTCCTTGCATCCTGAAGCTCTCCAGAGCGTGTAAACGACAACACTTTCATGTCACTAGATCAGCCATTTGGAACAGTCTTGGGACCGCTTCTTTCAGCAGTTACTGTGGTTCGTACACAACCTCCCTGCAGGGGAATCACAAGGTTTTTTCCTAGACGTGCTAAGTTAACTAAAGCATCATCTCTCAGGAATACTGCAGCGACCTGGGTAGTTTTACTTACACTACTAGTCCCAACTGGTCAAATTTAGGCTACTGAAATGTATGTTCTGGGCCACACGTTATAAGCCAATGAAATATGTTCTCCTATGTCATGGTGGAATAGAGTGTCTGGAGTATTGGGAGGGTGTTGAGCCCTTGATGTCATATTTAACTTCTGTTTGGCACTGGGAAACGTTCAGACATATTTAACACAGACATGAGGGCATGGAGAAGAGGCAAAAGGTTTGGTAGAAACCTCGGGTTAATCTCAGTATGCGTTCAAGTCACAGAGCCTTGGTTTTTGAAAGACATTCAGGAGTTGCCAGGCAAACCTCAAGGGATGTGCAGCTTGCACTGAACTATTAAGAGCCAGGTACCATGTTGAGACATGAACTGGACAAAACCCATGCCTCAGGCACCGGTCCTGGGAGCAGCTTGCCAAGTCACCCTCATGTCCAGCCTTTCAAAGGTATCTGAGTTCACTGGCCATTGCAAAAGAGCTGCCCAAAGCCATCAGGAATGCCTGTCTTAACAGAGAGAGCTGTGAGCCCCACAATTTGTGCTGTGATTTCTATAGGAGAATTGCATGTGTCCTCCCATGCCAATTGCTGCAGGCCCTTCCCAAGGGTCGTTGCCTAGGGATTGTACCCAGAGGTGGATTAACAAGGACTGGCATAGCAAAGCAGGTGTGTACCCAGCACCAGTCCAGAAAACTCTCCTCTACTGTAGACATGACATTCTCACTCACGTGTAGACATGACATTCTCCATCACGGCTGAGGATTTGAAAACTTCCGCTCTCCAGATCTGCTTTTTCTTCACTAACAGTATCCAAAGCAAGATGTAGTACTGAGGTGGTGTGGAAGCCCATGGGAAAAGAGCTACACAGCCTACACCCTCTTGCTTGCTTCATGGAATGCTCAAAACCACACTCTCCGTTCCCAGGAGGACCAGCCCTGCTGGTGGCAAGAGCCCTTCAGGCAGATGCTGTGAGCAAGCTCCTTCTGCAACAGTATTAGTGGTGAGCCTTGCACATGGGGGACCTGACTCTTGTGCTGCATGTCAGCTCCTGCACCTCATTCGGTAGGAATCCATTCACCTTTCCATTCAGAAACCCTAATGGCTAGAGATAAATTAATCTGGAATTGGAGCTGGACCAAGAACATTTGAGTAATTCATCCAGCCTAAGCGAGATCCCCCCCAAGAGAGGAAATCTCAGTGAGAGGCTAGAAAGAGATTATAAAAGAAAATAAGCCCAGGCACTGCAGTCATGTGCTGGTGGGATGGCCCAGCAGAAACGAGAACACACGAGAGGCCATAAAGCCCACTGCCCATACAGGCTGCTATAAGCACAAGTCAAAGCATAAGGCATCTTCAGCTGCAACCAGAACGTCTTTTAGAAAAAGAAAAATGGCATCCTTCGGGACATATGGTTTATTTAAGTGGCTCTGTCCTACAATGTCTTCTGCTGTTGCCTTTCCCTGAGTACCCGTGAGAGAACGGGAGAGGAACGCTCATGAATCCCGTGCATGAAAGTGCACGCTGAGGCTGAGCTGCAGCCTGCTGGGTGTGCTTCCCTCTGACCACAGAGTACACTGACACCATACCTGCCCTCAGAGGAAAAAGCACAGGAAAAAAGGCACACTGCCATGGTCTGGAGGTACATCCTGAAGTTGGAGAGCCCAGGGACCCTTGTAGTGGTGCTTCTCACAGCCTAAAAACACGTTACAGGTGCCTGACCAGAACAGCAGGGACTTCCAACAGGGAGCAGTGCTGGGATTTTACAGATGGTTTCTCAACTCAGCCTTGCCATTTCTCTTGTGCAATAATGACCCTCCTGAGGTCAGAAGCTTCATCTTTACCACGTACCTCCACTGGCATGACTGCCCTGCCTCTCACTTCAAGCTATTTCCACACCACGTGGGCCACCTTGCTGAGGACAAGGGTTGGCCAAGATGCTTTCATCTCCCCAAAAGGCATCACTGCACGTGTCTCATCACAAATCCCCCAAAAAGCCAGAGCAGTGTTTCTCCTGCTCGTGCACAGCCACATCCCAGCCTAGTGCAGTGGTGACACAGGGACAAGTAAATTTCCAGCAAAAATGCCACCAGCCGTCCTTTACTAGGGCCACCGCCTTGAGGCTCTGGGATCTAGGAAGGTGGGTAAGCATGGGAAGCATGAGAAATCTGAACACAGCCAAAGGCGACTTGTATCAGAAGTAAGCGGGAGAGGATAAGGACTGCCAAGCTTTTAAAAGGAATTGGAATTTAATGAAGTGATTGAACAAAGAAATTGAAAGCTCCCTTTGCCTCCTGCAAGGGTCGGACGGATCTGAGCAGCACTCGGCTTGGCTACTTTACAGGGTTGTTATTTAATTTTAAATAACTTGGAAGCTTTCAATGTGCTTCATAATTCTATTGACATTTATCATTTGAGATACTTAATCTTGAAAACACAAACACAATACCAATCTCTCTCTCACCCAAGAGAATCAGGAATTGAGGCCTGCAGCTTGGCCCTGCTTGCCATGGGCCAGCTTTTACCTGCCTCCATCACCGACACCAGGCAGGGCCCTTGGACTTTGCAGAGCTGAATTATTCAATCCTGGATAATCTGATACCTTTAAAATTAGCTTGCTTCTCATTTCCCTGGCAAGGCTGTGCCTCTGGTCTTGCTCCTAGAGCAAGCCCCCCATCCCTCCCGCACCGGTCTCAGGCCGGGATCCCTCCTTCCAGAATCCTGGCTGGAATGAGAGGAGCAGTGGCCACATTATCCACTCCCAACAGCAGAGCTTGTGCAGCCTGTTGTTGTTAGACCCTTGTGTTCACGGGGGAACCGAGGACTCAACATCCCAGGCTCATTCCTGTGTACCCCAGGGCACCCACAAAGCTACAGCGGACCCTGTGCGTGTGTCGGGGTGTGTGCCCCCCATATTGTACAACACAAACTGGCCGGGTAATTTCAGGTCATTTTCCCTCCCCCGGCAACACATCCCACAGAAACCGATGCAAGAAAATGTGGTATATTAAACCTCGTATCAGGACCAACATCCAGTTCATATATTGCAAAGCTCAGGTCTGTTCACGTGTGAGGGCAGATGTTGCCAGTAATTGTGTATTAAAATGGAAGAATGTATGTGGCAAGCCTGAAATTAATTAGGGTCTGATTCTGCTCCCATTAACAGGCGTGCAATTCCCATTGACTAAGTAAGATGTACCCTTAAAACAGACTTTGGTCCTTAATTTCCACACCATGAAATTGGCGCTGATGGTTCAAATGCATTACAGTAGCAGAAAGCATGACCCTTGGTCTTTGCTACCAAATGTACTTTCAGAGTATGACCGATTTTTAAGCCCAACATTACAGGCATTAGTTAGTGAATGAAGAGCACTTTGAAGATCAAAAGTGCTATTATTATTTCCATATTTTCTCCAAACCCAAGCTCCCATGCTGAAGCCATGTGTGTCACATGTAAAGCATCACCTCCAAGGCTTTTCTTTCCGAGCAGACCCTCCCCACGTGCCCCTGTTGTTCCGCCTCCATCTGTGGCTTCAAGATTATTTTGTGAAGATGCAGTCAGCGATGTGGCAGCGCTGCAGGAATGGTGGAAGGCACATCTGGACAGGATGGCAAAGCAAGCTCTGGTTTGGATTCCACAACCATGGTGGGGAGCATTAACCTGACAGCCGTCTCAGGTGTCAGCAGAGATGGAAGATGTGCTGGAGACGGGGCAGTGCTGCTGCTCCAGGATGGCAGATTTGAGCTGGGGAGGGCAAGGAGGACCAAGGAGAAACCAAAGATGAGAGGGAAAAAGGGAGAGCAAGAAAAAACACACTCTTAACTGCCTTGCACTCCTCCCTGTGCCTGGCTGGTGGCGTGTTACAATGTGAGCACGAGCATGGGAAAGCAGATGAATTGCAGATTTGGACCAAGTGGAAAACTCAAGAGCCTCACACTTCATGCAGGGAGACAAGGCTCCCCTTTGTGAGAGGCTTTGCCAAAAATCCCCCCCTTCTGAGCTCCCACAGCCACCCCGCGTGCCCATCCAGCCAGAGGGTCAGGGGCGGACGGGAGCTGGGGATAATCTAGAGAACAGCAAAGCCTGTGGGAATTTTTCCATTGATTTTAGCAGACTTTCGATCAGACCCTGAGTAAAGAAGGGCTTGTGTGTTTGATACCAAATTCTGTTCCAGCTCCAGAGAGAAAAAGGAGGGTCGGGTAGAAAAATAGGAAAGCTAGGAGGTAAAACTGCCTCTCCTTTTTTTTTCTCTTCTGTAAAGCTTCTGCTGTTTCACAAACTAGCGGGTGCAGAGGGAAGGGGAGACAAAAAGGGCCAAATCACTACATGAAGGAAGAATCTGCAGTGCTGAGATGGGGAAAGTCTGCCCTTTGCGAGCCAGCATTTCTGATCTGCAGGCACACAAAGCCTTCATAATTGCCGGAGTCATTATTTGCTGTAGATGGCAGAGAGACATGACAGGTACTGCAGGACACATAATAAGCTGGAATGAGCAGTGATGTTAATCCAATACCATCAAAGATCGGGCTCATCACAGAGGCCCATTTAGAGTCCACAACAGCAGCCCTGATATCGCTAAGGAATATGTTTCATCTAAGTGCAGGCATCACTCAGTGCGGGCTTCGGTCCGCGGCCGTATGTTTGCTCTCTCCTCCCCTGCTCCCAGATGCTGCAGCTACAATCCATCCACCCCAGTTTACCCCGACCACGTACCTGACCCACTGTTTGCTACAGCTTGGCCACCTGCATTTTATTTCACTACCTAAACTATGTCTCCAGTAATGAAGAAGCCGGTAACGACCTTAAACAGCGTATGTAAAAATTCACTTATCTTTCAGCCCCAGCTCCCGAGGCTGCAGGTGCTGTGCTGCTCCCCAGCACTTAGGGGCTGTAAAGCTGAGTTTCAGCTCTCAGACATTTTCTACTTATCGTGATTCCCAGCTGCAGCATCAGTGAACACCCCAGCGTACCTCCTCGCTTCCACAGCACCGCCAGGTAAGGAGAATGTGTCTAGACAGAAGGCAAGGCTGAAGCTTGGGATAATTTCTCCTCCAGCAGCCCCTTGACAGCTTTCAGCACAGGAATGACAGCTAGGGATTTATGGATAGGTTGCCGAGTCCAAGCAGACAGATACCTTACTCCGGTGCTTTTGTGGGGCTGGGAGACATAGGAGACAGATGCCAAAACAGCACGGTGTGGGAGGACGTGGTGTTTAGTCAGAGCTTTCCGAAGCACATTCCTGAATGTTTATTAAATTCAAATTCGACTGCACAATTTATGATCATTAAGCTGGATACAAGTGTTCCTGTAGAGACACATGTGCGAGAACTGAGGCTGGGCTGCACTTGACTTCAGTGGAAACAGTGGCCAATATCTTCAACATTTGGCCTCTTACTTATTTTTAGCTCCTGGAATTTTTGCGCTGTGGTCTCTGTGAACTTTACTACTTTGATAGTAACCAGTGTTCCACGTGAACAAAACAAGAGAATAAAGCAACTTTTAACTAACACTGCAGGGGAAGCTGCAAGACACAGCAAAAGGCACATGTGAATTCATACCAAAGAAGACCATTAGCTGACTGCTTATTTAGAAACTACAGCAGCACGACCTAACAGCCCTGATATCCAAAGATTCAGTAGCAGAGGACTGGTTTGGGTATACAAATATACTACAGCACCATAAAACCAAAATGGCACTAGTTTTACTACATTTCTGGAACATAATGCCTTTTCCTCCACTTCTAAAAAAGCAGAGAGTGACGAATTTCAATGACTGCAATTAGCCTCCCATCTTAGTTTTGTGGCTCTTCTGTTTATTGGTTCTTCTCAAGGAAACCCTTGAGGAGAACCCTCTGCAATGAGGGCTCAACTCTGCCTTGAAAATTTGCTTAAGTTCTACAGGAGGCACTAATATAGCCTGGATAACCGAGGACAGATAGGACATAACTGGAAGGAAACCAAAGAACACAGAGAAAACAGCCATAAGGGACAGCTGTTTGTACTAGGGAAGTTCTGACCATGTCTTGGTGTTCAGGTACCAGCTCCCTGCCTCAGCTGCAACTGGAACTCAACCTCCTTACCTGTGCCTAAGGCATTCATGCTTTTAAAAACTTGCAGCACTTGGAGTCTGGAAAGAATTTTCAGGAGATTTACAACAATATCCATTAAATGCACTTTCATCGCAATTAAAAATCAAGACTGGGTCTCTATGATACTTAGCACTTCTGCCAGTCCCCTGTTCAATGTTCTTGTACAGCTAAAAATGAAATGCTTGGATGCCCAGGCTGTATTTGAAGACATTAGCTGGTAACTAAGCCAAGCTGTTCATGATTTGTGTAAGTGAGGAGATTATACAGGCTACTGCCAATGTCCACTCCACACATCAGTCATTTCCACAGCTGCCTGGGAACATTTGCACACCAGTGTTTGAAAAACTACCAGCTCTCTCTGCAACACTGGATGATAACGTGCCACTGCCTATGCAATGAGCACGGTGGCGACCAAAGGGCACTCCATCCCTTGTGGTCTATTACCTCCACCTGCACCCAGTCTAAATTAGCTGCCTAGGTTTTCTCTGTGGAGCAATGGTGGGAGAACGCGACACATCCAAGAGGTGGTTCATCCCTTTTGACTTACCTTAGGACAGGTGTCTCCAGAGGCAACTCACCTGATAGGTCTGCACTAACTAGAGCATTACTTGAGACAACTAAACTGAACACCTTGCTTTTGTCTAGCTCAAGACAGACAAGGTGTGCTTGGGATTGCCACCAATACAACAGGAACTTTCAGGATGCCAGCTGCTGTAGTGCAAATCAGTACAAATCAACCGAAAATTAAGTCCTATATTGTCACTGGCCTCAGCCATTTTGCACTCGTGGAAGTCAAAACACTTTTAAGTCCAGAGTATCCTTCTTCACATCGCCCTGCTTCGCTGCCCAATTTACCATCTGAAGCAAGCATTCTAGACTGCCAGAAATTACTGGCTATCCAGGTGAAATAAAGAACACCTGCAGCTCGTTGCACTGACTTGGGGGTTAGGAGATCCCTAAAGCCTTGCTCTGTTTGTGCTCAAAACCACACTATGGCCCTTTCAAATGTTGATCAACCCCTAGGCTAGTGAGAGCCCCCTTCTGCTGGCTGTGACTTGCAGAGGGGCTACCACACGCTTAGGCTGAGGCCACACCACCACATGAGAAGGCGCTTGAGCTTTTACTGCTCCAGAACAATTATTTTTGGTTTTGCTCGCAGATGTAAATTTCCTTTGCAGGGCAAAGTTAGGATTGTTTGGCAGACAGAACCCGTGTCATTCTTGCAGTATCATACAAAGATTTCTTTCAAATGTGCCCCACTCTGCTTTTTATCCTTGAATTGCTGAAATAAACATTCCACCTTAAAGGACTTTGCCTTTGAATTAACTTGGGGCCAGAGGAACTGAACATTTATTCAGTGAGAGCGGCACCATTGCCCCTGCAATTAGGAGTCATCTTCAGTCTGTTAGATCATCAGAACAGCAATATTCTGCATGATTTCAGATAAAAGCTTGTGATGTGTTCTAATTTACAGGAAATTAGTTATCTTTATTAGAAATATTTCCTTAGGTCAGTGTTCAAGACTTAACAGGATGGCTTGCATTGCCCAGACACACGTTTGCATTTAAATCTGTAAGCAGATTTAGCATCCTTCTTCGGAACAGCAGTGTCCTGCTGCCTGACCCCTTCCACACCAGTAAATCCTGTGTGTCTCTCAGAGCTCAGGTGTCACCCTGTGAAAGGTGGGAACAAAGGGTACCTGCAAGTACAGATCCAGAGGCCACAGCCACGTACTCATACAGCTCTTTTCATTCTCAGGGGAGAGGAAGGTAGGAACAAAAGATCCCTTACGTTTCTTCAGACTCACACAGAGAGTCCAGTACAGCATGTTCCTCAGGGCATCAAACGAGAAAGGCCGTCTGTGCCTTCCTCACGAAGGGCTGCCCACAAACTCTGGAGCTGGTGGAAGCCAGCCCTCTGTGGTTTGGGCGCACGTGGAGAAGCGAGTGGGTGTTATTCATTGGCAGTGGTCAACATCTACCCATAGCTTCTGAGAGTGACAGATAAACGCTGATTCCTAATGGATAAAGCTGTCTTGGTCCTCCTCCTGACCCTAGCACATGCTAAAATGCTCAGGGAAATAGGATCAGAGCTGATATAAATAATCCCCTGCCCATCTTCACCCCACCAGCAGAGCAGCACAGTACAGCTGTTGCTGTTTGGTTGTTTTTTTCAACAGTCTCCTCCATGCAAGCCACTTCACGCAAGGGAAAGTCCATTTCATGGGGAACAGGTTAAAGCACCCCATGGAAAAAGCAACAGCAGCAGGAGAGGGGCATTAAGAAAGAGAGGAAGGAGTGAGGAGGGACAGGCTAAAATTGGTAGTGAATTACGTTTGGAAGTTGCAATCCAGGTCCTCCTACTGTGCAGATGTTCACATTTCTCCTTAAAACCTTTGCTTATTATCTGCATACACATAAAAAATGGTCAAGGCACAGCAAACCTTGCCAGAAAGTGCAGTTTTGGGAAGAGCAACATATTGGGAAATTCAATCCAAATTTAATCGTTTCAAGTCTCACAAAGGGAGCAATTTTATTTTTTTTTTTTTCAGTGTTGAAACATTCATTTTCAACTTAAGAAGCATTTAATTCCTTTCAACACTACTTTCTGAGATGGCATTTGTCACTTAAAAAGCATCCCAAGTTACAAGCGAAAAGGCTAGGCACCCCAAAATAAATATTTTCCAAATAAAATGTTACAGGTCAACCCAAAATTTTTTTTTCTGGTTTTGTATTTTTCCAGAGAGTCTAATAAAACGTTCGGGTTTTCGTTCAAAAGCCAAATTCTTCTAGTCCAGCCATTGCCCAGACAAACCCTTTATTTTGTGAGCTCCGGTTGCACTGCTCTGTTTCCATCATCAGATCTGCATTTAGTTTTCCCAGCTTCTCTGGATTTACCCCACGTAAGGTGATTCTACCCTGGAAGAACAAAAGAAGTCCCATCAATTTGCTGACTGCCCAACACGTACCCCTCATACTGGCTGCAGAAGAGCACTGGGTCACAGCTACTACGGGAGACAGGGAGAGCTGAGAGGAGATTTTGGACAGGATGCACAGCTAAGGAAATAACTGGCCAGAGAATAAAGCCCAGTCCAACTAAGTCTAAGGCTGCTTTGTGTCACCAGAAGCAGTGGAGGGTCCACCAGAAGCCTGCTGGACCTTCTAGTGGGGACAAACAGGGACTCTGCCACTGCCTTGAGGGCACCTTCTCCATATGCACATCCCCACAGCGATGAGCCTGCCAGACTTTTCTGACTCAGTGATGTATTATTTTTCTTTTACCCTGAGTTCTCGGATATCATATCCACGGGAGGGGGGAGGCGGGGCTGGGGGGAGGGCGGACTAGATGGCCTTTGGAGGTCCCTTTCGGCCTGGACAACTCTATGATTCTATGATTCATCTGTTTTAATCTCAGTGTCTGTTACGGGGACAAATGCATTGAATCCTAGACGTGCATTTTTCCTTCTCTTCACTCTAAAAGTGAGATGAATCATTGGGAGGGGAAACAAAAAGATTCGTTTTCAGCCTGACCAGTGACACAAGCATGTAACAGGGGGAAAGAAAAGAGGTGGGATCACCACTTTTGGTACTAGCCCTTCTTAACTCAGCATAAGCCAGTCTTGAAGCTGCACTTTCAGAGCAAGGTGAAGGTCATTCATTCCAGCTGAGCACCGGGCTGCAGAGTACGGCAGGCATGTGCTCCTGTTGTTCCCCTGCCAGCTTCTAGGAAAATTATTTTAGCCAAAGCAACTGCCAAGGTCAAGTGACTGTCTGTCTATTTATAGCAGCAGGGCAGTGCCATTAGCAGCATTCCCTGCCCAGACTTACAAAGGAAAACGAGCAGGTCTAGGAACACCATCTCCAGCTCAGGTTCCCTCTGCTGCTCGTGTGCTAGAAGTCTGGTTTACAGCTACAGTGAATTCTGTCATGATCTCGTTAGCAGATGTGAAAAAAATGAAATCAGATTGGATTACTGTATGAATGACACGGTGGATTCGTGCAAAGACTGCTCTGTAAAACTGGGGTTGGCCGGTACTTAGGGAACTGATGGCTCTTCAGGATGTAAAATTGTGCTAGGGCTATCATCACAGAAACAGAAAAAGAGAAAATCTGGGTGGTGGTTAATTGCATTTCTTTAAAAAATTAGGAAGTTAAGCTTATCTCTCTGCCTGCATATGGGGAGCCGTGAGCCTTGGATGAGTGAGCTGACGCGAGATGGTTTCTAGGCAACTTCTGCGAGCCATGTTGGAACAGGAATACGAATTAAAATTAAAAACAAAACCCAAACAAGTCAAACAAAACAAGTAGCAGGTTACTCCGCACAAAACCTCTTTGGACTGACTCGTGAGGTTCGTGTGAGGGGTTTTTTTTGTGGCATTAATATTACTTTACCGTTAAGGAAAGAAAAACTGGCACCCCCACACCAACATCTATGGTGAGACACGTGATAAGCGTGTTTAAGTGGCCAACACACGTAGCTTGTGTGTGATAAGAGACCTGTCACGCCACGGCTGTGTGATGATATTACTTGATTGCTGAAATGCCACAACCCAAGTGTTCCAGGAATGTCAGCCTGAGTGCATCCAGGGGCTGAGAAACACTGTCATTAACTCCGTTCTTTCCTCTTTCCTGAAGAATTTTGCTTTGTATTTATCAATTCATTATATCTCTTTTCCAAGGGATTGGTTAAGTTTACACAAAAAAGTAGTATTCTTGGGAACTGCCTTTATTTGTTTCTTTTCTGTGTAGTACAGAAGTGAGGAGGATGTCCCATCTCCTTGGGTTATTCTGCGGTATTAGGAATGTCTTGCTGTACTTTTTTTGTCTCAGCCCAAGTTTCAGAATTAAGGGGAAATAATTCCATTCCCTCAAAATTTATTCTTCCAACAGCTTCACCAACTTATTAGACTACGAAGGTCTCAGACAGAACATAACCTCACCCATGTAAATCCAGAGCTGCGTCATTTTTCCAGTGTCAAGAGTAAAATTTAGCCCTCAGTGCCTCAGCTGAAAATTAATGGCTTCACACCCTGCACTGTCAACTTTTGTTTCTGAGCCAGCGTAACGAGGGGTACTGGGTGCAGTGTTTACAGCCTTCCCTGAAGTCACAGAGGGCATGGAATGCCTTCCAGGGATTTTAATTATCAGGATCCCATTCTGCTCCTGTGTTTGCCAGCGTGAATGAAAAGCAACCACCGAAGCCTGAATTTAACTGGGATGGGGGGAACTTGCGTTCTCAAATAAAGTTGCTAGCAGGTGTTTTAAAAGCTAGAATCACCACCATTATTGGTGTGTCTTCAGGTTTCAAGAAGGGGGATACCAAAATCAAGTTAAGTGATTAATAACCTGGCTTCCAAAGCAGTTTAATTTACAAACCACCTTTTTTTTCATCTTAAAGGTTTAATGGGACAGTTTGTCTGAGAGTAAGACTCTTTCCCCCAAGAAAGTAATTTATAAGGAGTGACAAATCTTGTTTTTCATATGAAAACAGAGCAAATCAAGGTTATAGTTATAAAACAAAAATCTCTAAGCCTAACTCGAGCTTTTGTCCCAGCTCTAAAGAAATCGTTGACCAGCAGCACTGCTGGGCTTTCTTCCAGTGGTAAGTTATCTATGGACCCAACACGGGCTTTAGCAGAGGTGCATTTTCATCCCAGATACTTCAAATCACTCCACGTGTATCCAGCTCCCCATCCTTCCTGGCTTCTGACAGCCAGCCAGCGAGTGAGCACTCCTGGGCTGTTGATGGAAGTGGACTTGCCTCTGGGGACCAGGATGTGCTGGGCCAACACCTCTGGTGGTGACACGCTCCGGCTCCACCATCTCTTGCTAGCAAGAAGGCCAGGCTTCCCTGCCATAGACATCCTGTGCAGCAGGACCCTCCTGGTTGTTTCCATGGCTGCTCCTGTTGACGGTAGCTGGAGTCTGTCAGCTCCAGCTGACAATTTAGTCACCTCATTGCCATGCATTTGGCATAATTTTCTGGAGTTCACCAGTCCTTGGCACTGCTGGGTCACCATGCACAGGCTTACTCTTTTAATTCCTCCCAGATGTCTTCATGGCTGCTTTCTTCGGAGTCCCCGTGACCCACTCAGACCTCTAAGGCTTTGGTGGGCTCGACTCACCCGGAGTGAAGCTGAGGTAGATATGGAGACTGGCCTCCTTTTTCCTGCAATTGTGTTCCCAAACTGACAGCTCTGCTCCCCACAGTACACACTGTCATCACTGGGAAGTTCGCTGCCTGCCTCTGCCTGCAGACAGAAAGGGGCCTGTCTTATAATAAAATAAGGAGGAAAAATTAGCAACAAGGCCATGCTGTGACACCAATTATGGGGAGTAATGATAGCAGAGGCAGATGGGGTTTAATTGGGAATGACACATTCCCTCCGCTGTCAGGCTCTGGCCCTTCCAGAGGGATAAAGCCCTACAACCACATGAAGCAACTCAACATTGTGATTGAAGCACTTGTCTTCTGCAGAGTCTCCTCCACTCCTCACTACCTTTTACCAACTCTCCACTGTCCAGAAGACACACCAAGGGCATTTTAGGGGAGGTCTTGGATTAGTCAGGGAGGTTGCATCAGAACAAGCAAAGGTAATTTCTCCTTTCAGGGATTCAAGCTACTGCCTCAGGAAGACTTACAAACAGCCCTTGAACACCTAGGACAGGAAAAACACAATAACTAGATGCTGCTTATTGTAGTTCTAACCCAGAATGAAGGACACCAATTGGATAGTGAGAGCATTTTTAAAATATTATTATTACTACTGCTGCTTCTGCTGCTACTACTACTACACTGCTCCTAGGTAGTATCCAACATTGCTCACATATTAGAGAAGCTAAGCTCTGTCCTACATTAACTTCTGGGATTTTAGTGTTTCCCAAGGAGACTAGCTTAGCCACAAGTGAAAATTTAGCAGCACAGCTGATGGAGCTATGGTTGCTCCAGCCTGCACCCTTCCTTTTCCCCCCAACACACTGCTTGATGCTGGACTGAAGCAATAGATCACCCAGCACGACAGCAGTCCTATGGTTATAGAGGTCCCCTTCACACACCTTGGCAGCTCCCACCCCTGCCAGCACAAGAGGAAATCTGGCATCACCTAACACTGGAAGTTGCTCTTTGGAAAGTTCAACTGGAAGATTTGTTCTTTGCAAAATTAAACCCAAAACTGTGGATGACTCAAATATACATCCTGCCATATCTGTACCCCAACAGTCTGCCAGGGAAAGAGAGCTCGAAAAAGAGGGTTTAGTTTACCTCTCCTGTGTAAGCAAATAAGTGGCTATGCATGAATAAGTGTCTCAGTGATGGCTAGGTGTGTTTTGGAAACAATTGGGGTTTTTTTAGGAATTTAAAAGGCCAGTCACCCACGAAAGGCTTTTACCATACCCTCCAGTAAGCTAACCAGAGCTTTATCAATTCTGTTCCATGAAGGAGCTATCTAACCCAAAGGCACTGTGGTGCTGCATGGGTCCCACCATTTCAAGGACTTCACAGAAGAAAATGGCTGATGTTCACTTATTAGTTATATTGGACACCCATAAAAATGTCAGAATTCTCTGTTATCATAAGCAGGTGCAATTCTTACACTGCAGATCAAAAACTACCATGTAGAAGGATTTTGGAGTAAATGTCTACCATTCGCTCATGCTTTTTTAGGGGACTATTGGAGATTCACTTTTTAAGTAATTGCTGTTCTCGATTTTTGCGGTTCATCTCTTCAAGAGATCTGAGGACACTGCAAGATACAGACACATCTGTTTCCTGAATGCAAACCCACAGACAGTGACAGCTTGCTCTGTCTAATTGTGTGTGTGAGTTTGTGGGCACTAAAAATACAATGGTGATATGCAGATACAAATACACACAGAATATCCTGTTGCTGGCTTAAGCTAAAGCCTTAAATCAAAACACCAGAGTTATCAGAATCACCAACCAATTCTGCAGACTCACCTCGCACATGATTTCAGCCCAATCTCACAACATCTTGCCTTGCAGGTTGCTCTTGATAAAATTTTTCTACAGGGTACTTGTGAGTGAAGTCCAGTAGACAAGGACTTGCTCCGCTTCCAGAATCTGGTGCCCAATTTTCAGCAGCGTCTGAGTCAAAATAGCAGGAGAGGAAAGATGAAGATGATTTCTCATCATGCTTGCTATTACGACTTAGTGGTCACAGCACAAGCACTTCAACACATGGTGCAAGCTCCACAAGCAGGGGGTGATGGGGGCAACTACCCACAGAGTTATCTGATCAGCAGAATAAATGCCTGCCTGAGGTCTGAATCACAACACGTAAGCTCACAGCACTCACTGTACCCCACCATATCCCAACAAACAGCCAGGCTCATCTCTGCACAAAACAGCTCCTTCCACGTACAATGCTTGCACCAATTAACTTTTACATGTTAATTACCCAGCTTTTGTGTCATCAGGCTACTTCATTACAGCCCATCACTCTGATTTTCATTGCTCAAGTCTTAGTAAGCCACATTTTGTGGTTGGGGAGAAGGTAAGCAGCATATCTTGACCACTTAGAGCACACATGAGGCAAGGAATCCCCTGGGGGGATTACTGCTTCAGCACTGCTGTCTCCTCTGACAGATAAAGGTGAGTAGAAGTTCATGTGAAATATCACGGTATGATGTTTTGAGCAACTAAACCTCAAAAGGTAACAGGGAAGGACTCTTTGGCTGAATGCTTGAGGCTAGATGTTTGGAATAGAGGCCACGATTAGTGAACTTGGCTGTAGTAACCAGGGTTGAGATTATAGAGAGACTCAACTGTAGGCCCCAGTGTTCCAGAGAAGGTGCAGCAGGAGCCCAGTTGCTGTGCAGACATGGAGCCTCACTCCTGCCTCCTGATGCTCTGCATCATGCTCAGGGGTTATCTGCAGAAGACGGACGTGGTAACCAGAAAGTACTGACTCACACCCAGCCCACACAAGACAGCGGTCAGCGTTTGCTCGTCCTCAGATCATGTGGTGAGTCTCAGCCCAGCTCCCAGTGCACCAAGGTCTCCCTTGCAGAAACCTTCACGGTCAGTGAAGCTGAAATGAGAGGGCCATTCCCTGTTATTGTGCCTCTTTCATGGGATCCCTTTCAGCTCTGTGGATCTGCCCATATATGCTGTCATGGAGGAGAAGACCGCAAGTTCATAAAGACACCCTGTGAACTGCAGAGATTGGTCTTGTTGACACCTGTCCTTCCAAACCCTCACTCCCACGGTGCTTTTTTCAAGTATATTTAAAATTCCCTTTCATGTAACTGGCGATTTACCTTCCCTTCCTCCTACCAGTTAGGTTAAAAGGGGCAGGAGGTCCTTTTCCATATTGATTTGTTTTCCTGACCTTTCAGACACATGCAGAGAAGATCAGCAAAAAAGGCACAGGAAAAGGAGCAGAACAAAAGTGCAGTCCTTGCTCTCATTTAAAGAAGTAAGAGAAACATGAGACTTGGCATTGAGTAGAAGATAAACTCTCCGCTGAGGAAAAGAAAGCAGCTGTCCATATGGAGAAGGGACAGTGAGGAGTACCACTTTGCACTGTGACACCAATGGAGCAGGCTATGGAAATGAGAGGAGAGTCAGCCTTCAGAAAGCAGTCCTGATCTCAGAGGTTTTGGGTTTCTCTTTTTCTTTTTCTTTCTTTTTTTTCTTCTTTTTGAAGAAACATAATTTAAATAGATAAATCCTATTTCCAAATAAAAGGCAATCAGATAAATTATTTTTAATCCTCTACATCGACACCCTGCTATTAAGCCGCTCCCCACCGCAGCGCGCCGTGTGTGGCACTGCTCCACGTGCTGTGGGTTTGGTGAGACATAAAGCAGACGCCCTGATCGCTAAAGCTCCCCTGACATTTTCTCCCGAGTGCACCACGGTGGCTTGACCAAATTCTAAATGGGGTAATAACATTTTTTTCCTTGCTTAATTCCTCCCATGCACTCAATAAGGTTTGATATTCATCTTCCCTCCCGTATCTCGTAGCGCCGCTTTGCCTTGCTGTATTCCACACTAAAAGCAGATATAGTGCAGCAGGAACAGAGTGATTGTTACAAGGCCTTTACCAACCTCACAGGGACATGGTGAGGATTAGTTAATTGCTTATTCAGAGCTTTTATATCCCAAGATTAAAAATAGTATAATCATAATAAAAACAGATTACTACACTTATCAGAATCAGTTACTAAAATCCCTGGTAAAGACAATACAAGTTTCCTACTAAAAAAAATTTCAAGACTGTATTCCAATCCCACCCCTGCTGGGAGACACAAAAAAAATTAACCCAGACTAACTTTTATGGTCAGTAAATTATATCTCATTAAAGGCCTGTTAGACATTCTCTTTCATAATTATGTTGAAACAAATTGGGGCCATTTTAATTCTGAAGAGAAGAATCTAAGGAATCCATCCTCTTACGTGGCATTGCTAATCCACTTCCAATTCACACGTTGAGTTAATTCAGGTTAGGTTTTCCTCAGCCACTCTGCATAAGCAAATCCTCCCTCTGAAGCAACCACCTCCCACAGCAGATACTCAGCAGCAGCGTTCGGAACTTCGGTAACCTTGTGGATTTATGTGGTTGGGCATGGGCAATGGTTTCTTCAAAGCCTCAAACCTCTGGGATCCAGATCTGAGCACCAAAGATGTGAGGGAACTGCAGAGGAGATTCCCGGAGCCCCTCGCTCAAGATGTGACCTGGGGTTGCTCCAAACCACGCTCCAGATGCAGTAACCCTTGAGGGCTGTCAAACAGCCAAGAGCAGACAGGCTGCGGGTCCTCCAGTGCCATTCCCTCTCATGCCTCCCTCATCCCTGGTGCTTGGAGGCAGCAGGGATTTGTCTCTCCATGCAAAATTTACTCCTTCAGTTGCAAGGTCCATCCTAAAGGAATCCATCGTGGAGCTCCTGTGTTCGTACGGGCAGAATGAGATTTAGGATTGAGACTTCCATTTCCAATTTTCGAATTGGAATACCACGAATACCTGCCAGGTCTTGGATCTCACTGGAAGCATAACTTAATTGTTTTAGAGAGAGAAATACTCTGTCAAGTTTCAAACCCTCTGAAAGACGGCCCTAATCCACTCCACTACCACGCTGCTACCAGTGAGGTCTGATGAAAGACCTCGAGGGCAAAGCAGGAGGGCAAAGAGCCCACAAATGGGAAACTGAAGCGGAGTACCCTGACACGCAAAGAGCCAACGCTCAATTCAAAACAACCCAAACAACCCTTTCCTTGTGCCCCGAGGCACCGACATTCTCTCTGAGAGTGACATCCTTTAAAGGGAAGAGTAATCAAATATAAATGCTTTTCAGCGCCGAGGCTGACGCCTGCACCCACGACGCGCAGGGACGGATGCACCTGTGAAGAAAATAGCTTTGTTCATTTCCAGCTCACATCAGGGCCATGTGCTGTAGGTGGCTGCAACTCCTGGAGCTGAATGTAAAGCCCGTGCCCTAAAAAAAGGAAAACAACAGTTGCTTTTGTGTACAGTTAAATCTGGCTTGCCACCAGGGATTCGTTTAAGATACGGGGGGTCCTGGGGCTACATGCCGCTGATGTATTTTGAAGTTAAGGCAGATCCCTTCATTGCTAAGCAAACCTTTACAAATATGTTAGCACACTCTGCATAAGCCATGGGAGGTGTTTAGGAGACTACAGAGGAGCATTCATTAGAGCCACTCAGCGGTGAGGAACTGGAGCACCAATGCATTCTGCTGAGAGAGGCACAAACATGCTGCTCAGAGTGGGCTTGCAGATACGTACACCATTATAAAGTGCTCTCACCACAGTGTTATGTCCTTTTGAGCTTCTTTTCTCCTTGTCCTCTCCCCTTCCCTTCCTCACCTTCGTTATGCCCTATTGCTTCTCTGCCTTTACCTCGCTGCTTTCTCTCTTTCCTTCTCAGCTCTAGCTGCAAGGCTTCCTCCCAGGCTTGAGCAGCCCTAGCAATACAACAGCAGCTTCTCTGACACTTCACTAGCTCTACAGCCGTCCCAGGCAGGACCTGGACACTTTCAGGCACACAGGCTTGGGAGCAGATCCACTCAGCGCATTACCTGAACTTTGCATTACTGACTGGTCACCCTAAGAGCTCTATCTGTCTTCTCCCAAGACAGATGAAGAGGTCCTGCAGGGTGATTCATCCCATTCTCATTGCCTTCTGGAGTGGTCTTCCTTGCAATGACTCAGGTTATATGCTTCAGTCCAGGCACCTCAGTTAGATTTCCCCTTATTTCAGGGTAGCCAGGATGAATCTGGGCTTCATCCCCAATCTCCCCTTTGCAGTAGGCTTGGGGTTGACGTATTTTTTTTGCCAGCTCAAGTTAAATATTAAATCTGGATTCACTAAGCTGTGTACATGCAGTTTGCACAGGGTTCAGTCCTTTTCTAACCACGGAGAAGCTCAAAGCCACCGTCAGCTGCACAAACAATCTATGAATTCATAATCTGAGAATTTTTGAGGATGGGGAACAATTACTGTACGATGCTGCACATGTATTATTCAGGCTCCTGAAGCCACCCAGCTGGCAAGACAACAAAAGAACAAACGTTTTGCAATAAAGTTCATTTTAATTGAAAGACCAAAGAGTCACATGGGCCTCTCCTTTTAGCCTTAAGGACAGCAGCAGAACTAATGTCATTTCCAGAGCCACTGCTATTAAACAGGCAGTGAGGGGGGCTTTTTTTTTTTTTAACTACCAGAGAGTCATATTCACTTTTAACGCCCATCTATGCTACTCTCCCATTATACAACGGAGTCCATTGGGTGAGACTATGATGTTGTATAACATGGCTTTTATGGATTATATGGCTTGTCACCTCAAATGTTAACCTAGATATTACTGGAGCAGGGATACACACAATAAAGATCTGGTTCTATAAACTCAGTCCACATTCATGACACCACCACACAAGGGTGGGAAAGCCTCTGGTGTGTTATCCTTGAAGAAGGATATCTCTTTGAAGAAGAAATAGCTCAACAACTACATTAACTTAGATTCTTTGATTTAGAGGCAAGTGTATATATACGTCTGTCTTCAGGACAAGCTCAAGGACCAGGCTAGATGTTGGGATGGTGACACTTCTTTCTCTTTTCTTTCTTGGTTTAACAAATCACTAAAGGCAGTTTTGCACGGTACACGTCTGCAGTTTTGCGCAACTCGAGGATGAAGTCCCAAAGCGACTGAAACCGCCGGTACAGACTCTTCCAAGCGCACGTATTTATGAGGATAAAGCTTCTGAGATCTAGAAAGAGAGACCCAGATGAAGCCAGCTTCTGGCTAACTGACTGCTGCGTCCCTCGATGTGCAGAATCCTACACTTCACCCTCACGCATTCTCCTAGAGTGACCTGCTGCTATTAATAGCCCGCTACCGCCAGGATCCAGCCTGGCATATCAGAGCAAAAGAATTTGTTCCTTTTTGGAAAAGGCAGGCAGCTACGGCATTCCCTGCCTGGCCTCTCTGAGCTGCTCGCCCTGTTGTACTCCATATCCACGCAAGGGCAAACTTCGTGGCCCCCCTCAGTGGTTTAAAAGGGTGTGCAGCCAATGAGTTAGGCACAAATAAAATGCAGATTCTCTGCACTAGGTTGGTCGTAGCAGATACAGAGCTGCTCTGTGACACTGCAAGAGCACAAGACTTTTGTGCCAGCTGCAATGCCACATTCCACATGGCTGCAGCTGCTGGGAAACCGCTCTCCTGAAGCAAGGGAAGGGGTGTTCCCCGCAGAAATGAGCTCTGACTCCTCGCCAGGACAACGGGATCTGCTTGATTAGGCAGAGGTGCTTTGCCCATACCCTAGCAGCACAGCACACCTGCTTTTGGGGGGACCTAAACCCTTTATTTAGGGCTGACCCTTGCTTGACCAAGTCAAAAAGTCCCACTGCCTCCAAGTAGCATAGAATCAGGCTCTTAATTCTTCAACCAATTCAGGAGCAGACAGTTCAGTGAATTTCACTCATTTACTGAAATCTCTGGCTGGTGAACCACAGTTTCCTCCATCCTTAACCCCCTGTAGCACTTCAGACCTCTAAAAATGCTCCCCAAATTTAAATTTGCTCAGTTTCCTTTTCACTTTCTTTTTTAAAGGGTGGAAGTTTTGCCTGCTCTTTGCCTTTTTTTTTTTTTCCCTTTTTTTTTTTCTTCTTAGCTTTGGAAATGGATTGTTTCTGAATTGCTGACTGCAGCATTGATTCTCCCCCTTCTGTCACGCAGGGTGAACCTAGATATTTTAATAATGCTCCAAGACTGTGTCTGCCCTGCACTGGAAACCACTCTTTAGTTTCGTACTGCAAAACATATATGTATCACTTGCTGTTTGTTGGCCTCTGGTCAAAGGAAATAACAAATTAGCACAATAAATTTAAGAGATGGGAGAAGAGAGATCTTTTGGATGTGAAAACATCCCTGCTAGCAATTTCAAAACCTCGCTCCACTTACCCCAGCCCTTCTGAACCTCGTTCCCCTCCTGCCTTTCAGGATATCATCAGTCCTGGAGGTGGGGAGAAGCCAAGCAAAAGACAGCTGCTGAACTCCAGCTTCTGCAAACAGGTCCAAGGACAAGCTGCTCCTTTCCAGACCACTTGGGGAAAAAAAAAAAATACCCTTCCATTTTTTAGGCGCACATTTTGTATTTAAAAGACCACACACAGCCCAGAGCTTTGAAATGATACTATGGGATTCAAAGGAAATTTTCCGGACATAATGATTTATGGTGCTGCATCAGAGCCCTCTTTGAAGAAATGAGGTGAAGCCAAGTGGCTTTGGCAGGAAGGGAATCGGCCATCCAACGATATGTCCAGACATCAGGTTTAAAACAAATAAAGACCCAACCACCACCGCAGGATGTTGCAAAGACCAGAATTACAAACGGGTTAAAAAAGGGATTATGACAAATTTGTGGAGACTGGGTCTACTGGCAGCTATTAAAGATGAGGATCTGGCTGCAGCCTCTGTCTTGTGAAGTTCCCTAATTCACTGATTGCCAGCAACTGCTAGGTTTTGTTGAACAAAGATGTCTCTACATGCCCTGTCCTTGTAGTCTTTCAGTACGCAGCTGCCACCCACAAAAGGCATTGGTGCCGGTGCAGCCCTGGGTCTCAAGCACTCATTTGCTCTGCTGAGTTACCCCAGGCTGTGGGGACGAGCACTGCTGGCTGCACAGTGGGATCTCTCATCATCTGGACATAACGAGGTCTTCAATGGACAATAAACACGGAGCAGGTGGGAGGAGCATCCTGCACGGTGCTCGCTCGGGAGCTGAGCGGGTACGTGCATCCCAGAGCAGCTCCCAGAAGGATGACAGGTAGAAGAAAATGCACTCATTAGGTTTCCTGCAAGGACTTCTGGAAAAAAAATAAACACACACCCCCTAGAAATCCTTTTAACAACTGAACACAAACGCTGCAGTGTAGTCAGCAGGAATCCCCTCCACAATTCCAAAATACAGCCCAGGAATGAAAGCTTGTGCAGTAATATCCTGACTCATGCAGGTGGAGGAAAAGCACAGGGAGAGTCTCAAGGCTGCAGCCCGGAGAGGAGAAGCTGTGCTCCGGGAAGAGTCTTCCCCCAGGCTCTCAAGTGACTTACCCAGGTCTCCATACCTTGCTGAAGAACAACCCAGATAGGAGAAGCTGTGCTCCGGGAAGAGTCTTCCCCCAGGCTCTCAAGTGACTTACCCAGGTTCTCTACACCTCGCTGAAGGACAACCCAGATGTACTTTCAGAAGAGATACAGTTGAGATCAGGCTTCAAAAATTCCCACCAGCTTCTGGACAACAGAAACTCTCACAGCGAGCAGCTCCCCAGGTGATGCCAAGTGGCCAGTGTTGGTGAGATCCTGCTCTACAGTCACCTACCCAGGAGAGAAGGAACATCTCTTCAAAGTCTGTCCCCCTTCTCAAGCAAAGAGCATTTGAAGATCTGGATTCTTGCTCAAAAACTCCACTGATCAATCTCTGCATTTTAATAATGTGGCATAGGAGAGTTGTCCTGCATTTTGACAAGTTCTGTGGTTGTTTTTTTCAAGTAAATGCTTCCTCCCTAATAGCTTATGCAAGCAGACTTTAATGCCGATCCCATACAGCACCTGTAAGCCATCTGGAAGATGAGCAGCTACACAGACACCGAGCAGCCTACCCCAAAGTTATGGTAATGAGAGATAATGATCCTAGTTGCAAAGGCAGAGCACTATTCTCAACACCGTCTTTTTAAGGTCTTCTCTTAGCTGTAACTCTCCTCCCAGCCCTGTCATGCCAAGCCTGGTCTCATTCTCCTAATGTTTACACAGGTGTAAACCCAGGAATATATTCATTACAGTTGGTAGGGGGAATTTTCCTCCTTTTTCAAGCAACAGAGTAGCATTTTACCAGATCAATGGCAGGGTCACTTTGTTAGCTATCAAAAAAAAATAAAAGGTACTTGCTGAACTCTGTGAGAGTGTGCTTTGGCCCATACATCTTCCAGTGCCCAGCACTAAATGTCACTGCAGAGGCCCCATCAGCAGCGATGGGGTCACATGTGGTCCCCAAATCAGCACCTTCGTTCGTGCGGTGCCAGTAGCAAAGCTCTAGAGCAGGGCCAGCCCTCTTCTCACCCGCTCCTTGACTGCTACAGCTTGTGGAAACACCAGGCAATGCCTACATTTGAGGCAGCGAAGCCTCAAGAGAGAGAGGTGAGGTGCACAGAGCTGAAAAATGATGGGAGGACTAAAGCAGGCACGGGGGACTCCAGGGACGTGGGTGCTGCGTGACGCCAGACCAGGTTGCCCAGGACCTCGTCGAGCCCCACCTTGAATATCTCCAGGGATGGGGCCTCAACCACCTCCCTGGGCAACCTGTTCCAGTGCTCCACCACCCTCATAGTAAAGAACTTATTCCTAATGTCTAATCTAAATCTGCTTTTCTCTAGTTTAAAGCCATTACCCCTTGTTCTGTCACTGACAGCCTTTGTAAACAGGCTCTCCCCAAGCCTTCCTGTAGGCCCCCCTCAGGTACTGGAAGGCTGCTATTAGGTCTCCCCGGAGCCTCCTCTTCTCCAGGCTGAACAACCCCAGCTCTCTCAGCCTGTCCTCGTAGCAGAGGTGCTCCAACCCCACCGATCATCTTTGTGGCCCTCCTTTGTGGCCCTGAAGCCAGGGCTCTTCCAGGCACGGACCTGCGGCAGAGGTTTGCAGTGGAGTGAACTGTGGGACCTTGCCCACCTTCCCTGCTTCTCCACTGCTGGCTCAATGGAGACGGCGTGCAGTGCACCCAGTGGGAGACCAGACCCCATCCCTCTGAAACCCAACAGACATAACCCTGGAGACACTTCCAGCTGGAAACACACGAGGAGGGGGACAAGCACGCCACAGATACACCACTTTTTCCACCACCCCCCATGCCTTTCCACGCTCTGCATGTGACACGTACAGCTAATCATGATTGCTGCCTTTGACAGTCAGTTAGCGATTTGCATCCTTTTGGTAATTATCCCATTACCTGCACGGAGCAGATAATTCAGGGGGCCTGCTGGCGCCGTTCAGCAGCCACGTCCCCAGGTTATAAAGTGAAGTGCTGAGTGGAAAATTTTAATGACTGGAGGCTGGTGAAATCTTAAATTGATGGCAATACATGGTGAAGTCTCTTAAATAATGTGAAATGCCCTTTTGGCTGGAAAGGGCTGGATGAACCTGTGGTTGATAAGTTGTTAAATTATATCCCATGGCTGGCTGCTTGTCTTGGGAAGGTATCGAATGATAAGTGCGCAAATTATCGTTACCGCACGGAGCGAAACCATTTCCAGCAGAGATTATTTGATAAAAGAGAAGTTATTTATCATTATTAAAACCAGTACATTTGTACTTCTCCACATTGAACAGATCCTGAACTGGCAATCATCTTCCAAAAAGGTACCTGAGCCTGATTTAAAGGGCTTTATGACTGTTTTAATGGATGGGCTTTTCTCTCATGGAGAAAGAAGATTTTAATATCTAAATTGCCATGTTTCTTGGAATTATTTCCCTGTTCATTGCAGGCAGCTTGATTTCATTTTTTTTCCTCACACCATGTTGCTGTATTTGACTTTTCCTAAAAAAAATCCAAAGAAACACTCTTTCACAAACAAGGAGGACACAGGCTGCAACGTGCAATGGTAGAGGAGAGTTTTGTCTTCTACACCTTCATTTTGGGCCCTACAGAGACAGATAAGGCTTAAATTAATTTTCAGTGGTTGGCTGCTCATTGATGGAAGGGATTAGGTGGTAGAGTCAGTTTTGTTGCAAGAGAGAGAGTGACTTCAGTTAGCTTTAACTAGCACAGCTGGCAGCTAACTGTTAGCCACTGCCCAGTGGGCTTTTGAACCTCTCAGGAGACAACTCAAATTAACTTGATATGAGCTATCATATGAAATAAGAGCTTCCCTTACAGTTCTACAGGGTACAAAAGCCATCCTAGGCAAGGTGAAGCTGGCAACATTCGGTGACTTTAATGGATAAATAAAGTGTGTTATTCACCAGTACTGTTATCTCAGGATCCTTTAGTTCAGGTCAGTTAAATGAAACAGTTAGGTGGGACTACCCATAGAGTACCACGACTGCCACAGGGAGATGCCAAGAGATGTTGCTAGCACCATGATACAGTAGTCTTTGTACAAGGAAGAGCCCAATTGTATTCCCAAATCACTCCCCTTCCTGTCTCTGAGGTCACAAAGGACTTGGCCATTTTTATCTTCCTTGCATGGCATGCAAACCCCACTTCATGACAACGTGAAGCTTACAGTCCCCCAGGGTAGCTAAATGTATCTGGGCCAAAAGACAAGAATAAATGCTATGGCCTCAGTGGGACTGCCTCCTGTGCTTAGCTGAACTAAAACCTCATTCCAATATTTCTTGAAGTCTTCTGAGGAAGACATCATTGTTGACATTCTGGCATTAACTTACAAGCCCACTACCTCCTGTTAGTACAACAGTAGCTGGTTAAGGTGTGATTATCAAATCATCTGATCTAACTTTCCATCTAATATGGGCTAAGCACTCATGCAGGTGAGATATTTACCCTCCTGCAGTTCAACCAAGCTCACCTGCGTCTGACTACACTGCCCCTTTCAACACAGGCTTAGCCTTCACTTCCAGAGAGATGATTCAGCATCAGTGCAGGCATTGCAAACAGAAGTACCTTTGAGAAAGGCTAAAGAAATACCACCCATAACTATATCGCCTTCTGAGGAAGACATCATTGTTGACATTCTGGCATTAACTTACAAGCCCACTACCTCCTGTTAGTACAACAGTAGCTGGTTAAGGTGTGATTATCAAATCATCTGATCTAACTTTCCATCTAATATGGGCTAAGCACTCATGCAGGTGAGATATTTACCCTCCTGCAGTTCAACCAAGCTCACCTGCGTCTGACTACACTGCCCCTTTCAACACAGGCTTAGCCTTCACTTCCAGAGAGATGATTCAGCATCAGTGCAGGCATTGCAAACAGAAGTACCTTTGAGAAAGGCTAAAGAAATACCACCCATAACTATATCAAGATAATGCTGCAGGACTTTGAGCACCAGTGCTTTCCAAAGCCCTGCTAGTGCCATCACCAAAGGGAAGAAAATGTCACCTGGCACTGACATGATCCTTTCTGGCAAGAAACACATCCAAGGACTGTGAAAAGTTTTTCTCCTCTTGTATTGCAGAAGTTGAAATGCTATTACAGATTACTCCTTGCAGTATTTTTCCCTTTCTTTCTCCATTTATTTATTTATACTTCAAGAAAATTCTATGCCCACGAAAGTTAGGCATTCTTTCAGATTTTCTGATGCTCAGAACAGCTAAAGCCCCATAACAGTTTATTTACAGGGAGTGTGTTCAACAAGACAAGCTTAAAAGAAGAGTTGGAATTAAAGATCAGTCGGAGAATCAAAACATTGTTCTTTAAATCTGTACGCTCGCCAGCCAAACAAGCACAGGGCAGCAGCAGGATTTCATAACTAGGTTCTCACAGAGCTCCTCACGCTGCCCTGACAGGAGACAGTGTGGAATATTTCTCTTCACCTGCACCTCAGTATCAAACTCAGCTCCATTGCGCACTAGCAGAGTCACATCTTCTCAAACCAGGGACAAATTTGACCACGAAGCTTCAGTGAGAGCAGCACATAGATAGCCCTGAGCAAAACTCGGTCCTGTCAAAATGTCTGTTTTCTGTGTCCATTAAAAAAACATGGCCCAGTGTATAATCACGCAACTGGCAGAATGTGCATCTCCTCTAGCATGCAATTCATCAGAGACTGGCTCCTCCTGTCCCGACCTCTCTTATTTGCAGGAAAACACCAGATCTCTCAGCTCACTCCTGGCACACCTGGGGCTTGTGCAGGAGTGGGACCTCATCACCAAGAGCTTTCTGTGCCACGTGGACCGAAGGATGAAGTGGTACCCAGGCCCCCACTACCCTTACTGACATCACCAGGAAAGTGGCCAGATGCTTAGAGCAGAAATTGCTGAAGGGACATTTTTAGTGACTTCTCTGCTTTGCTGAAGTCCAAAAGCTTTAAGGCAAATTACCTTCCAAGAGAAAATTTTCATGAGAGAGAAAATACTGGGGTGCTGTCACAGACTAGATTAACTCCTGGTGTGCAACAAAGGTCATCGTGTAGCGATGAATAAAAAAAAAGTGGGTAAATTCACCTATTCAGTCTACATCAAAAGAGAGAAAATTCTGTATTGCCTAAATTGGGTGTGAAGAGGTGCCACTTACCTTCAGCTACGACCTTGGGAAGGAAAACCCAGGGTCATCCACAGCTCTAAATGGGAGTTGATGACCCAATAACCCATCTGTCCTTCTGTGCCCCAGCTGGGCACCCCGTCATTCATCACCATCACATGTTGGATGGGAAGAATGAAAACAAATGGCAAAACTCAGAAGTTTCTCCTAAACTGGAATTATCCTCCTCCAATTGGCTTCATTAACCCGCACTTTATCAGAGTCTGGATTCCTTAAAAAGTCTTGGAAATATTAAAATAAATCCAGCTGTTTAATTTCTAACAGTGGTTGGAAAATTCACCCTGCTTTGGCTGAGCAAAGCACTTCCCTACTTGCTCAGCTTGAGGTGCACTTAGAGGAGTGAGCCTGGATTAAAGAACATGCTTAAAATAACACATATGAATAATTGGTTTGCTGATTTGGGGTCTTAAAGTTGAAAAGTTCCTTTCATAAACTCAGGGAGAAGATATGAATCTGATTTCCAGCAGGATCGCTAAAGTGTAATTGCTGTCAGATGTTTATGTATGGCGAATACATGTGCAGCAGATAACCTAAAACTGCACTGACTCAAACTATACACCATAAGTAATGGTTTCAATGCTCATGCATGAAAAAAATTCCCATGCTCCATTTATGTTTCTGCTCCCCTGTGTTTTTGTTGTAGTAACCCGGAGCAGTGATGGAAAACAAGCTAATACCCACACCAGTTTGATAGGATATGCTTTTCAAGACTCCAGAGGAAGAGAGCAAGCTCGATGGAGAGCAAGGGACTTGATCTCTGCCCAGGAGTCTGCAGTACTACCTGCAGCAGAGGGAATGCCACACAGCCAGAAGCAACGGGTATATAACAGTGCACCCTAAAATGGATTAAGAAAGGCCACGTTGCATCAAATCAAGGGTTTTGCCAGCCCAGTAGCCTCTCTCCAACAGTGGTTAGAAGCAGATGTTTAGAAAGAACAGAAATAGCATTTGTATACAAAGATCTTCCCTGATACGCCCTCTCAGCTTCTGCCTATCAGCAGCTTAGGCACTCCCTGGGTCTCAGGTTGTGTTTTATTTACCAGTAGATCCATCTTCCCCGTTTCTACCCAAAAATTTGCTAAAACCATTTACACTTGGAGCTCCTGCAGCAATCTGTGATTGTAGCCCCACGAGCTGTTTCCGCAGTCAGTGAGTTACCAGCACGGAAAGCTGAGGACTTGTTCCACTATTTCAGGGAATCCAAAAGGACCAAGTTTACTGACTGATGTACCTTATCAAGAATTGACCAAACAAAAGATGCTTGTACCTTGTCCTGTCCATTTATTACCTCTCACTCTGCCAGTGGACCTTTGCTGAGCAGCCACGGTCTCATGCTGGTGCCCGTGTTCCCCGATCCTTTCCCTACAGCATCTGGTGTCGTCCTGCAAGATCCTGCAAGGGTAGAGAGCAATGTCATTGTTCTCTGAGGGGTTTAACAAGTTCCTGGTAACTGGAAAATGTAACTACTGATAGCACTACTTAGTCTATGCTAATAAAATATACACAGCTGTCTAAAACTCACCCATATTCTGCCAGGCAATTTACTTGAGATGGTTGACAATCAGCACGTAAATGACAAAGTTACTTTGTTGTAGAGGAAAAGCATGTGGGTACTTAAGATATTGATGAACTGGACTATAAGCGGATTATCACAACACTATGAGTAGAGACTAATTTCCCAGTAGAAAAAGCCTTTTGAAATACAAGACAAAATGTCAGTCCATTTACCAGTCACACATATTTAAAACATTTCTCTTATTTTCCTCTCTGCTACTCACTCAGCCTTCAAATGATACAGAACCGAGAGGAATGTCCAGCATTTAAACAACACATAACTTTCAGACAATCTGGATCTCAAGATTTGGAAATCTGGGATTTGTGGAAAAGGTAAAAGGTTCATACAATTCCATCCAAACAATACAACCACCAGTCAGGAAAAGGAGAGGGGGGACAAAGGGAAATAATTAGGCTGTAGTTTCAATTGTGCATTCGCGTGCAAGGTGCCCTGACTCACCACAGCAACAGTAGTTGACTTCACTGGTCTTGTTGCAGTTGATGGCTACATGGCCAGTTTCACCACACCTATAGTATTTCATGGTTCCATGGTTTATCCAAATTCCCTCCGGAGTCTAGATACACAAACACACAGATTTTTCCTTGGAGGTGACTGCTTTGAGGCAGAAGGATTTCTCCTGTGGACTGATGGAGGAGTCCAGGACCTTCTAGCTATACCTTGAGGGACTCTTCCAGCCCTTTGTTTTAGTCACGTGCAAAATTCTCTTTGATTTTTGCGTGACAAAGAGAACATGCAAAATGAAATCCTTACTGGAGGGACCCCACTGCTTCCAGTTGAAATACAATGGCCAAAAGAAAAAAAGAAAATAAAAATGGAAAGAAGCTGTGGAGAAAGCATGGATTCAGCATCTCTTTGAGTACATGAGCCCAGTGCCATGCCGTCCATGAGGCTGCACATTCACCACTCTGGCTGGGCTGTACTCTTCTCCAAAGCATGCTGCTGGGCAAAGAAGTCCTCAGGGCTCAGGACCAGAGAGAGCACACAGCTCTATCATTTCTAATTGCAACCTCTGCCTGGGAGGAAGGAGGCCTGGGATGAAGTTCCTTGTGTTAGGACCGGTTCTGCGTTTTAGCAAGTGACCCTTTAACTTAAAGAAATAGACCTGGGAGCAGGACCCATGCTCTAAGATGGTGGCCCAGCCACTGGAGAGTAGGAGCCAGGGGCTCCAGGGCCAAGAGCCAGAAGGTGCTGGGAAGAGGCTGAAATCACACAGAAGAAGGATGAGAAGAAAATAAAAATGGAAAGAAGCTGTGGAGAAAGCATGGATTCAGCATCTCTTTGGGTACCTGAGCCCAATGCCATGCTGTCCATGAGGCTGCACAATCGCCACTCTGGCTGGGCTGTACTCTTCTCCAAAGCATGCTGCTGGGCAAAGAAGTCCTCAGGGCTCAGGACCAGAGAGAGCACACAGCTCTATCATTTCTAATTGCAACCTCTGCCTGGGAGGAAGGAGGCCTGGGATGAAGTTCCTTGTGTTAGGACCGGTTCTGCGTTTTAGCAAGTGACCCTTTAACTTAAAGAAATAGACCTGGGAGCAGGACCCATGCTCTAAGATGGTGGCCCAGCCACTGGAGAGTAGGAGCCAGGGGCCCCAGGGCCAAGAGCCAGAAGGTGAAAAAAATTCCCATGCTCCATTTATGTTTCTGCTCCCCTGTGTTTTTGTTGTAGTAACCCAGAGCAGTGATGGAAAACAAGCTAATACCCACACCAGTTTGATAGGATATGCTTTTCAAGACTCCAGAGGAAGAGAGCAAGCTCGATGGAGAGCAAGGGACTTGATCTCTGCCCAGGAGTCTGCAGTACTACCTGCAGCAGAGGGAATGCCACACAGCCAGAAGCAACGGGTATATAACAGTGCACCCTAAAATGGATTAAGAAAGGCCACGTTGCATCAAATCAAGGGTTTTGCCAGCCCAGTAGCCTCTCTCCAACAGTGGTTAGAAGCAGATGTTTAGAAAGAACAGAAATAGCATTTGTATACAAAGATCTTCCCTGATACGCCCTCTCAGCTTCTGCCTATCAGCAGTTTAGGCACTCCCTGGGTCTCAGGTTGTGTTTTATTTACCAGTAGATCCATCTTCCCCGTTTCTACCCAAAAATTTGCTAAAACCATTTACACTTGGAGCTCCTGCAGCAATCTGTGATTGTAGCCCCACGAGCTGTTTCCGCAGTCAGTGAGTTACCAGCACGGAAAGCTGAGGACTTGTTCCACTATTTCAGGGAATCCAAAAGGACCAAGTTTACTGACTGATGTACCTTATCAAGAATTGACCAAACAAAAGATGCTTGTACCTTGTCCTGTCCATTTATTACCTCTCACTCTGCCAGTGGACCTTTGCTGAGCAGCCACGGTCTCATGCTGGTGCCCGTGTTCCCCGATCCTTTCCCTACAGCATCTGGTGTCGTCCTGCAAGATCCTGCAAGGGTAGAGAGCAATGTCATTGTTCTCTGAGGGGTTTAACAAGTTCCTGGTAACTGGAAAATGTAACTACTGATAGCACTACTTAGTCTATGCTAATAAAATATACACAGCTGTCTAAAACTCACCCATATTCTGCCAGGCAATTTACTTGAGATGGTTGACAATCAGCACGTAAATGACAAAGTTACTTTGTTGTAGAGGAAAAGCATGTGGGTACTTAAGATATTGATGAACTGGACTATAAGCGGATTATCACAACACTATGAGTAGAGACTAATTTCCCAGTAGAAAAAGCCTTTTGAAATACAAGACAAAATGTCAGTCCATTTACCAGTCACACATATTTAAAACATTTCTCTTATTTTCCTCTCTGCTACTCACTCAGCCTTCAAATGATACAGAACTGAGAGGAATGTCCAGCATTTAAACAACACATAACTTTCAGACAATCTGGATCTCAAGATTTGGAAATCTGGGATTTGTGGAAAAGGTAAAAGGTTCATACAATTCCATCCAAACAATACAACCACCAGTCAGGAAAAGGAGAGGGGGGACAAAGGGAAATAATTAGGCTGTAGTTTCAATTGTGCATTCGCGTGCAAGGTGCCCTGACTCACCACAGCAACAGTAGTTGACTTCACTGGTCTTGTTGCAGTTGATGGCTACATGGCCAGTTTCACCACACCTATAGTATTTCATGGTTCCATGGTTTATCCAAATTCCCTCCGGAGTCTAGATACACAAACACACAGATTTTTCCTTGGAGGTGACTGCTTTGAGGCAGAAGGATTTCTCCTGTGGACTGATAGAGGAATCCAGGACCTTCTAGCTATACCTTGAGGGACTCTTCCAGCCCTTTGTTTTAGTCACGTGCAAAATTCTCTTTGATTTTTGCGTGACAAAGAGAACATGCAAAATGAAATCCTTACTGGAGGGACCCCACTGCTTCCAGTTGAAATACAATGGCCAAAAGAAAAAAAGAAAATAAAAATGGAAAGAAGCTGTGGAGAAAGCATGGATTCAGCATCTCTTTGGGTACCTGAGCCCAATGCCATGCTGTCCATGAGGCTGCACAATCGCCACTCTGGCTGGGCTGTACTCTTCTCCAAAGCATGCTGCTGGGCAAAGAAGTCCTCAGGGCTCAGGACCAGAGAGAGCACACAGCTCTATCATTTCTAATTGCAACCTCTGCCTGGGAGGAAGGAGGCCTGGGATGAAGTTCCTTGTGTTAGGACCGGTTCTGCGTTTTAGCAAGTGACCCTTTAACTTAAAGAAATAGACCTGGGAGCAGGACCCATGCTCTAAGATGGTGGCCCAGCCACTGGAGAGTAGGAGCCAGGGGCCCCAGGGCCAAGAGCCAGAAGGTGCTGGGAAGAGGCTGAAATCACACAGAAAGAGGCTGAGGAAAGGGAGTTTAATGGCACAGCTCAAAGGGGCTGCTCCAAAATTAACTGAGGACATGGGGAATATTTCCACCCATGTCTTTGGATAAAGATTTGGGAGCCATTTCAGGAAAACGCATCAGCACATGATAAATCCAATTGAAGATGATGACATTTAATCACACCCTTAATTCTGACCTCACGCTTACCCACGTACCTGTACAGAAGGCTGACAGCAGCACTCCCATTAACTCCCACTTTTCAGACTTTCCAGTTGATCTGATCCTTGCATCGCCAGGGTCATTTTAATCCTAGCTTGGCTGGAACAATACACAGGTTGCCTGTCTAGACATAAATCTATTTCTGAAAAAAAAAGAAAAAAAAGGAAAAAAAAAGAGGGGGAAAGGGAAGAATGAAATTCTTTTAAGCCATGCTCAAATCTCAGACCTTCAAACAATGCAATTTCACAGCCGATTTCGGGTCCTGGTTCTGGTTTTGCCAACAAAAGCAGATATATGTTTTTAAAAGGCATTTAGAAGGTCCCGCTGAGGCACAACTCGAAGTCCCCTGCCTGGCTGCCATCCCGGAGGATCGGGCCCGCCAGCGGAGCAGGTGGCGTGTGGGTCACCCGCGCCTGTGTGACAAACTGTGATAATTGGATTGTTTGGGGAGAGGGGGAGGGATGCGACCGCTGTGTACAAACCTCAGAAGGGAATTAAAAGCGAGCCTGCATCCCGGTTAATAGCGCCCTATAAAAATGCAAAGTGGCTAATGATAAGCAAAGGAAGTTCCATTAAGCCATGCGCCCCACGCGAAGGGGTATCATTGACCCCCCTGAAGGATATTTTGCCGGGGACAGTCAGGCACCAGAAACAGGTGCAGAAATAAAAGCAAACCAATGGCTCGTTTTAAACTCCCCAATCTGCAATGTTAATGAAGACAAGAGCCAGGGAGAGCCTAAGAGACCGAAGTGGCCAGAGTGTAATTTTTCGTACCCATTAAAGCCACAGGCATGCTCAAAACCAGAGGAAAATGGGGAAATGGCTCGCCGAGCACTGGGTGTCCATTAGTCCTGCGCTTCGCTGAGGGCTTGCCGAGGTTCTCGGGGTGGGGTGGGATGGAGGGCAGGGAAGGAGCACGGGGAGAAAGTTCTCCTTGGCCCCAAGCACCCGCCGAGCTGCGGCGCGGTCAGTGGGGAAAGGGACTCTCGTCAGGCCGATAATGAGCCGTCCTCATTATGAGATTAGATGCCAGAGCGAACAACACCCTCTTAATAATGCACACATCACTATGACAACCGCGGAGTTTGATACCCGAGGACAACTTTATCGCGCTTGTGAAATTCCCTTCTTCCAAACCCACTATTTATAGTTATCAGACATGGCCTCGCCATGCCCACCCTCCTCCTCCTCCTCCTCTCTTCGCCTTCCTTGTTTCCAAGGCAGGATCGGCCAAAGTGTTTATGTGCCGTTCCTAAGGTTAGCAAACTGCTGTCAAGTATCACCGCCAGAGTCTGCTGACATAATTATCCCGCTAGCCCATACATAATTAGTAAAGCTAAGCCCAAACTATATTAATACCAGGATTAATTACGGCGGAAGCATAAACAAGGATATTAATGCAATGAAAGTAGCAGTACGGATATTCGACAGCCCATATGCTTGTCTGTAGGACCACTAGGGATTGTGTTGAATCGGGAGCTCTGCGGTGCCCTGACTGTAATGAGAAATGAGAAAACTGCTGAAAAATTGATGCCGCCTGCAGATTGCACAATCCGCTGAACAGCAGGGGGTCGGCTTCTTACATCTCCCACTCTCGGTACAATATGCTAATTTCTGCATGCATACGAGTGTAAAAGGGAAGAAGAAAAGATTTCACAAAAGGAAAAAAATGCAAATGACAACCACAAAGATCACTGCAGAGAAATCCATGAGCTTTATATGGATTAACTGTGTTGGAGCTAGTGCTCGGCTGAGTTTAACCCTTTCTGTCCTAGACCCTTTGGCGGGTCCTTTTTGTGGTACAGAGGAATACTTACGGCTCCTTTGTGGGAAGGGAGGGAGGGAGGGGAGGGCAGTGGGGAGCTGAAAGGATGGAAAGGATCTTTTTTGCTCTTTTCCATGGCTGCTCTCCTCTTGCTTTAAAACTGACAAGGAGGCAAGGGTCTGGAAGGGGGATAAAAAGGGGACTGGGAGGAGAGTTTAGAAAAGGAGGCTCACCAAATTTTGGTAGTGTTTCAGAGAAGACCACCATGGCCCAGTCTGGTCCAGCTTTAGCTTGGGGGGGACTGGCAACAGACCCTTTCTTGTCCTGCAAGAGCTCTTCTGACTCCCTCTGCCCTTTGCAGGATCTGGCCAGCAAGGTCCTCCTAACAACATGCTACAAAATCCTCATCAAGAAGACAATTACCCCGTGATTATTTTCTACTCCCAATTCACCACCTCTTCCTCCCAGGCGGAGGAAGCAGATGTGCTGGCTGGATGACAAGCCCATCTCTTGACTGGTGACAGCCGATGTGCCGGCGGTTCCTGTGGCTCCCCGGCGCGACCAGAACGTGCAGACAAGCAGGCTCCAGCAGTGCCCAGATAATCCTGCTGCCATTTGCAGTCACCTTGCTCCCAGTGAGAGCTTAACCCTGCCCTCAGTCTGTCCCCCCCATTCATGGGACCTGAGGGAATCGCTTCTACCACAGCTCCAGGGAGCAAACCTGCCCCTCTGCCTTGCACACAGGGCTGCCAATGTGGGATAAAACCCCTGTGTGCTAGCTCCTGTAGAGATAATGGAGGGGTGAGCATCCCTACAACCCCGATTCTTCCTCAGGTGCTGCCAGCGGAGGCCACCCACCCAACGGTTGAAGCCCCTCTTGCAGCAGAAGAGGAAGGCAAAGAGCATCTCCTCCCCAGCCTGCAGGGGGGACATACCTACGTTCCTGCAATAAGACAAATCAAAGCCTTAATTCTTCTCCAATAATTAAAGAGATTAGTTGCTCTCTCTTTAGTAGCAGCAGGAGCAGCAGCAGGTGCTGTTATGCTTGGTCCGATGTATGCATAATGCAGCTTCTGTATGCAATCGCTGTGTCCAAGCGTGAACAGAAACCTTAGGAAATATTTGTCATTAAAAAGTTGCCGCTGGGCCTGTGTAATACAGTAAGTGCTTAGCAAAAAAAAAAAAAAAACAAAACCAAAACTGTTTGCTTGTTTGTTTTAAAGGGTTTAATATTTTTCCTAGAACTTTTTTTTTTTTTTTTTTTTTTTTTTTTTTTTTTTTTTTTTTTTTTTTTTAAAAAAAAAAAAAAAAAAAAAAAAAAAAAAAAAAACAAAACCAAAACTGTTTGCTTGTTTGTTTTAAATAGTCTTGGAAAGAATTTAGCACTCCTGGAAAAAAATATGACTGTTCTGGCAGCCCAGAGCACAAAGACTGGAAATGCCTGTCTTGCGCCCGGCAGGGAGCACGATGTGCATCTTGGAAATGCAGCTTTGCCCCAACCTGGAGAGGTGCTTGGAGTGTGAACAGGAGAGGTGGCAGAGGAGAAGAATATGAAGTCTGTCCTGCACCCCTATCTGAATGCGGCAGAGACTTGTGTGAAAGGAGGAGGATAAATGTTTTGGGGCTTTTGGTGGCATAAATTTACCACCAGAAACTGGGACAACACCCAGTGACCACCCTGCAGATTTCAGTAGTTATGTGAATCTTCAGCCCACAAGAAAAAAATATTTGTATCTCACTGGAAAGTCTCCAGTCACCCTCTGAGCATTCTCCCACTCACCAACCTTCTCCCTCAATATACCATCTCCCCTCCTCCATCTCCCCAGCGCTGCTTACATTAATTGCTGATTTATAAGGGATTTTCTCCTGATTGTGACTTATCAGTTTGATTTTGACCTTTGCATCTTCGATTGCCTGTACACGCTCCTCCTCCCCTACTGAGTATTCTTCCCACCAAATAATATCAAGTCTCTTCCCTGGTCTGATGCTGGAACCTGTAAAAGCAGGTGAGTTCTCACCTGGGAGATCTTCACAGTGGACCCTTCTTCCTCTATGGTCGTATGCTGCCTTATAAATCCCAATTTAGAGCATCACCTAAACAGACCAGGTGTGTTTTTTGCCTCTCCTCAAATACTTTTGCTTGCAGGTGAACAGGGGCATCAGTAGAAAGAACAGCCATTCCCCCAATATTTGTGCAAGAAAAGTCCCTTTAGGTAGATGTTCAAATAGCAAACAAATAAGTAGACAAAGCGTGAGTTGTGGCTGAGCAGAGTCATCACTTGGAATAGCAATGAATATTTGAAAACAACCTTTAGCAGAAAGTATTATTTAGTATTTGATCAGCTCTACTGTTACAATAACCTTCCTGGAGTTACTCAGGAAATCTAGGGTGGCACTAAAATGTCTTCATTTTCTATCACTCTGTTTGCTCCAGCCTGACAGATTAAGAATACGAATGCCGTGCTTTAACCTTGTCGGAGTTAAAAGGTGTTTGGGGGAAGGGGGAAGCAGCGTGTTTATAGCAGGAAGGCTGTCCCCCTAAATGATAGAGTAGCACAAGAAGACACTGTTATGAATATCATAGGAGGAAAAACCCATGACTCAGGTGAAAGAGTATCTTGTTGGCAGTAATTTAGAGCTGCTGTGTCTCCGGAATAAGCTGCCTGTTCCTGAAACCCCTCTATCCGAAGCTGTTAGCCAGAGCCAGCCAGCTGGAGAAAATGTGGAGAATGGAGAGAGCGGAGAAAAACACCAAGACAAATGGGACAAGTGTGTATCCCCCCCAGTCCAGGCATCCTTGCAGAAACTGTGGGGCACACACCCACACAAGATGCCAGCACCCAGGGGTGCTGGGGGGGGGGATACAGACCTGGTCCCCCAGGCAGCAGAGCAGCGCCTGTGCCACATTCATCACAATCGGTTGAGCTACGTCAGATTAAACCAGCTCATTAAAGTGGCCTCTCAGGTTTATAATGAAGGCTTCTCCTTTACATAAGCTAAACTGGCACCCCCAGACTACACACGCATCTGATTTGAAACAGAAACAACACCCCATTCTCCCTGCATTGGCGCGGCCGGTGAGTGCTTTAATTTTGACTCCCGCTGCAATTTAACGAAATTCAGCTTAAATCATTTTCACCCCTCTTCTCTCTTGCTTTCTTATATCCCTGCATCACTGCTGGGTAAAACTGTTTGCGCTGTAAAACCAGTCCTGCCTGATGTATTATTTAAACCTGGATCAGCATCTCGATATGGGCAAAAGCCCAGCGCCACAAGCAATCAAGTCGGCTCTGCTGCAGGAGAAGCAGAGAGGCAGGGACAGAAGCCCTTAGACCAGGATTGCTGCTGAGAAGAAAGTTAAGAGCCACACTCCATCAGAGCCTTCTAGAAACACCAAATGCTGTTTCCCCCGGGGAAACTAGTATTTTGAAATCTACAGCAGGGCAATGCAGGACATATTTTCATCAGGGCATGTCCATTTGAATTTGTGCTGAGCTCAGGAGGACCAGGTGAGTTTGCATAATTAACAGCCTGACCTTGCAACCCAAATGCAAATTCATCTCCCAGTGAAGTCAACAGGAGATCGCTGCGTGTGAAGAGAGCAAGGCTCATATATGAGCTTCACATATGGGAGTGATGAATTCAGCCATAAAAATGTTTATATGGTGGTGATATCTTTCTTTTTTTTTTTCAGATCACAGAGTTATCAGAGTTGGAAGGGACCTCTAGAGATCATCTAGTCCAACTGCCCTGACAAAGCAGGGTTGCCCAGAGCACATCACTCAGGGCTGCATCCAGGTGAGTCTTGAAGATCTCCAGAGAAGGGGACTCCACACCCTCCCTGGGCAACCTCTGCCAGGGCTCTGGCACCCTCACCCCAAAGAAGTTCTTCCTCATATTTGAGTGGAACTTCCCATGTTCCAGCTTGTGCCTGTTGCCCCTTGTCCTATTGCCAGAAAACACTGAAAAGAGTCCAGCTCCATCATCCTTCAACTCACCTTTTAGACACTTGGAAGCATTAATAAGGTCTCCCCTCAGCCTTCTCTTCTCCAGGCTAAAGAGTCCCAGCTCTCTCAGCCTTTCCTCATCAGGGAGATGCTCCAATCCCTCCATCATTTTTGTTGCCCTACGCTGGACTCTCTCCAGTAGTTCCCTGTCTCTCTTGAACTGGGGAGCCCAGAACTGGACACAGGATTCCAGTTGTGGCCTCACCAGGGCAGAGTAGAGGGGAAGAATGACCTCCCTCCACCTACCTACCTTTTTTTAGAGAACTTCTAAAGCCTTCGTGGTGGCAGCAAAGCACAGAAAGGCTGTGACCATTCCTGCGACAGCACCTTGCTGCTGGTGCAAAAAAAAAACCAACACATAAATTAGGCTTTGCAGAGCACTCACAGGAGAGGATCTTGCTGCTGCAACCTCCCCCCCACCGGACAACTTGGCAGAGGAGAACAGCCAAGGAGGAAAGCAGCGAGGGCGACGGCGAGGTGCCCTCCCGGAGGCCGTGGCAAACAACTCGAGCCAAGTGGAGACGCGTGAGCCCTACCTCAGATGTGCTAATGCTCTGGCTCCCGTCCAGGGAAGCCCATCGGGGCTGCCCGGCCTCCCCTGCCCTCCCTCTTGCCCGGGGAGCAGTGTGGTGCCGCTGTGCCTGCGCTGTCAGACAGATGCCCCTCGCCGCTCCAGCCCGGGGGAGCCCCGTGCCACGTGGGGAGACCTCCATGTGCACAAGATGCTTCTGCCTCTCGCTTGGCGGCGGCGGCCCTTTGAGTTTTGGCTTTTTTCCTTCCTGCGTGAGCGTTAAGCCCCGGTTGGTACCCCCGGGTTGCGTGCAAGCCCTCTGAGTGGGAGACTGATCTGTTCGCGGTGGGCAGTTCTCCCTCTGATGTGACCTGAAGTAATTAAAAGCGGCCCAGCAGGCTGGTGCCTCCCTCCCCCATCTCTTCTTTCGCCCCGTTGCCTGGCATTTACCCAAAACAACACTGACTGACGGCTCTGAGAGGGCTGTCGCTGCTTTCCCTGCCATGATACGGCCATTGATCCGCCAGCATCTGCCAACTCATCAGCACTTGCTCTAATTCCCTGCCTCCAGGTCTGGGGAGGGGGTTATTTCTCTTTCCTCCCCCCTTTCCCTTGCCACCAGGAAGGAGAACTCCCTTTTGACCAGCCTGATGAGATCTGCCAATTATCACCTTGTCAGCACTCAGCCTTGGTAGTGCTCATGACCACACACCCACCTTAATTGAGAGGACATTCAGCCAGCTGTTAGGGCAGAGGGCTGATGACAGAGTGGAGGGGCAGCCATTTAGCTCAGCTCCTGATAGCCAATGGCCATTGGGGGCTGAGCTAAATGACTGCCCCTCCACTTTGGGTCCACCACTAGGAACCCACCTTGACGTTAATTCACATCACGGCCCTAAATAGAGAGCCTGTTGTATGTTTCTCCTCTTGCTCCCCATCTCTCCCATCTATGAGGCATGGAGAAAAACCCCATCAACCACTGAGATGGAGTTACACTCTGGAATTGCAATAATTACACCAAAAGTCTATTATCAAGAGCCTGGACGTGGCCTTTTTGCAAAGCATGAATGAATTCCAGAGCAAGAAGCATCTGCTGGAGCTTCAGAGATGTGAAGGGGGTCAGCCTAAGGTGTGCAGGCAAATAGGAGCAACTCCTCGTGAATTTCGAAAGCAAAGCCATCGAAGCTGAAAGAACAACCACTGCCATCGATACACTGCCTTTCATGTGGCAAGTTCATTATAAATGAAGCCTCAGATCTGCAAGTTACGTGAGCGGTATGAAAAACTTGGTATGAATTAGCCTGGCTGCAAAGGACTCAACACAGCTCCATGGGACTCACTGCAGCTTCTGTGGACCGACAGCACCTGAGGGATGCAAGACCCACAGACAACAGCAGTAGGGATGTCAGTCTGTTTTCGATGGTGTCCAAGACTACCTTTTTTCCTCTCTTTCCTGTTAATGCATGATATAACTATTACTGCCCACAAATAATGACTATTTCACCACGGTTTTAAATTCAGCACAGGGCCACACTAACCAAAAACCTCATAACACTTTCTATTTTGCTTTTTTACATCCTTTTTTTTTCCTCTTGGCTTCTATGTTTGGATGGAGATGTGCACACACAAAGCAAAGGGATACCTCTTTCATGTCCTGTAGGTACATGGGTGAGTGGCCACCTCGCTGGCCACTCGCACATCCTGGGATGCAACCCACAAGCTCGCTGCCAGGCTGATCCTCTCGCACGCTGCAGCGTGCCAGCCTGCCCAAACTGGGCTTACACACTGCCACACACTCACTGCTCCTCTGCCCTAGGGATAGGGAAAGACTTCTTTTAAAACAAGACCAGAAAACACTTTTGGTCCAGGTCTTTCTTGGCTCAGTCCCCACTCATCTGTATGATCAGCCTTGCAACTTCAGCTTAAAACACCTGACCTTTCCGACCACAGGCATTCAAATATCATCACCCGGATACTCAACCATCCTCAGAGTGCCTTAAACGTGCTGGGATTGGGAAGGAATACTGCAACACCAGTTTGCTACCTTGAGGAAGCTCCCTTTTTCCAGCAGGGAGGAGAACTGGGGTGCTCGGCACTGTCTCCTCCACTGCTTTCAGCCACCCCTCCTGTCCCGTGGAGGGAGGGAGGTGAGGGCACATCTGGCTGCCACACTTCAGCCTCGCTGGGGGTTTTCACCGAGCACCACGTGCGGCAGCACCAGACGTGCTCGGGAGCCGTGTGCGGCCCGTCGGCTGCACTTTTGTCACCCTGCGGGGTGGCTCGTGTTGAAAGGAAACATCAGCCGTGCCATTTTATCTGGGGCCCGAGGACGCCCCACGAAACTCATGTTTCATCCAGATGCAATGCTGCTGCTGAGGTGGCTGGCATGGAGGAGGCAGCCCCGGGAGGCTGATGTGACACCCCCAGGTCATCCCACCCGGCTCCAGCCCGGCAGATCCTGAACCGCGGCTCACCGTCTGGGGCCGGGGAGCAGGCTGAGCACAGAGGGGTTGGAAAGGCACTTACTTGCTCTTCAAGTGCAACTCGGAGGTCTTGGGCAGCAGGGCCCCTCACCAGCACCGCCCTCTGATGAGCTTTTTGATGAAACTTTGGAATTTTGAGATACACTTAAAGGAGACGCGGGATAGAAATGGATTTTCTCACCCACTTTTGCTGCAGAATGAGACACAGAAGAGCCTTTCCTCGGCTTGTGGCTTTTTTTTTCTTTTTTTCTATCCAAATGTCAGGGCAGTCCAACCCGCTGCCCTGCTGGCAGGACTTTTGGAGGGCTAAGAAGTACCGTCCTGCCAGGTTTGTCAGCCTTCAGTCAAAGCATTGACCAAATTTTTTTCAACCTGCATGTCCATTTTCTCCTGGCAGCGTCTTTTGGCTTGTAGTCTCACCTCACCCAAAGGCAGACAGCCCCAAAAGACATGGAGGATCCTTTGTGTTGCCTCTCTTCTGTTAGTGTGTGTGGCAGCAAGGTCACCTGGAACAAGGAGATAATTCACCTGGGCAATACTCCTACCAAAAAATAAATAGTGATGGCTTTTCAAGCGGATCAGCCCTCTCCTTGGACAGACTGCACAGCTACTCTTACTCTGCTCCCAACTGGCTGTGAAAGTGAGCTATTTTTCAGCTATTGGAGTGAAGTACCCCATAACATCAGCAGCAATCTCAGTATCACTCTCACCAAGGAAAACTCCATGTGCTGGGAAATTAAGTTACAGTGAGTTACTCTGGTAGCACTGCTTCTTCCTCATCCCCAATGAATATTGGTGCAGGGACAGGGAGAGGACAGCAAAATCTTCCCACACACAACCAGGAAGAAGGGAACGCAAAGACCTTTTTAAAGAAGTCTGGGCCTATTTACCTGGTTTTCTTTTTGAATTACCACCCTTTCTCAATCTAACCCCTCAAGTGATAAACGTGCTTGTTAGGATTACTTGGGTGAGTCCCTCATTCAGGGATCACCAGTGTCCAAAGACGGTATGGGCTCCACCTGGGGAAAAAAAAAATCTTCAAGATATTTTCTATTGCTGGGGCAGAGGCTGCATTTCTAATAAAGTTCCTGATGAGTATTTTGGAGACATCCCCAGCCTGGTGAGATTACAAGGCAAACACTTTGTTCAGAGCAGCAAGAAGAACTCTGCTGACTCCCAAAAAATGAATAGCAAATCTGGGTCAGATGCTCAGCTAAGAAAAATGGGCATCGCTTGTCAGTCTTTGGCAGAGCTCAGGTGGTTTACACCAGCAAAGGACCAGGGTTTCTCACTCTACCTGAGGATACCTACAGAGGATTCCTTATTTGCTGGGGTGGCATAAAGCTGTTATTGACATGAATTTGGGATGCCTGATCCACTCATGATTAATGAGACCACAAGTGAGTTGTATTAGTCACCCTGGCATGACTGACACTTGGATTTTTACTGTGCCACACCACTGTCTCTTGTTTATGCCAAAGGATTTACAGACACAAACCCTAACTCAGACTTTATTAACGTCTGCTTTCTTAATCCCTCTACCTATGCTGCTAATTTGCCTTCGCAGAGACCTAGGAGGGAAAATAAATATAAATGGTGTGTTTTAAAATGTCTAAGCAACTCCTGAAAACAGCAGTCCTGTCAGTCAGTGTCATGATTTTAAAATCTTGTATTTCCAACCTGCCATGGTTGGAAACACTCGCTGTATTCCTCTGGAAAGGAGGATTTCTCAGCCATCCTGTAGCAGAAAGCCTTCTTTTCAAGCACTCATAATGATGTATATTGATATTTGTTTCTTACAACTGCCACTGTGTGAGGGACTGAATATTGTACATGTAGCAAAACCAGCTGGCAGACTAATTGATTGATTGGTTGGTTGATTTTTGAGTGGAAGCAGGATTTTGTATTTGAAAAGGAAATTTTTTTGCTGTTGGTCAATTTGGAGAAGCTTAAAGTAAATTGGCTGAGGTATGAAATCTGATAGATGTTCTCATTTACAAATAGATAAACTTTTTGAAATTGGAGCTGAGATCTCCACATAATCCCAGGAGAATCTGCAACCAAGACATTCTTCTCAAGGAAAAGTCTTAAGCAACCAAGGCCAAGGACTGAGGTGATCAAAGACAAAAGCTGGATTAAGTACAATTTAGCACCTGCTTTGGCAGTTTACCACATGGGTACACAATCACCCCGTAGGGTATAAATAGGTGCGTGCATGCATATTAAATACAGATATAAATCTGACAATAAATTCACTTTAATATTTAAAAGCTTGGCTCTACAGCAAAATCACATTGCTATAAACCAAAGTGTGAAGCTAAACTCATATAACTACTCAGGCACTGTCCTCAGTGGACATCGTTACTCTGGAGCTGTCTGTGTGCTGCGGTGCAAGTAGCTGGGACGACTTTCTGCCGCAGTCAGTTCCTAACTGTCTACCTCAGCTGTAAAAGACAGCTTAAGTGATCTAAACCACAGGCACAAAACATCTATTTATTTACACTGGCTGCTTCATTTCCACCACTACGTGGAGTTAGTTAAGGCTGAATTGAAAAAGCGACCGCAGGTATCTATGTAGATGGTTCAATAAATGTATATTGCACCCGCAGCCACAAACCCATTTTCACTCAGGAGGTGAACGGGCCCAGGCAAGCAAGGTCTCCCCTCAGCCTTCTCTTCTCCAGACTAAAGAGTCCCAGCTCTCTCAGTCTCTCCTCATAAGGGAGATGCTCCAATCCTTGAATCATCTTTGTAGCCCTACGCTGGACTCTTTCTAATAGTTCCCTGTCCCTCTTGAACTGGGGAGCCCAGAACTGGACACAGTACTCCAGTTGTGGCCTCACCAGTGCAGAGTAGAGGGGGAGAATGACTTCCCTTGACCTGCTGGCTACACTCTTCCCTATACAACCCAAGATACCATTGGCTTTCATTACGTTTAATAAAGGGAGAGGCTGAAGAGAGAGGTTGAAAAGCCTGAGGAGGTGGAAGTCATGTAAAAGCTGCTTCCAACTGTGTGTGAAATGGGTAGCGACTCCGGTGTCATAACAGTTCGACACTGAGCTGGCAGCGTACGCTCTCCTGTGTGCCAGCTTCTCAGGGGGGAAAGGACAGCTTTCCTTGAATTGCCAACCCTGCTCCCATGATCAGATATTACTGAAGAGGTGACAGGGGCCGGGACCGCCAGAACTGGTTTGTTTTCAGAGGTATTAGCAGTGTTATATTGAGTTCCAAGTTAGTGACATCTGCTTGGACTCAGATCCTCATGAGGCTCTTACTCCTGTATATTACTTACAGCATACTTCTTTTCCAGGGGCAAATGTCTGAAGATTTTGTAGTTGGCTTTTTTGTAGAGAAACAGCGCTAGCATATCGAATAATCTCAGTGAAATGAAGGATGGAAATAGAGGCAGGAAGGGTTAGAAGAAGAGCAGCTAGCAAAATATCAAACTTAGCTAATAATAAAACAAAGTGTCCGGATGATTTCTTTTCTTTCTTTCACTGGTGCCTTTTGCCAACAGTTAAATATCAAGAGGAGATGAACCAAAACCTGTGATATGCACAGTTACTCCCTGCTCCTCTACTAAACTTCACTCAGCTCCAAACTTTGTAGCTTTCTCCTGTTTGATATTAAATAAAAAATCCTAGCATTTGCCAATGATTACATTCCTCAGCAAATTCCATCTGCTACTATGCTGGTTCCATGGAGGTTGACCTCATCAGCTTTTGCACTGTTTTGATGCCCATGCATGTTTTCAGAGTGAAGGCATACCTGAGAAACCATAAAGCCCTTTGCTTCAGGAAATCTTTTGTAGCTTGATACCTGCACCCTACAAGGCTCCTTGGCAAGGCAGAGTCCCAAATTGGTAAGTTCACCTGGAGAAGACAGACAGCCATGCCAAGGTGGAGAGAGTTTAGCTAAGAAACTTCTCTTTTCTTATCATGCCAGTGCATCAGGAACGTGGGAATGAAATTCTAAATCTGTAAACTTCCCACCTACTCTCGTTACCAGGTGAAGACAAAAGTCTCAAGACACCAAAAAACTGATGTGGGCTGTCCCTCCCCATGTTTGTTTACTGTGTGCTTCAGGGAATGATCACTGCTGTCCTGCCCATGGCACCCCTGTGCTGCTCTGCTCAGCACCCCCCTGGAGCTCACTTCCCCAATTTTGTCAGCATAATTGCACATGAAAGGGTTCTCTAACCCAACTGTTGAAGTGATGAGCACTACAAAAATAAACGTAGTACTGGAAGTGTTGAGGCTGACCCAGATTACTGTGACAGAATTGGGTTAGGGAGCACCTCCAACCTGCAGTTATGCCGGCAGACACAAAGCAGGGATAATGTTTAACAGGGTGGAAAAGGACAGCTGGGACACGGGGGTGCTCTGAAACTGGGTTCATCTGAGGCCAGAAGAGCACATTAACCCCTGCTTTAAACAGCACCTGCTGCCAAGAGAGCACCTCATTTCTTAGCTGTGTGAACTCTTCCCCACGGTACAAGCATTCAGGAGGCTTTTCAGTGACGACAGCAGTGGAGCTAAAAGAAGCAACAAAGAGAAAAAGGGACATGGTGAGAAGCTGGTAAGAGGTGAAGGTTGTTCTTGCTTTAGGGTCTAGGCAAAAGATTCTTCTGAATTACATACAAGTAAGAGAAAAGCCCTCCTCTTTCGCCAAAACTTTAGAAGGGGATGGGGTTTTCTCAAACCAACAGAAGCTCCAGGCTAGAGGTGAACTCTGCCATCTCAGCAAACACCTCTGAACTGAAGTCCATCCCTCACTCACCATTAGCATTTCCCCTTCTCCTCTACGTCCTACAGCAGCCACGTGAGCCAGTGAATGTCAGACTCTTTCACATCTCTGCAGCCTGGCTGTGGTCACGTGTTACAAAAGATTATTACAAAGATAGGAACAATTATTACAAAGAAAATAAGGTAAGCACTCTTGTGTGGCAGGCTGTTAATCAAATGATATCAGAAGTAAACACGTTTTCACAGAAAGGCAGAAAGGGACAAGCACTTCTTATCTGGGATGGGGCTGGGTGAAGAGCAGGAAAACAGGGAGTGAAAAGTAACTGGCCATCCACCAAGGTAAAATTATACATCTTTATAGAGAGAGGGCTGATCTGTCCCAGAAGCTCAAGTTTAGGAGAGGAGGAGAAGATATAGAAGGAAAGGCAGAAAGGCTGGCTCTGTTTTTCAAGACTCCCTGGAGTTTTCCTGGCAGGGTGCCTCGGGTGAGAAAGATGTCCTGCTCAGAGAGCCCCCTTCGAGGGAAGTCACCACTTACTGAGGTTGCACTTGATCCCCTCGTCCAGATCAGTGATATAGATGTTAAACAGAACACTCCCCAGTACTGAGCCCTGGGGAACACCATTTGTGACCAGCCTCCAACTGGATTTAATTCCATTCACCACAACCCCTTGGGCCCAGCCATCCAGCCAGTTTTTCACCCAGTGAAGAGAATGCTCATCCAAGCCATGAGCAGCCAGTTAATAATTACCTACTGATGACCCCTCTGCTGTTCCTCATGAATAATGTGTATATTCAATGGTACAGAGCACTCCTTTAATAGCAATTTGAGACCATTTTGAGGGTGTTGGTTTTATAGTAACTCCTGGAAAGACTGGGCTCTGGGTCATATCATAACAAGGCCACTACCCTGCAACTGATTAAAAGCATCTCTTACTCTTAGCAGCACTCCCTCAGGTCCTGACTTCACAGTACAATTCAGGTAATGAGAGCAAGGTGATCAGAGATATTAATGGACATCATGTCTAGCTGGAAGATGGAAGCTGAGTGTAAACGTGAACGCCTCCCTTAAGTGAGTTTTGTCTATGAGCTTGGCGAAAGGACTGAAGTGCAAGGGAGAGAGAGTCATTCTCATTTCCAGTAATATTTTATTGATTTACTTCACATAATGGAGTTCAATAACTCATCCCCCAAATAGATGAAACTTCAGCTCCATATAAATAGGTATTAATCTCAAGTAAATTACTGATGAGTCTTAATTAAGCAATAAGATGGAACAGCCCATATAGTCGGGCTGATTAATGGCACACCTTGGACATGTACCGAGGCACAGACAGGCACACGGCAAAATAAAGTGCTTCCAGTCCACCTGTGGTGTGAAATTAATCAGCAGAAACAGCAACTCCAAAGCCACCCTCAGGGTATCAGCATAGTTGAGGGCCTGACTGTTGCTCCAACCATGACCATGCAATATCCAACTGTTTGTTTAGAAGAAAATATGGCAGAAGCCGAGTCCCCCGGATTCTTCCAAAGCAGCACACCATGTGATTGCATCACTGTTTGCACCTCTCTTATGCAGCCAAATAAAACAGGCCAGTAAGAGCAGCAGCAGAAGAGAGAAGGTGTGTAATGCAAGAAACTCACCAAGTAGCGAGATGCCTTTGCAAATCCCTGGAATACGCAGTCTTCTTCGGTGCGAGCTGAAAACAATTCTGCACATTTCAGAGGGCATCGTTCCAATTTTGTTTACGGCGCTGTAAATTAGGAGGGGACTCTATGGAGGTCAACAGAACTAAAAGAGTGTGAAATTGATGCGAGGGAGAGAAAAGGGGGGAAAAAAGCTCCGTATGTTTCTCTCCTGGCACACTAGCGTCAGAGTCTGCTTCCTGGTTTATCAAAGCAAGCTACAGCCCTTTCTGTTTCCCGCTAGAGAAGTCGGGTATTAGCATACAGCTGCACCTCTTAGGAGAGCAAAACAGAAAGAACTGGAGTTTCGGTGGAGTGTTTTTCTGGTTGGTTTTTTTGGTGTTTTTTTTTTTTTTTTTTTTTCACAACAGGCAATAGAAAACACACAGAAGAGAGAGACACGACAAAGCAGGTTCTCAGCTACAGTAATTCAGTGCAGCTTCACTGTAGGCAGTGGAGTTGCACTGATTTACACTCGATGGCTAATTTACAGCAGTCTCCCCCCACCCCTTCTCTCCCCCTGGGTCCGGAGAGGTTGAAAGCAAGCACTGAAGAGAAAACAACATATAAGGCCAAAGAAATTCAAGTGGCAGAAAGCCTTGCAGAATGAGAATGCATCGATATCTAACAATGCAAAGACTACGTGCCAGAGAAGGAAGAAGGAGAGAGAGAGGACATTCCCAGGAAACTGGGAAAAGTTTCCAGTGGAAAAGGCATTGCAGCTAGACGGTCCGGAACTGCTAGCACCACCTCTGAGAAGGGGGAAAAGAAGGGAGTAAATGAGGGACTCCAACTCTACATGCCAAGTTTATGGGTTCACAATTATGGGAGCTCACTGATTACAGTTCCCATTCCCTCCTTGCTCCAGCACCTTCCTCAGCTCCTGCATCCTGGGGCTCCCCATGCCTCACTCTTCTCCCTCTGCCTCACCAGGATCCCTCCCTCCCACCGCCATAAGACCTGCCTGGCATCTCCTTATGTTTTTTTTTTTTTCTCCTTTCCTCCTCTGTGCCTTCACCACTGATTTTGTGGGCTCTGCTTTCATTAAGGCGGGAGGTAGGTGAGGAAAAGAGCCATTGCCCATTGATTATTAGCAATAAGGACCTCAGTGCCATGGAAAACTGTCCCTGCTGATTAAAGTACTGACTGTGGCTATCAAATCACTTTCCAGCTTAATAGTCCCCATCCTGCGTGCTCTGTCCACCTTTCCAATCCAATTGGAAAAGTCCAGAGCAGGCTGGAAGCTTTGACAATGAAAAACAGATCTTTTTCAGGACTGTTATGAATAAAGCCTTTGTTGGGAACAACTCCTTTGAATCAAATTAATATGGTAGGTTGTTCCCTGGGGAAGCTGAGGAACAACCAGGTCGGTTGTTCTATCATGTCCTGCTCCTGACAGCAATAAGCTCTGGGTGAGGTGAGGTGGGCAAGCAGAAGCCAGCAACCTCTTCAGCCACCTCCACTGAATCCAACAGACAGCACGAGTCAGATGGTCTTCAACATGTCAGGACGCCCGGCTATTTTCTTCTCCAAACTTCAGCACTTTGGGTTTTTTTCACCCAAACACCATAATAATAATAATAAATGGCACACTTGAACTCTTTTTTTCCTTCCACTGTTCGCTCTGCACTCCAGCCACCCTCCGTGCACACATGCAGGCACAGACACACCATTTGAGCTACTGGCAGTCCAGCCAGATCCATCCTAGCAAAGCTCTCTAGGGCAGACGTAAGTAACACAAGCCAAAAGTGCTTTGGGTAGTGCACCTTTTAGTCTGGTTCACTGATGTAAATGAACTCTGCCAGGGGAAAAAAAAAAAAAAAGTTTGTTTTTATGCTTGATGTCGGTTTAACTGCATCTGCCATAAAAATATAGCTGGAAATGTCACAGCAGAATCACACCCTGACTGACAATGAAATACCAGCCAACGTTTCTAGCATAAATCTTGCATAAAGAAAGTACCAGGGTTTAATTTCTAGGGCAAAGGGAAGCGGGCAGACACAGGAGGCAAGAATTTAAAAGGAAAGAAAGAAGAAAGGCACCTTAGGAGAAAACAATTCTATTATTAAATAGGTATTCATTCATGTACGTTAGCAGATAGTGCTGCATCCCATTAGCAGTCACTCTTACAACAGTAAGAATTTTTCTGTCTGTTTAAGGCCTCTGGGTAAAGCTGCCAATTGTTGAATGGAAAAAGCTCCAATGAAAATATTTAGTTTTGGCGGAGACAAGGCCACCTACCAGGCTCTCCGCTTCCCTTTTTTCTCCCCCTTCTCCCTCTCCCAACCCCCTTGCAGCCATTAATTTACTAGCAGCAGCTGTGATTGTCTGAGATATGCAGAGAAGCACAAGAAGACCATCCTGTGCCTCATGCCAATGCTGTTAGTTCAGGAATATTATGGGATTATTTTTTAAGATGTTCCTCCTGTTGTATGCAAGGCTGGAATTGAAAAAAAAAAAAAAAAAAGGAACTTAAGAGGATTTTCATGCAGTGTGTTTGTTATTCATTTTGTTGTTGCCACAGCATGTGGGATTTGTGTGCATTTAAGATACCAACTTAACTATGTTCCCTTCACTTCATTACTTCTGTTTGCCAGCTGATGGGATGCCAAGGTGAAGCAACTGAATCAAAGACGATTTAAAGTAAATACCATTTAGAATACAGGGCAAACAATGTAATACTAGTGAGGTGGCTAGAGAAGGGGGAGAGGAGGGGAGGAAAAGGGGTATCGTGCCATTTTAATAGAGGGTGCCTCTCCAAAAGACTAATGAGAGGAGAAACCAGCTGTCCTGACAAAAATCATCTCAAACGTTGCCAGGGACTTCTGTTGTCATCAGTCCCTTCTTTGAAAGGACTGTTGCACTCAGGTTTTATTTGGCGACGGTGTTTATTGCATTCTGAACAGCATTCCAATCATTAGTTATCCTTAGGAGGAAAACAAATAAACAACTATACCATGCAGTAGATTGTTTTTGTCCCGTTTACACTGTTTCTTTACCAGATAGGCCTTATCAGTGTATGCCCAACAGATTTTGCCTTTCATCTTCTCATTCTCAGATTTTTTTTTCTTTACAGCTACCAAAGACAGTAAAAACTGAAAACTAGACACTTGGGATATAAACACTGGCTACATATTCTGTGCCCTACCTGTTTTTTTTTGGAGAACCCTATTAAGTTAGAACACACGTTATTCACATGTATCGTGGTTTAACCCTATCCAGCAACTAGGGAAACGCAGCCGTTCACTCACTCTCTGCTACCCCCAGCAGGGGAGGGAAAAGAGGGAGAAAAAGGAAAAAAAAAAACCCGTGGGTTGTGATAAAGACAGTTTAAGAGAACAGTAAGAGGAGAGAAAATACTAGTACTGCTAATGGTAAAAGAATATAAAAAATAAGTGATGCAATACAATTGATTGTCCAGCCCATCCTAGATCCCATCCCATCCCCGGATCCCCAGCCAACCCCCATTTATACATTGAGCATGACTTTTACGGTGTGGAATATTCCTTTGGCCAGCTGTCCTGTCTATGCTCCCTCTCAGCTTCTATGGGAAGCTGGAAAAGGCCTTGCCTTAATAGAAGCACCACTTAGCAATCACTATGTGTGTGTTATGGACACTAAATCAAAAACACAGCAGCTACTGGAAGAAAATTAACTCTGTGTCAGCTGGAACCAGAACAACTCGGTAGGGCTCTGCCCAAAGGGCAAGAAATGTGACATTACCTTCACTGTTTTCTAGTCAGGAAGGTAAAATCTACTATCACACACCTACCTAAAATTTCACTGCTCAAGGAAACTGACAGCGTTCAGTTAATGCTCTAGAGAAAGGAATGAAACATCCTGTTGTTGAAAATAATGAAATAATTTGGATCTCAAACAACTGACTTCTACCAGGAACTCTCACTATCTGCTTTTAAGGCACTTCAAGGTTAGGTTCACTTATTTTCAATCTTTTAAACAACAAAACAAAATCTTGTCTAGGGAACACACTAGTGTGGAGAATTCAGAAAAATTCTCTCTATATACCTCTTTATCCTCCATCCAGATTTTGGAAAAGAGAATCTTTATTAACAGTGGCGAATTGGAAAAGATATGGCCCAGTGAAGGGGAAAAGTCATTGTGCCCGCTTGCGAAAATCTTTTTCTAACAGCTTCAAAACTCACGGACCTGTCAAAACAGCCTTCATTTGAAAGGAAAGAAACTGGGGCTTCTGGGATCAGATAAATGTCAACGTAAAGCATGAAGAGCCAACGCCTGAGTTACCATCCAAAAGCCTGATTTTAAAACAGCTCACTCGGTGCCCTCCAAGCCTTGCTGCCTTCTGAGGAGCTGCCCATAGCAACGTGCCAGTGTATACCTGCTGCCGGCGAGGGCAACCATGGTGGGGAAAACAGGGACAGCGGGGGCTTTGGCATATCTTAGGAATCAAACCACATATAACCAGGATCCCTGGAGCGTTTGTATGTCGGTTGCTAGCAAACGTTAAGAGCCCCGGCTTTAACACAGGCACAGCTGCTGTCGCCCACACTGCTTCAGAGTCATGTAGGACACGACAGAATCACACCTTTGCTCTTCTCTGAGGCTTCTGGTCACTGCTCGCGAGTCACAGCCTGGCAGCACTGGACAAGACGTTAGGGGACCTGTCTGCACGTGGAGTGAGACAGGTCATTCCACTCCTGCGGCTCTGTTTCTCAAGGTTTTACAGCCCTAGTGATTATTCCTACATTATCATTGAATCTTTTTGTTCTCCTGTTTACAGCACAGCTTGCAAGGATGCTGTGTACCACTCTTTACTTTTTTAGCCCCTATTGTTTACAAAACCCCACTTAAAAGGCTGAAAATAAAATTTCTCTATTGATTTCTTTTCTTTTTCCATTTGGCGAACATTGATTTTTTTTGCCTTGTGTTTTAATGGAGCTTGAAATTAACATGAATCTGTTTGTTCAGCTCCCTGTTTGAATTAGTGTAGTTTTAGTAATAAAGTTAGGTAGCTGTTACCTTGGAAACAGAGCTCTGTTTTAGCAAACACTTTAACAAACACTAGGGCCTACACAAACAGCAGGAGTAAAACCAAATTCCTTGACTGGTGGATGTTGGTATCAGCCAGTACCTTCAGCCCAGAACACGCCAACTGCCTCACGGCGAGCGTATAAAAAGTGCATTAACTTGGGGGCTTTGGCTGTTTCACAATGCTCAAGTTTTTGCAACTGCTTCTTTTTCCCCCCCCCTTTCCATCGAGTAGTGCCATGTTGTCAGTCAGCATTAAGGATTCGCTGCTTTTCGCTATCCCTTAATTGCCAAGCTAATCTGAACTCCTTGGCTTAGCTGTGTGATCCTGTAAAGTCGCGAGCGTGCTGTGTGTACCTCTGATTCCACGGCAGGATCATAGCCAAGGCACCGGGCACGATTATCACGGCACGATGGCCACAGGGAGCTGACGATTAGTTGCAGGGATATATGTATTTTGCTGCTACAGATGCGCAGGTTTGAGCAGTAGCCCACATACCCAGAAACGTATCAGGCCTTATCTGCTGCAGAAGTGCAGGAGAGAGCCTCGAGACAAAAAATACTGGAGTGTATGTGACAGCTCAGAGAGCAGTGGTACAAACACACAGGCAGAATACACCCCACAGCCAAGACTGGAAAGCGGTTGTCCAGATACACCAACTTCACTGGACAGAGCAAGAGGCAGAACAGACCGACCCAGCTGTGTTAAGCCAGATCACCCAAAAATTGCTAATTTATACTGGTTAGATAAGGTTCACTTTTCTCAATTTCTTTAGTTTCCACTAACATCCAGCTGGTGCACCAAGAAAGGACCACTCTCCCTCTTTCTCCCCCTCTGAAAGAGGAAGCATTTAACAAAAACCAAAAAACCTCTGGGACAGCAGAATTGTTTCAACACCTCCTTGAGAGATATGATTCACATACGCCCGACTTTCTTTGACCACGAGGCTAAAGGTGTCCTAGCCATGCTTGCTCAGATTCCAATTAAAAATAAATAAAAATAAAATGCTGAAGGAGAGATGACATGCTGTTCTGCTGAGGTTTGTTGTTTTTTGATTGTTTCTAGCTTCCAATATCACCTTCAAAGAACCTGAAACTTCTAGCTTTGCAAAACCCCAACCGGCTGGTTACTTATTTAGCTCTGTGTATCTTTTGGGGACAGGCAGAGGAACAATGAAAAAGGAAGGACAATGCTTAGTGTAACCTCAGCATTAACGCGTACAGCATAACAGATGAGCAGCCACCGCATTTGAAGAGCAGTTCATGAAGCAAAGTAGAAATGATGTGTGTGCAGGATATAATTACAGCAGTAATGTAATAACATTCCATGTTAGATTATTAGGGGTCTATTCTGCCCTTGACATGCCTACATAACTCCCATTAATGTTAATTGAGGTTATGCACGTGAATCAGCAGCTGAGCAAATCACTAAATTAATTACATGTAAAGTACCTGTTTCATTTTTTTAAATCCACAGATACATTTGGCCAGTGCAAACGCTTATAGCCCAGGAACGAACTACCACGGGGTGGAGGAGAAGGGATGCGGAAAAGACTACGCAGATTTAAAAACCCCATTAAACAAAATTAAGTTTTGACAAATCGGTAAGGGATAGTGGGAATGTTAATTCCTGGACAGGGCATCCTGTACTTTCTTCAGCAGCCCTGGGGCTCTGTTTGAATAAGCTAGGAGAGAGTCTTGCTCTTCTGTAGCACCTCCTGCAGAGGAGGTTATCTGGAGCTTTTGTAAACAAAGGTGTTAAATACTGGCTCTGCAGGCAAAGGCGGCACCTCTTGTGAGTGCAGCCACAAGAGCAACGACAGGCTGGGATAAGGCATACAGCTACTTTTTTTTTTTTTTTTTTTCCCCTGCTTGGCAATCGCAACCCCCACTTTCTGTCCAGGAACGCTTTGATCAAGCAGATGCGATGACAAGGATCAGTGTGATGACAAAGTCTTTGCATATGGTGGGAGAAGTTTGGGCTTGAAATTCAAAGCGTGTGTTTCACTGAAGGGTCTCGTTCTGCAAACGCTTATCCTGGAGTTTGAAGGGTGGAGGTTGTTATACAAGAAACCGAATCAACCTTCTCTCACTCTTGCTTTGTTTCATTTTTGGTTTAAGCACCGGGAGCTCTTGAGCTTTCAGGACTCCTGAGCTGCTAAAACTGGGTGCAACGAACAGAAAGTGCTTCCTGGAGAAAGGAGGGGGGACAGTAAATACCCTCCATCATCCGCACCTCAACTATTGCCTCCTTCTGATTCTATAATTAGAGCAGAGCTGGGTTGCCAGCCTTTTCCACCACAGGAACCCCCCTGGAATCCCCTTCAGCTGGGCAGGATCTGGAAGGGATTCCCCCACCCGTTTAGCAACCTGAGAAGGCCCGGATGGTCATAAAACCCTGGCACCTGTTTGTGATCCCCCACCAGGAAGGGGGACAACTGCCCCACATTCAGACTTCCTGAAATAGAGTAACATCCATGATACCACCAGCAGAGCCCCCCTCGCTATAGATTAGAGAGGATGCCTGAGCCTTTCAACCTTTATTTTGCGTGGAGTACACAGCCTCTCTGGTTTCATCTGGACCTCCCTGAAAGAGCAGCTTCTGGAATGGCTTCAGTTACAGCGAGCTGTGCTGCCCCCACAGATAGCTTGTGGCCCAGCTCCCCTGTGTGTGCCTGGTGGCACTGGAGCATGTTGGACGTGCCGAGCCATGTAAAGAGGCCTGGCTTCAAAGAGTTACGCTTACAGGCTCGCTGCCTGCCCGACGGGCAACGGGGAACTCAAGTTTCACCTCCAGACAGTGTGGACACAGCTGCTGAAGCAAAGTGAAGCTAACCCTGGTCTGCTGCACCCCAGATGGGGTTGCCAATTTAATTACCAGGAGCATTGCTTTCTGTAATTCCTAACAGATATTTACATACACCCATTTATGTGTAATAATTTTCACTTTGGGGCCCCTTGTCATCACTGGGGAGTGCCAACCGGAGGCAGAAGGATGGTGAGATGTTGCCCAGGTAGGCAGAGAAAGGAGAGAAGGTAAAATTGCAGCTTTAGGTGAGGTCTCACCTGATTACTCATAGCATCATCCCTGGCCTGCACTGGTTCAGTGGCAACAGCATGGCTTATTCCCACAGGTCCCATCCTTCTCGAGGAATAATGAGCAGTGATGGCTCCGCCACCTTGGTGTCTGGCTCACCACTGTCTCCCTCCCTCAGGGATGAAGGTAGGCTGGAAATGAAGGTGAGACAGAATAAACGTGTCTAGAGACAGACCACGTTTCTTCCTCCCCTCTCCTTGCTCTCTCCTATGTGTCTCCGTGTTGTATTCGTGGAACCCCATCAGCAGGACCACAGCAGCCAACTGTGGGCCTGGGGAACCTTTCCTCACTGCCTCAAAATGCTCAATGAAATGATGCTTAAATAAGTTAATTGCTCTGCTGCAGCAAGTGCAGGTGCGATGGTCTCCTTCACCTTCCTCGTACTCTGCACTGCATACACTGCTGAGAAATTGGAAGTTGTCATGGAGAAAGGACTGGCCTCTGCCTCAGAAAGCTAAAAATCTACCACCTAAACCAAGATGAGAGTAGAGAGAATAGATACTCATAGCCCAAATAAAAAATCTGATTCTTAACTTCAGATGCTCAGGTTTAATAATATAAAGGTATGTATTTGCTTGAAAAACAAAAAGCTTGTTCCTCCCAAATAAAAAATCTGATTCTTAACTTCAGATGTTCAGGTTTAATAATAAAAACGTATGTATTTGCTTGAGAAACAAAACAGCTTGTTCCTCCTTTGGTTTTATTTAGTTAAGTCTACAGAGGTGTCAAAAAAGCATTCAAGGTTATGGAACTGGTAGTTTAAGGAGGGAAGGTGGACCTTGCAGACACAGCTTTTTACCTACGTCTACATTCCTAAGTGTTTGGCTGAAAATCACAGTTGCTGCCCACTTCTATTTAAAAATACAGTTACAAACCAAAGAGGAAACAGCATGTGAAAATGCTCACCAGCAGGTTTGATAATGCTTTTAAAAGGATGGCTATCTTACTGTTCTCATTTCAGAAAGGAGGGGGCTGGCACTCAGAGGAGAAGCCGTGAGCAGTAAGGCAGCCATCAAATGGCAGATCCATTTAAATGAGCTCTGGTCCCATATCATATTGTGCAAGTTTCATTACCTGATGTGTACTTGTATCCTATTCCCATAACAGGTCAGATTCAGAGATTTCAGAAAACCTAACTCACCTCCAGAATTACTTTTACATCTCCAGCACACTGTGCCTTTCTAAAACATTGTCCATGCATACAGGCTGAGTGTAAGTATACAAGGTCTAATGATTAAATATCCCTGTTACCAAACATCCAATAGTTGGAAATTTTACTCTGCAATTCCACAAATATCGATTAATTGACCTGAACTCTTTTGCACTTTGTGACATATTAGAAATCGCACCTTACTAGGGCCTCTCCTTTTGCATTTCAGATTGCACTTCGGCCAAAATATTAAACTCCAGTTTGTTTTGTTTAATAAAGCTGTGGGCACACCTGTGCTGGGAGAGAACACCCAAATAACGGGAATAGATGGCAGGTCAGGCACTGCAAATAGAGCCAGCTGAATCAAAGAGAAATTGAACGATTTAGACATTGGTGATACTACAGTTTGTTCAGTGGCACACAGAATTGGGCTAACGCCTCCCTGACACCCCACAGGGCTGGTTATGGAGGCTTCTCTTGAACCCAGTGGAGACTTTTCACATGACTAAGCTTACACCAAGAACGTGGCCGAGGCAGCCAACAGTCTCCTGGGGTGCACTAAAAGGAGTGTTGCCAGTAGGTTGACGGAGGTTATTGTTCCCCTCTACTCTGCCCTGGTGGACTACTGTGTCCAGTTCTGGGCTCCCCAGTTCAAGACAGAGAGGGAACAACTGGGAAGAATCCAGCGGAAGGCTACAGAGATGATCAGGGAACTGGAGCATCTCTTTTGTAAGGAAAGGCTGAAAGACCTGGGTCTGTTTAGCCTGGAGAAGACTGAGAGGGGACCTCATCAATTCTTATAAAGGGTGGGTATCAAGAGGATGGGGCCAGGCTCTTCTCAGTGGAGCCCAGCAACAGGACAAGGGGCAACGGGCGCAAACTGGAACACAGGAATGTCTGTCTCAACATGAGGAAAAACTTATTTGAGGATGGCAGAGCGCTGGAACAGGCTGCCCAGAGAGGGTGTGGAGTCTCCTTCTCTGGAGATACTCCAAACCCGCCTAGATGCATTCCTGTCCCCCCTGCTCTGGGTGGACCTGCTCTGGCAGGGGGGGGGTTGGACTAGCTGATCTCCAAAGGTCCCTTCCAACCCCTACCGTTCTGCGAGTTTGCGAAATAAGGACAAAATAAACAAAGAGGCAAACAAAACCCTCCAAAAAACCAACCCCAAACCCCCCCACCCTGCAACCCTTCTGCTGACAGCCCTGAGGAAACCCCGGCCCCGCCGGCCCGGCCCTCCCTTCCCCGCCGCGGGGGCGGCCTCCCCGCCCCGCTGCCTGAGGCGCGGCCGCCATCTGCCGTCCCGCCACCGCGCTGCAGCCGGTCCCCGCCGCCGCCTGGCCCCTGCGGCGCCCCGGCGGGAGGGCTCGGGGGCTCGGTAGCGGCCTCGGCCGGGTTGTTGGCTGGAGGATTTGCGTTGAAGGAAGCCCTTCTGCGAGAGGAGGGTGGGCTCGCTGGAGCAGCTGGGCCGCCGCTCCTGAGGGGGCCGGCCTCCTCCCTCTCGCTCCGGCATTTCCTTTGCGAACCCTGTGGAAGGGGCCAGCCACTTGAAGCAAAGCGAAATTTAGCTCCGGCGTTCTGTCACACACACCACACCCGCCCCGATTTCAGGCGTAAATTAAGGCAGAATCTGGCTACAAGGGTGTGCAAATGTCCCGGGTGTCTCTGAGGAAGAAAAGCCTGAAATGCCACAGAAACGGCACCAAGGGATCAGTTGGGAGTAGCTGGAGCTGGGCAGTGGAATAGGCCAGGAACAGGGCAAACTCCACCACTTTTTGCTCCTCTTTCCCCGAAATTTCCTTTTTACATGGCAATAACATTCACTTTGCAGGCAGGGCCCAGGCTGATCCTTGTTTGTTGTGTGGATGTCTATTTTTGTCAGTTAGGTTGACGGTTGGACAAGATGATCCTTAAGGTCCCTTCCAACCTAGAAGATTCTGTGATTCTGTGTCCAGAGAAGGGCAATGGAGTTGGTGAGCACAAGTCCGATGAGGAGAGGCTGAGGGAGCCGGGGGTGTTCAGCTTGGACAAAGGGAGGCTGAGGGGAGACCTTACCGACCTCTACAGCTACCTGACAGGAGGCTGTAGAGAGATGGGCCTCGCTCTCTTCTCCCAAGTCACAGGCAGAAACGGCTTCCAGTTGCACCAGGGGAGGTTTAGATTGGATATTAGGAAAAAATTCTTCACCAAAAGGGTTATCAAGCACTGGAACAGGCTGCCCAGGGAAGTGGTGGAGTCACCATCCCTGTTGGTATTTAAAAGACCTGTAGATAGAGCGCTGAGGGACATGGTTTAGTGGTAACTTGGCAGTGTTAGGTTGATGGTTGGACTTGATAATCTTATAGGTCTCTTCCAACCAAAATTATTCTATCATCGTAATATCCCCTCACATCCTCTCTCTTAAACACCGTGTCTGCCATTCCCACGCAGACATCAAGCCATTTCAAGTAGGGAATTTATTTCTTCTCCACTGTTTTGGGGGTTATAAATTGGTGACAGACAAACAATTATTGCCACTGCAGTCAAAGGGTTGGCGTAGATTGTTAGGAGTGAGTGACTGCTGAGCTGGAGAATGGGAAGAGCCGAGAGGAGGAGAGATGTTTCTCTCTCCGCAATCCTTCTGTGGTAACAAGATTTAAATGCTGTTGCCTCTCACTGCTTTGTTCACACATGCAACAGCCAGGCTACGGTCCTGTGGGTTTTAGAGACAGGAAATAAGGCTAGAGAGGATGCTTACTCGGTTAGAAAATACTTGTTCCTCTGTACCTGTATTGATTACCTTTAGGTATGAACAGCAATGGCATTCTTATCCTCCAACTGTTCATTCCAGTCAATAAAAAAATTAATTTGTATACCAACAAATCCGCAGCTATCCAGGAGGGAAATGATCTCAGTATATAATAGAGAGGAGAGTTTTGGCAAAAGGGAGAGTGCAGAAAGAAACCTGCTTTTAAGAATTATTGATAAAAGAATTGTATGTTTATAAAATCCGATTCTGTATCTTGAAGTGTTTTATACACTCAGTCCTCAGTGATAACTGCAGCCATTTCAATAATTGCTGTTTGCTGAAGAAAATTGATTTTAAAATCTCCCTGATTCATTTACAAATTACTATTATTTTGTGTACTAAAGCAGTACCCTGGAGCCTGTAGCACAGATTAGGGCTCCTCTGGGGTAGGTGTTGTATAAACTCATGATACAAGGGTGTTGTCCCTTCAAATGATCACCCAGGAACTGGGTTTCTAAACTGCACAGCTCAGCCAGACCCATGGGTATGAATTTGTGCAGGTGGTATTGAATGACTGCACTAAAGCTGACACCTAAGATAAAAAACATTTATTAAAGCCTACACAGGCTCTCGGGCTCTGAAAGGTGCCTTAAAAAAGCTAGCATCTACACATAGAAGTCTCTGAATCACTCAAACCCCACATCCAGCTGGTGTTGCAGCCACTGTGGACTCTCTGAACTCCTCAGAGGTGCAGAGGAGCCGGGGGAATGGTGGAGCACCTTTCACAGGCACTTTTGGCCTCTGCCTGTGCCAACCCAAAGCGGAGGGCAAAGAGGGCAACTCAGAAGGTCTGCAGAGGTGCGATGGGATGCAAACACCTTACCTCACTCATTTGAGACAGGTTTGTATGGGAAACGTTCGCTCTGGTTCTGCTCCCGAGGTGCAATGAACAGGTCCCTTCCCATCCTGCGGTGAAGATGTGCTGGGTGACCCGTCAGCCTCAGTGCTGGGGCTGTAAGCAGGAGGAGGAAGAACTAAAGAGCAAATGGCCAAAGAGGTACAGGAAAAAACACACTGGGCACTCACAATCCAACAAAAATTGCCACCTTATGTAAACAGGCAAGTTAGACACAAAAGCAGAAAGAAAAAAGTATTCTTCTCCTCATGCTGTGGTATATGGGGAACTGCCAATATGGGAAAACAAGATCTTAAGAACCAGTATTGCCCAGGAAACACAACAGGAGCGGGATCCCTGTTGCAGTGTCCGAGTAACAAGGCTTACCTTCCTCTCCATCTCAGCACTAACCAAGCAGGCAGAAGGAATGAAACTGCATTTCAGGGTCAAGTCATCCCTTGCCACGGACTGTACCCACAGGGGAGAGAAAAATGAGTGTTTTGAGCAATGCAAAGCACAAAGTAGAAACAAGTGACGTGAGGGAAATCCATCCTCAGACAAAGGCCTGGACTGAGCCAGTGCATCTGAAGTGGAAACTTTGGGGGCATGTGGGTTCTGGAGCACACCACTTCACCCGCCTACACACACAGACACAGCAGAAGCTGGGAATACACACAAAGAATGTACAATACAGACAAGGAAGGCAGCCATGATCTGGATGATCCAGAATATCTGTGTCGTTTGTCCATCTATCTCCAAAACACATGAAAGGCAAGCCTGGAGTGAAACAGATGAGCAACCATGGCAAAAGCTACTCTTGACTCTCATCCAAGGCCCCCAGCAATGAACAGGAGTCCTCCTCTGTGGCAGACCTCATGCAATACCCACAGCTTCAGTGAATATGGTCAGTCTGTAACAAGGAAATGCCAAATATACACAGGGCAAAGGGTGTCTTACAGCACCCTGATGAGCATTTCACCATTATGAAAAACAACAGATAGCATCCTTCTCTGCTGGATGCAGTAAAACAATTTAACGGCCAAGTATCCAGTCATAATGTTACCAAATTTCATGGTATATGTTGAATTTTTTCAAGTCTCAGCTTCTGGAAGCATTCTGTGATTATGTGAAAAACACAGTTTTATTCTGGGTTTGTCTCTATTTTTACTTTAGTTTCTATTCTCCATGTAGCCGTAGAGAAAAGCTCTGCAACCATAAAACCTGAAGGGCCAAACTCAAACCAAATATGTAACACATACATACATATATATACGTGTGTCTCTCTATATATTATAACCCCACTTATAACTTCATGTATATATATTATAATTCCACTTGACATAGGATTGCAATACTGCAATCACCAATGGACAGGCATGACCTTTGGGGAAAAAAACACACAGAGTCACATCACTGAACGCTGAGGTACCAACAGTCACAAAAGTGACAGTGCCAAATTCTTGGCTGCTCGAAACTGGCATAGTTCCACGGAGTTGCATAAATCAGCAGCTGGGTCATGAACTAAAATCTGAAATCAGCAAAAATACAAAATTCTGGGAATGCAGACATTTCAGCTTGCTTCACACCCCTCATCTTTTGTTAAACTTCTTTTTTTTATTTTGGCATTTGCACAGAAAACACGCCAGTGTGTCTTTGACAGCGCTCTGAGGAAGAAAATTCAAGCTGCTCTGCCTGATATTAAAAGATGTGGCATTTGGTAATATTTGGACGCAATCCAATTGTTAAACTGCTGAACCGCAGTTTGTAACACAAGCACAGCTTGAAGGGAAAGCAGCAAAAGACAGATGAAAATGAAATTTATCAACAGGAATAAAAGAACATGTCAGCAGAAAGCAGCAGGAGGAATATCCAGTGTCTGAGAACAGAGAGGAGTGTACCAAGAGCCTTAACAGCGGTATTAGTGAATTAAACACAGCCATGTAATAAAGCTGAGCACCGGTGTCATGATGAACTGGAGTGGAAGAACAAGCTTTGGAGCAAGTGAGTGGAAGCAGAGCGTGTGGCCAAACTGGCTATGGCATGTGAAATGAGAGTGACCCCACCTGGCACATGTTAGATGAGAAAGACCAATGCCTGCTACTTAAATGACAAAATGGAAGTTGCAATATATAAGATTAATACACCTTAGAAGAAACAAATTCTTATGCTATTAAAAGATCCCAGTCTGGTCACAAAAGACAGTTGTGTGACCTCCAAGTGTTTAGCCTTTGAACAAGTCCAACTGTGTTGCATGCATTCAAGTGTTAGTAATTAAGGGTGGGATATCAACCTGAAGCTTTGAATTTTCCCAGATGTTGTCACTTTAAATCTGACTCTTGGCATTGCTATAGCATGTTTTTGCTTTTAAAAGGAATGATAAGGTCCTAGGAATATCACATCAGCCTTCCTAACGAGAGAACCATAGAAAATAGGGCTGGAAGGGACCTTATGAGGTCACCCAGTCCAGCCCTCTGCCCTAAGGCAGGATCAATTATACCCAAATCATTCCTGACAGATGTTTGTCTAACCTGTTCTTAAAAATGTCTGGCAATGAAGATCCCACAACCTCCCCGGGCAATCTGTTTCAGCACTTCACTACTGTTACAGCTAGAAAGCCTGTCCTAATGTCTTCCTTAAATCTCCTTTCCTGCAATTTAAAATCATTAGTTCTTTTTGTATTCCCAGCAGAGAACAATTTATTACTTTCCTCTTTGCAGCAAGCTTTACATATCTGAAGACTGGTTTCACATTCTTATTCCCTCCCCTGCATCTCCGTTCTCTAGATGTATAAACCCACTTCTTTCAATCTCTCCTCACAGGTCGTGTTTTCTAGACTCTGGATCAATAGCAGTACTTTCTGCTGGACTTTCCAATCGGTCTACGTTTTTCTTTTTTGAAGTATAGTGCACAAAAGTAGACACATTACTCCAGCTAAAGTCTGAAGCGGAGAATAAGTAGGGCAGGACTACTTCACATTTCTTCTCAGTGACACACTATTTATAGAGCCAAAATTGCATTGGCTTTCCTCACACCGAGGCCCGTCTTCAGTTTTTAATTCACAGCAGTCACAGACCCCTTCCTGCAGAATGACCACTGAGTCAGTCACTCCCATCACTTAAATATGTTGTTGACTATGGGATTCAGTGGCAAGATGTTTCACTTCTTGAATTTAAACCTGTTTGTCTCAGACTACCTTGTTCTAGTAGGTCTAGTAAGAAGCTTGTGTATCCATCGGTGTCATTTCATTGAGAGCAATAGAGTAATGTCAGAAAATAAATTAGCCCAAGATGCCCATCCAGCACAGAGGAATTCAGCAACTGTTCTTCCCATTAATACCATTGAGCATATTCAGTCCGCAATAACCTGAAACACAATGATTTCTTTTCAGAGAAGTTTAAAATACAGAAAATTAAATACCGAATATTATAGCTCAGAGGTATCCCGGTAGAAAGAAAGGTCTCCAACCTATCTGTGTCCTGATGGGCATAATGCCCAGTGAGGGGAGGGCTCTTTCAATCACCAGTAACACCCAAATTAGGATGATATGGGACCTGTATCTTATCATCTCCACCTTGGCTAGTTGTCCAGAAGGAAAGATCAAGCTCTAGTCATTTCTGTAATGGAAGGAATTATATTTGTCTTATTATATAATCTTGAAATGTGCTATGAGGAACCAGGTATTGTTCCTCTTTCTGCTTTACAGGCAGATCCTTCTCTCTAGCAGCTGGAGTAATTTGCAGATACAGCCTCAAGCACAGAAAGAGCAAAATTCCTCACAGTAATGGGGGCCTAAACAACAACCCCAAAAGACACCGTGGTAAGGGAGGGGTTGACTCTTCAAGTACCAAAGGGGTTTTCACCTGAAATAGAATTAAGAGTTACCCACCCACTGTTATAAGCACATTAGGAATTTAAATGAAATTTTAAAATTGCTCTGAATTTGACCTTCCTCTAATTTTGATTTTTACTAAGTATTTGAAACAATTTGGCATGATTAAAAATTAATAGTGGAATACTAAGTAGCTCAAAGGAACAAGTCTTCCAACTCCCATCAAACTCAAATGCATAATTCCTACAGGTGCCTTTGAAAACCCGTTTTGAATGTTGTTGTCCATTGGATAAACAGCGCAAACGTCACTGGCTTTCTACACAAACATGGTCTTGCCTGCAATAATTTATGAAAATCATAAAATTGATTTAAGCTCTTCTCAGTGCTCCATAAATTTTATGCAGCCCTTAAATCATAAAGCTGCTGCTGCTGCAGCACTGATCAGAACAATGCTTAATCTCTTCTCTCAAGATAGCTGGCACGTCAGAGGAGACAAGAAGAGACTCGGGCAGCTGAATTGTTTGTTTCAATTTAACAGGGCAGAATAAAACAGCCTAGATGCCAGGGCTGTAGTCCCACTGAGACCGTGGTGCATCAAGCCTTTATTGCCAAAATAGATGTTCTAACCTTCCCCTGCCTCGCCTTGGTTTTAAACCAGAAAATAACTTTCATTCATTTCACAAGGACACTTTCTTTGCCCGCATCATCAGATTCGTGATACTTGAGATGTTCCCCATCTAATTTATAATCGGCGTGTTCCTGTTCTCAGATACATGACAACAAAATGCTGCATCTGCCCAATTACACATTGGTGCGAAAAAGCTCTGCAAACGTGACTACATCCTAATCAGACAGTCTCCCTCCCAGCCCAAAGCTGTACCAAACAAGTATAGGCTTTTTGCTTTCACTAAAATTAGAATTTTTAGGAGTGTTTGATTTTTTTCTTTATCTCTACCTTCTTTGGCAAAGAATAAAAACATCATTTTTGGCACTGAATCTAACACAAGGTGAAATTAAAGTCCTAATACAGAGAAACTATGTTTGAATGGGCTCCTTTACTCTTAAAATTGGCCTGGTCACATACTAAAACTGCAGACTGATTGGGCTTTATTGAGATTTTGTTCTGTGCTAGCTAACTCAGATTAAGAGTATCTTTGTTTTTCTGGGGAAGTCTCATCTGGAGTAGCCCAGTTTTCAAAGGCAAAGTGCTCAGGACATCATTAGAATTCTCTACCTTCTTTGGCAAAGAATAAAAACATCATTTTTGGCACTGAATCTAACACAAGGTGAAATTAAAGTCCTAATACAGAGAAACTATGTTTGAATGGGCTCCTTTACTCTTAAAATTGGCCTGGTCACATATTAAAACTACAGACTGATTGGGCTTTACTGAGATTTTGTTCTGCGCTAGCTAACTCAGATTAAGAGCATCCTTGTTTTTCTGGGGAAGTCTCATCTGGAGTAGCCCAGTTTTCAAAGGCAAAGTGCTCAGGACATCATTAGAATCACTCTTTTCGGTGTTTTATCCTGGAGATGCAAAGTCAGCAGCTGCTATAGTCTTTTTCTTAGCACTGACACTTTTCAGCTCTTTCCACTCTCCAGGTAACATTTCCTAGTCTGTCTTTCAGACAGTCGTCATTTTTAAGGGACGTATTTTCAGCCTTTCTCTAGTCACGCTTTTCTCCCACGTAACCCTGTGAGTTTCCTTCTTCTCCGTACGCTGTGTTTTTGCTCAGAGGTATACAACCATCTGTGCCTCTAATACCACGTTCTTAAATAGCCTCCAGGCAGATCTCTATGTTTTTTAAGTACCTCTCTTTGCCCTTCAGCCTGCTGTTAACCATTTTCCTCATAGTTTTATAATCTGCCCTTTTAAAGTTCGTTGTTACTGTGTTGTCCCTAAGGGAACAACTCTTTCATGATATCAAAACTAAAAGTGTGCAGTGATCACCGTTACCCCACGGAGGCTCGACAACACCTTCCTCTAATAACTTCTGCCTCTTACAAGGCAGCTCCCTCTTGCCCATGGCCCTAACCGATCAGGCGTTGCACTGAGGGCTGCCACAGGAGTCAAGGAAAAGGAATCGTTTGCCATATGGATTGGAATGGCACCAAAGACACTTTACATCTCCTGACAGAGGTAGAACTGCTTTTGCCAGCTGTTGCTCTACCGCCAAGAAAGAAATAAGAAGTGATAACGGGGGAAACACTGTAGAATTCAGTCTTGTGTAGTTTTCCTGACTGGTCCCATCCATTTTCCCCCAAGAGGAAGTTACTTCCCAGGGGCTGGCTCTGAGATTTTATAGGTTCTCCAAATCTTGAGGAAGTCTACAGGAGGTTGCAATCACTTATATAAAACCCTGTGGTTTCTGCCCCCTAGTTTTAATGGCTTTCCTTGTGACTGCTGCCTCGGGAATGCTCGCAACTAAGCGGGGTGGAAGGGGAGGTCTACAACATGAAAAATGCCTTTGCAGAGAGATCTGCTCTAGGAATGGGAATAAAGGGATGATACCGAAGAGGCAGTTGATACAGCAGCCTTTCTGTTTGCTGAATGCACAAAGGATTGATTCATGGCATCTTGCCACGGGAGAGGGCTATAGGTTATTAACCAACTTCAATGGGCAAACACTTGCTGAGACTGCATCTCATACCTCCTGTGCTGTACCAAAGGTAATGACTCATCTTCAGGCACGCCTCGTGTCCTTGAGAATGCAATTGGCTCCAGGCAGCCAAGTGAAGCATTATTTAGTTAATACACTCCAGCGCAAGGGAAACAATCAGCTGAAGCGATGACACTGCTACTTCCTGCTTCATTATCAATCTGCAGCTTCCTAACAGGATTATGTACTGAAGCACTGCAAAAAAAAAAAAAAAAGACAGACATTAAGTCCCGTGATGGAACTTGAAAAAATATGGAATTAAAACAGCTAAATATGGGCTTCTTGTGTTCAGTGTCTGCAAAACACAGCCTTTGATCCTCCAAATGATACTTCCTGGAAAAGTGCCGGAAACAAAATCTATCAGAACAGAATTCTGACTCATCCCTTCCTGCTTCGGCCAATGAAATGACCATTTGCAGTCAAACAAATTTGATTTTGAGAAAAATTAACCATATCAGACAGGCTAGAAATATAACCAAGAGTAAGAACTCCTGGACCCCGTGCCTACACGTGCGTTTTCTTGCTCATTCTGTCCCGTAATCTTCGCAATTTCTATCTCAATAAGGCAGCACTCTTGGTGATTCACCCATCATTTCGAGAAAGATCCTGTTTCTTCAGAAGGAAGAAAGGTGACAGAGCATCTTACCTTTCCTGATGACATCCACGCACCTTTGCAACATAAGCAGCCTCCACTACAAGCATCCGTTGCCGCAACGCTCCCACAGTTCACCAGGTTTGGTCTGGCTCACTGCTCAGCTAAGACGAGCCAGAACAAACAGCACCATCAAGAAATGTTTTGGAGTCTTAATGAATTGGGAAATGTCAAAGATTTTTTTTTTATTAATAAAAACTGTACAAGGTTCCCATATTAGGTAATAGGCCACAGCGACTTTCGCTTCTCTCACGCTGAGCAAGCTCCACAAGAAGAAAGCTACACAGACATTCCCCACTACAGGAGGGGAAAAGGAGAGAGGATGGGGGCTAGGAAGAGACAGAAAAAGCGAGGAAAATTGCCCATCCCAGTCCTGGCCCCATGTTCCATGTGCTCACTTTGGCTTCCCCTTTATTAGAAAGTTCTTGTGATTATTATTTTTCCATGACCCACTGCTTCAGGCAGGTGATTGCTTAAGACAGTTTCACGTTTCTTCCCTACAGGAAAAAGTAATTGTTCTCTTTAGTCACAGGTTTCATGGGGGGTTGATGGCGTGTGTAATTTTCCTGGTGTGTCACATTAAGAGCACTGAATTTTCACATGACTACTTGATGCTTTGGTGCATCACTCACACCTCTTAATAAATACATCCAATTAGTTATTGTTAGGGCAACTCAGAGTGAAATACAATGAATACAAAGGTCTCCTCCTGGTCAGAGCACTACAAATCAGTCAGAATAAAGGAAAGAAACTGGGCTTCCGTATCCACCTTTTTTTCCCCTGCTGTGTTGCCTGAAGAACAACATGCCTTTCATTATATCATTTCCACGTAAATCCAATTAATTTATTTGCATTCCAGACATCTGTCATTTGAAGTTGGAGGGCAAGAAGCATGATTAAGCAAAAGTACTGCACCCACTATTTTGAGGAAACCCTCTATTTACTGGATTTCAGTCTCACAAGTCTTTCACGAGAAGCAGCAAGTTTTGTTTAAATGAAATGACTAACTAGACTCAAACAAGACATCAATCTTATTTTGAACATGCCAAATCAGCTGCATATTTGGGAGGCCCTCTCTAATTTTAAGGTAAATCCAAATTCCCTCTGATCCTTGGCAAGCATTTATCTCTTGATAGCCATGTCTCCTAAACTGCCTCACAGCTAAAGTGAAGAGCTTTCAGGCTCTGCAAGAAAAATGTAAGAAAGTATATTTTTGTGCTGACGAACAGAACCAGAAAAGTTTAAGTAAGCAGTCAATGGTTAATTCATTCTTTCAGAGGAGTCTCAGCAAATCAGAGTATTTACTTAGTTGTTGAAATATGCTCAACTATCCCTTCAGTATACTCTAATGCTACAAGATTTCTCAGGAGGGTGTATATATATATATTTTTAATGGATTCAAACAAGTTCTAAGTATACAAAATAAATGGAAAGATTAATCTCTGGGAACCTTTGATTCTGTATTTCTTCCTCTTACATTTGATTTTCTTTTTATACATGCAGAATAACGAAAAATTATGTACTTACAGATGTAACATGTCCTCATGGAAATAACCAGGTTGTCACACTGCACCTCTCTGGCAGTTCTAATATCAGGCCAGTGCTACAAGATGACTTTAACATACATTTATAGGTCTGTTTTTAATTTTCTGAAAGGACAACAGATCTATTTATTTTCAAATCAGGGTAACATGCACTCACACAATTAGTGTGAAATAGTATGCAGATTTGCATGTGATACTGCAGGAAGTTGGTATATACAGGTAGTAGTGGTAAGAGGCTACATTATCAGGTGACAAAAAAATCCCATTTTATGCACTGAAATTCTCATTAAAATATCTTTGGACCACGTACAGAAAACATAATTTATTGTTTAATACCAGATTAACAAAGTAAAACCAGCTGTTTCACACAGCAACTTCAAATTTGCTCCTCAATGAAGCTTTACAGCCCAAATAATTCTGGATGTCCTGTCACGCAGCAGAACTGGTTTCATTGCCTTCTACCCTGTAATTCTGCAGCAGCCTCAGGTCTTGCTTAAATACAGTTACAGAACACACCATTCTTCCAAGTAATTTCAAAGTCACTAGTCCCATTTCCACCACCTTGTTCTCCCCAATTCCATCAGCTCTCAGTGTTATTTTCAATTTCAGCACATCCTGTTACAGAAAAGGTCACTTTCAGTGCTCTGTGAATGAGCAACTGAAAAATTTTAAAACTTTGTATCACAGCTATCACATTTCTTGACTTAAATTTCCTGTTTGCAATTTCCTACTTGAAGAAAACCAAAATAATGCTTTTCCACAGATTAAAGATTAAATACATTTTTTTAAGTAAACTGTTTGAGATCCCAAATAATTATAAGCACATATGTAACTTGAACAAATATACTTCAAAAAAAACCCACCATCAAAACACTGAGCCCATCAGTGTGATAACCAAAATGCGTGATCCCCAAGGGTTTAGGCATCTTTCTTTTAGATTTGTTGATACAATCAACTACAAAAATAAAATGTTTATATTTTGCTAGCACAATTCAAATGAATTTGATGCTTAGACTGCATTCACTAAAGATAGGATTAAGATTTTAGCAACTGCAGGCTGACTTACTGCAAGGGCTCTGCAAAGAGCTGATCTGCTAAACCACACATGCAAAACTTAGTGCAAAGTTTTGCCAAGCTATGAGACAGAAAACTTTAGTCTCTGTTCCACTGCAATGAAGTCTCTCACTTTTGAATGTCAAGTCAACATTAACAGGTAAAAAAGCCAGACAACTGTTAACTGAGTCCAATAAATAGAGAAGAAATATGTTTTTAGTAAAGGAGGACATTTTAAAAATCATTGATTGAAAATTTAGATAAGCTGGATACGTATAGGTATATTTTGCTAATCATTTGTGACCTCAAATAGCTTTTACATACATAGTTAAATTCTCTTTTTAAACTAAAGACATGAAATACTGTTCATACAGCTCCATCTGAACTGCAAACATTTAGCTCTTGCTACTTTTAGATTCCGTTTCTCTAGTTGGACTATAACAAAGTAAGAGGCAACTCAGATACACAGTTTGAAAACTTCTTACTCAGATCCCCAGAAGGGCAAGTAAAATATATATATAAAAAAATACAGCTCCTAATCATCATTTTCCTCATCATCAAATGAGAGGAGACTGCTATTTTTTACTTGCTTAGCCGTACTTTGAGAAGCAGTTTCTTCTCTCTTAGCTTTCTTTGCCTCTTTCATCTTCTTACTTGAACTTACATTGAAATCCAAAGACTTCTCTGAGGAACGTTTGGCTGGCTTCCTGAACATAATTTTCCCATCAGCAGGTTCTGGTTCGCCATCTATAACAAACACAGTAAAATCAGAACTCATCTGCACATGTTCACACACACATACAGACTTTCACTATCATCTTTTCTTCTTCCCCAGCCCCAAGATCAGCAAGACCTCCAATACAATGCAGCAATCATGAAAATGTATTTTTTGGCCACAAAGTCTGCTTTGATAAATGTCCTTCATGCACAAACATCTGCTCCATGGCAACCAGCCCTTGAAGACGGTTCTCCTGCAGTTAGTATTAGAAATGGGTTCTTACTAACCAAAGCTTTAACTTAGAAGAGACTGTGAGCTGCAGAGCTGTTACCATATGATCCAGCTGCATCCACTTATCAAAATGGACAGGACAACTTTATAGGATCCTCTAATTGTGCTTCACTATTTGTAAAATCCATGACAACAAATGCACTTATTGCAGAATTATGGTATCTCTTTAAAGAACAAAATGGCACTTATGCAAGACAAAGCTTTTCTTTTTCTTCCAATATACCCTGTCCCGCTGAGGCAGCTAAAATGATTACATGGCCATAAACCTGCCTTTTATTATCATGTAGGATGAAAGTTTTAGGGTTTCTTTGTATCTGCAAAATCACTGAACTATTCCAACTAATTCTGCTCCTCTGCATGTACTAGGGCAAATAACAGTTTTAAAAACAAGAGGAGTCCTTTCGGGATTATCATGCAGAGGACAAAAGCTACTGCACAAGTAACAGCACCAAGGAAGTATTTCTGGAAAAAAAGTGTAATTGTAAAATCATGAATCAGACAGAAAGGCTCATGCTTCAGTAGTTTGCAATTTGTATAAAGTATATGTGACAGGATGTTAGAGAACTGTAGGTTTTGTGCAAGGTATTGTTCCTAAAGTACTTTTGTGAAATCCATTATTCAACAGAAATTTCCTAACAATGTACATGTGTTTGACAAGATTATGTGCTATTTATTCATAACCAATAAATATCTTTTGCCTTTGGCCCAAATTCTTTCCTCAATTCATAAGCATTATGGCAGAAGAATAACATTTCAGTGTTACCATGCACAGCATTGGCTGACACACTCTTCAGTGCACACTCATTGAATCATTAAGGTTGGAAAGGACCCTTGGCATCATCGAGTCCAACCACCCACCCTACTCTACAAAGTTCTCTCCTACACCATATCCCCCAAAGCCACATCTAAACAACTCTTAAACACATCCAAGGATGGGTGACTCAACCACTTCCCTGGGTAGCCTCCAAACTCCAAACACCACAACTATTAAATCTGGTGCCTTAAGGGTTGTGTGATACCAATTAAGACCATCAACCTCATCAGGAACCCTTACTCATAATTCCTTAAGTTTCACAGACCCTTTTTAAGAAGAAACCTAGCTTAAAAAACCTAAGCAGCAATTCTGTCTGTGATTTGTGCAGAATGCAGGCTTCTGCAGTACTTTCTGGGAGAATACTACTCTGCAGAAAATAACTAACCAGGTTTGGGGAAAATATTTCAGTATTGGTGCATTAGAAAAGTGTTACAGTTACAAGGAATTACCAGCAATAACAAATGGTAGATATGAAAAGCATATTCGTAAATGGATCTCTTGTGAATTCTGCATGGAAACTTTCAGTGTTTAGATGCTCTAAATGGGATACAGAAGTTTCGGAAGTGCCTATGGTAAATTCTGGCAGAGAAATATAACTATTTCTGGAAACAAATCACAACCAATCAAAATGCACTATGTACCATTTTTCTCAGAAGTTGGATTAAAAATTCAAAATCTAAAGTGTTTTTTCACGTAACTGCCTCCATTTTGGGACTCTGAGGTTAAATATAAAGTAATTTCCCCTTACTAATCTTTGGTTAACTACATTGTTTATTTGGAAACCCTGATCTTCTAACTTAAACAAGATATGAGGCATATGATATAAGCCAAATTCTGCCAAAAAAAGCACCTATAAAAAAAATAACCACTTATAAGCAGACCCAACTGTCCATATACTTGAGCCAATCAGCACACAGACTACCTACAAGTGCCAGGATAGCTGTGGAAACAGGACTTCAATCAGCTACCACGTAAGTATGAGAAGCATCAAAAAAAAAATCTCATTGGACACTCTTTTAAAGAGCAATTACTACATTTTCTTAGAATAGTAAATTGAAAAATGAAACCTAACAAAAGCACATCCACAAAATAAATCAGATAAACAACTACGTACTCTTACTCCATGTAAAAGTGGAAGTAAAAGTTTTCAATTTTACCCCCAAGTCTCCTGCAGAAGTTTTCAATTTTACCCCCAAGTCTCCTGCTACCCACATTGTGAACTGCACAAAATCATTTCATCTTTCTGCCAGATGGAGAAACTGATAGGTATCTTTGCAATGTGAATTTAAGCTCTTAATAAGCAAAGTGTATAAACAGAAAAAGCTCAAAAACTCCACCAAAATGGCAACTAGCTTAGCTATGACCTCCAGGGCCTCATACTATTTGTGGATCCATTCTGCATCAAAGGAAAATATTTTAGCTCTTGGCCTGGTTAAACACTGTCAAAATTTCATTATATGCTCAAGGACATTCCTTTCAGCAGGAAGCCCAGGCCAGCTTCAGAGAGAGATGATGTGTTGGCAGTGCTTGACAAAGAATGAAGCAGATGAAGAAACACAGCGGGCCCAGCCTCACCTAAGCAGCTCCTGGAAAGAGGCAGAACAGGCAGATTACGCTTTTTGAAAGAATTTGATATAGCTGCTCAAGAAATTTGTGTTGATTTGTTAAGATTGTCTTTTCCAGCTGGTAAAAGCTTCACCTCCTCCTTACTAATTTTACCAGACCCTCACGTGTCAGCAGTCTTTTTTGTTTTCATCCGTGACCTCCAAAGCCTGACTTGTATTAAGCAATACAAGGAAGAGATTGAAGAAGTAATCTCAGCACTGGTTGTTTTTAAAACAGAGCCCTGAAAAAAAGACTGTATCAGTATTACAAATTAAGGAAAGCAGGATTTCTGATAAACACACTGCAACACAGAAAGTTAAACAACCAACATAAAACCATTACAGGAGACGGAATAAAATCCACTTCTGACGAGAGTCAATAAACTACAGTAGCAGTTGAAATTCTAACTGCTCTTAAGTCACTGCTGCTTTTACCTGGATCACAAACCTTATACACTGGTCAACTAAGAGGGGCACCATCAGATGTTCAGCTGAAAACTCACCTCACAAATGACATTAAGACATTCAGAAAATTTTTCGTCTCTTTTAATTGCAAGTTATATATTACAAGAGAAGTAGAAATGAGGGTCTTAAAAAGAAACACTGCTCTTCTGTTTACTGTATTTTTTTATTTAGTAATTTGTGTGGTTAGCATCACCATTTTTTAACAATGTCTGTCTGCATGAGTCAATGAAGCCAACAGCTGGAAACACCACCAAACTGGCAGGAACAACAGAAGGAGCAGTACAAGCAGTATTTCAAGATATATGCCTATTCAGTGATAAAGGTAGGAAGAAAAATTATAACATGGCAAATTTCTTATTGGTTTCTAAGGTTAGAAGTTCAGGTCAGCCATTCCAGAAGCTCCCTCTAGTGCTTTCTGGCCACCCATCTCTATGTGTGCCTTTGGAAGATAAAAAGGCTCAGATATTCAATCATTCATGAGGACACTTGGGAAAGTTTTTGTTACTTAAGTACTATAAAATTAGCTTCAATTTAGATTCCTGCTGTTGACATGATGAAGAGTAGTGTGAACTCTGTGATACGTATCCGATAAAATGGCTGCTTAGGCTAAAGAAAGAGCTTGGATAGTCAAGCCAGCATGGACTGTATTCTCCTTGCCTCTCCCCTCTCTTGCCCTCCTCCAACCCCAGCATATAGAACGTGACAAGAATAATATTAAAAGACTTGGAATGAGTTAAGGACTCCTTCTGCCAACCCTGGTCACCTGCACGTATCAGTGTCCCAGAGGCCAGGTGAACTAGAAAAGCAGTAGAAAAAGCAACTCCATAGACTATAATGAATGTTGGAATAAAGCACTTTGCAGTAATTGCCATTTTTTGTGCAAATTGAATTACTCACACGATCGTTTTTCTTTGTCTCTGAACCAACAGTAAAGATTCATAAAATGCTGCATAAGCCTGTAAGTTAGTCCTCCGTGGAGAAAAATATTTCAATATGGAAGGGCATCTTCTTATCCTAAATATTTAAGTTCCCTGTGACTACAGTTAAAAAGCTAATGTACAAGCCTCGCTAAATTTTGTTCTGCCTAAGGAGGCAGCCAAGTGCAACTGACATTAATCAGCTGTTTTTGCCAAATTAATGCAAAAGCATTACTGAAATGTTTCTGTAAAAAAAAAAAAGCTAGTCACAGGAACTGCTGGTGCCTGAATAATAAAAAAAAAAAAGTGTATCCGTGTCAAAATGGTTATAGAAGAAAATGAAGGGGAATGGATGTAAATGAGATACGAAAAATCCTAGAATAATATCCCAAATCAAAGGCTGAAGACAAGGGCCTTTAAATGAAGACAATCACTACAGATATAAAAGAGGAGGGAGCAGAATCTCAAAACTGAGTACTTTCCATGTTTTGAAAAACTGACAATTTCTGTTCACAACAGATTGATAGATCATAAGTAATGTGCTGCTAACTAAGTGCCTCAGCATTGACGCATGGTGGAAAGGGAGATTATCAGTTGGAAAAATTACTTCCCTGCTACATTTTCAGCTTTACAATTTCACAAATTATACAATTTGGAGCTATATGTTATGGTCTAGTACCTGTGAAATTAATTTCACTTCCAACTCTGGGAAAAAAAAAAAATCAAAGCAACAAGAAATGTAATCAAATCATGTAGTATCAAGCTTTCTTTGTACTTCCAATTTTCAGAATTGACAATTATCCAAAACAAGAAAAGAAATTAACACATTATTCAAAACTCTCTTTATTAAACTGCAAGTAACCAGCTGTCTCAATGCCCGTCTCTGACTAGAAATCAGAATTTAAATCTAGAGGTCAGACTGACAGTGCAAAGATGGACAAAGACTCAAAAAAAAAAAAGCCTTCAACAAGCTGTAGCAGATACCCACACCTTCATTAAAAATTTCACACCGGGTCCTGTCATAGCAGAGGAGTGTAGTAGTGCTTACCCTGTTTATTCCCATAAGCCAAGAAAAGGAAAAGGAGGCCAAGACCTCATATTAACAGTAAAGGCAGATGAACGAATAATAACACAATAGCGTAGAACAGAGGGCAGCAGTCCCCAGAGCACAGTGATTCAACACTCCTGCTACCTACTACTGTGGGGTTTCTACCTCCAAATGCAAGTTACTGCTGAAGGGCTGAAGGGGTAATAAGCAGAGGTGCCACAGTTCCACAGGGACTCAATATTACCGTCCTCACTACATACAATTATGTCTTCGGAATGTCTTTTTCCACCAAAGAAGTTCAGTCACTCTCTTCAAATACACTTCCATTTCATACTGTGTATTCAACTTAGTAGCTCTTTTGGACTTTTTTCACAGCATGGACTCCACCTCAATAGATTCTTATGGACAACGACTTCTTTTTGCCCAGCCTTACAAAATAATTTTTCCTCCTACTGTGATCATTCAAAATTCAAGTTGCTTACATGAAAAGGAAACCAATGCTTAGAAAGAATCATGCCATTTCTTTCCAACAGGCTGAAACTTCTCCCAGTACTAGGAGGGTGATACCACTTTTGAAAAGAAATCATGTGACATCTTTACAAAGAGCAACACCAATACATTCAACAATAAGAGATCAGGAAGTAAGCCTGAAGCTGGACAAATTTTCTCAGAGAAGTTCAAATTATATAAACACAGCCCTCAGCCCACTGGCTGGTTACACCTTACATACACATATCTACCTGCAGAAACAAATCAGACATAGTTTTATTTAATTTCAAGCTAACCTACGTTATAAAAATTAAGAGTTTTTCATCAATCTGCTTTTCAAAAATGCAAGATTCTCAACATATTTTCTCCTAGTTACTTGACTTCTTACTTGTTACTTGACTTCTCCATTGATACCCTTTTGCTTTTAACACATACTTCTATATAGGGACAAGAGAAATGCGAATTGTCAAATTCAAATGGCAGAAAAAGACAAAAGCTAAGGATCTCCCACTGATAGCTGTATGCTAGCCTCTCAATCTGCTCTGAACTTTATGTACAGCCACTGTAAATAGCCACAGTGGCTGAATAAAAAGTCCACAGCTTCTATGAATCACCTTTCCATTTTATACTTGTGAGGTTCCAGTTCTATATTCTTAATTGTCAAGACATTTCCACTAGAGACTGCAATACCTACCTTTAATCTGTCTTCTGTCAACAAAAAAACCCCCAGAAATAAAGCTACACTTCATCACACCTTGTGTAATGATGGAAATTTTTGGACACTCAAAGCATTTTTGTCAGCCATCATATCTGCATGATGAATACTGACAAAAATTCTTAACATAACTATATTAATAAGCTATAGTTTCACCTTTTCATTGTCTAACTGCAGCAACCTCTCCCACACTACTTCCATCTTTCCATTCTTGAAAAGCCTGTTAAATAATTAAGATAAAGGTTTGTAACTCTTTGTAGCACAGAAAATTTTTTTCTATATTTTGCTGTTCGTTGGCACTATTGTATCACATGTTATTTTCAACTAATCAATTTAGCTTTGCTTAACATGTTTGCAAGTCACAACACATCCTGGGATGATTTTAAGTAATAACATGGACCAGTCATTAGGGGAACACCTTACTGAACTTACACACCTGCCATTTTTTCTACTGAAGCACTAACCTGAGTTTCCTCCATCTGCCCAGCCACTCTTTTTCACAAACTCATGCAATTACCTTTAAGACATCTACTCCACTGTCAAATTTGGCTGAACTAATTAATGAGTTCTGAAATTATCACAGGTGATGTTAAAAGACTGTGTACTAGGACAATGACACACGAAAACAAAACAAACAAACGAGATTTAAGGTGGTATTTGGAGGTAGGATGGTGGACAACAAAGCAGCAAAGAACTGCAACACTATAAAATGCCAGACAGCTTGCGTATGTACTCAACCATTTCAGATTAGGAATCACAGGTCTAACTTATGTAGCTAAAAAATTCAAAACAAGTAATCAAAGGTAGTATTAAATGCTGGAAAACTGAACAAACATCAGGCTCCCTTTTATGAGTTATCTCTCTTTGACTATACAAAGCAAAAAATTAATACTTTGAAATTCACCTGATTCATTTGTCTTTAAGGCCTCTTTAATCTGCTGTTTAATTTTCATTGCTTCTTCAGCAGTCAAGTCCCCTTTTTTCAATGTTACCACTTGAGGCTGCTCATCTTCCTTGTCACTGCCGTTCTCACTATCATCATCTGCAAGTGGAAGCTGCTCTCTCTAGATGGGAGAGAAATAAAAGCAATTTTAATGACCACATTAAATCACAACAGCTGAGGGTTGTTTGGTACTCTTTGGTTTCTTTTGCAATAAGGCTAGTGAGGAGACCTGGCACAGCTGTCAGTGCCTGGCCCTGCAACGAGCTTTGTCCAAATGGCACTCAGGAAAAAACAGTATGGGCTCTTTCAATTAAAGACCAAAACAGTAGGAACTTGGAAGGCAAGAATTTCATTTGTTCTGTTCATTATCTTTGTTGTACAAGCACTGCTTGCCATGCAACACTTAAGAAAATCTTAAATGCGTGGGTCTAAATTTGAGTTTTCAATGCTGTACTCTGAACAGGGAGCTTATGGTGGCTTTTTTATTAAATCTGCCAAACCAAATCATTGCAAACATTATTAACACAAGGAAGATGATGTTTGTGTTTCCACTCTCTCAAACTTGTGCTCCGAGACAGAAGAATCATTTGCAAGAAGATTTTTATATAAAAGTAAACTTGCTGGCAAGGAAACACTGGTGCAACACCATGAAGTGTGGCAACATTACAGGAACTGGAAACTTCATCTTCTAATGGATAAATATAGATAGTTGTACAGTAATCCACTGAAGTTACTAAGAGATAGACAAAAGGCAATCTTCCTTAGGAAGTGAAACAGTTTGTACTACATGAGTACTTTTATCTCAAATTCCAGCTTGTTACAAATAACAGACCTTTTTCTTAAGGCATCCTGTAAAACCTAATAGTTAGCAGAAAATACATGCAAAAGCACACTGGAAACATCGAAAATAAGAGAATGCCCTCAGAAAAGGCTGCCTTTTAACAAGCTGGCTCAAAGCCCAATGCCCCTGCCACCACACCAGAGTTCGTGTCTGCTGACATGTTGTTAAGATGGTGGTATCCCCTTTCCAATGTATTTTTTTATACTCTTAAAACGCTTTTTTTTTTTTTAAATCTCTGCCAGGGCAGAAGTTAAAGAAATTAAACTTGTGACATCATCACCGTTTCCCCCGTTGCCCCTCCCAGCACTGGCTGCTCTGCAAAGGGCACCACATTCACCACAGCTATTAAAAACAGCAACGGGGAGGGGCACTGGGTTGTTGGTGTTGTCGTCGTCATTTTGAATCCTTGACACAGAGGCAAAAACAAGCTACAAAGGCAATTTCAGTTAATTTTAAGCCAGTAACTACTGTTACCCCTCACCCCGACGGGGGCAAAGCCTGGAAAGGCCGCTTCCCCATCGCCTGCGACGGGGCCCTCATTTTAGGCCCTAAGGAGATGGTGGGGGGGGGACTGTGGCGGCTCCGTGAAGCGGCCACTGCCCCTTCCCACCCCCGGCGAGGGGCTGGCGGCGGTGGGAAGGGAAGCAGGGCCCCGACACAAGCCCACAGGGAGGGAAGGAAACACAGAGGGGAGTAGGGGAAGGCCAGGCCGTTTACCTTGGTTTCCACCGTGGGCCCCTCCCGATACCCGACCTGCCGCTTGAAGCGGCTGAGGAAGGCGGGCTCGGCCGGCCGCACGTAGGAGACCTGGTTCCTTTTGCTCATGGCCGCTGCCCGCCACCGAGCCGCGCTGCCGGTACCGCCTCAGCCTCCCCCCGCCCGCTTCCGGGCCCCGGCGGAGGACGGCAGCCCGAGTGGGACACAAACAAAAGGCCTCCTCCCTTCCGTTCCTCCTCCCGTCACGTGAAGGAGGCGAAGACCCCTCTGGCCAATGGCAGGAAAAAGGCCGGAGTAGGGGAAGGAGGACATAAGAACAAAATGGCCGCCCCCGTGCTGGCTTCCCGGAGGGGGCGGGGCCACGCTGCCTGCGGCTCTTAGCGCCAAATTCAAATCTTCCGCCATTTTGGAGCGGTGGTCGGTCGGCCCGTCAGCCGGCAGGAGGGTGGTGGGGTCGGCAGGGCCGGTGAGGATCATGGCGCCCGGCGTGAGAGGTGAGAGAAGGAAATGGGACGGGATGGGGTGAGGCGAAGATGGTTGTCTGGCTGTGAAGTAGCTGTAAGGGTATTTTCTTTCCTCATGAGGTGAGAGAAGGAAATGGGACGGGATGGGAAGGGGTGAGGCGAAGATGGTTGTGCGGCCGTGAAGTGCCTGAAGGGTATTTCCCCCCAACTTGCGCGGGCAGCAGCCAGGGACTGTGGCGGCTTCTGTGTGAGGGAGGCCGCACTGCAGGCAGGACCCCCGGCCGGCTGAAGGACAGCTCTGACCCGGGTGTAAGAGTTAACCGCGCCCCCCGGCCGGGTGAGGGACAGCTTTGCCCTCCGGAGGAGGAGTGTTACCCGGGTGTAAGAGCTAATGGGGTCGGCTACGGGTATGGCCGTGTCGGCTGGGCTCGGTGCCCCGCCGAGGGGCCGAGGCCCAGGGGCTGCGGTCCCCCCGCCGCCCTCGGTGGTGCCGGGGAAGGGGGGTGAGGAGCGGCTTGGGGAGGGGGGACCCCGGCGCTGCCAGAAGCGCCTGAGGCACCGGTGTCCCCCAAAGGGCTTCTCGGGGTCGGTAGGGGCGAGCAGCCCACCCGGGCTCTCAGCCGGCCCGCGTTTTTCGGTTCGTTTTCCGTAATTTTATCGGATTTTCATCAGCTGTGGTGTTCGCCTTACAAACCTTGAAGTGAAAGCGGCCCTTTGAAATGGGACTGAAGGACGGTTTGTAGAGAGTGCGTCCCTTTCCCGGGGCACAAGCAGTGCGGCTGTCTGGTTTTAGGGTTTTAAAACGCACTGCTTTTCTCCTCCCAGCTCCTTTTGGTACCTTGTGTGTTTTAAGAGTAAATAACTGGACTGTAAATTAGCTAATTTCTTGGACGTTACCGTGTGGCTCAAAGCAGGTAGACTCGCACAGCATCAGTACAATGTTTATGTAGAATGACTGTTAATGAGAAGGTTAGTGCCTTTGCACACCATTATTAATCCTACTTTCAAAGGGATCTTCCTGCAATAGAATTATGCACTTTTAGAGACTTTATAACATTTTTATTATTGGAATATTTTGGTAAATCAATTTTCATTGTCACTTATTTTAAAAATTTGATTGTGCTAAGTTAATAATTTGACTAACCTATGTGAAATAACTCCATGTCAGATTCACCCTTAAGTAAAAGTCACCATATCTACCTGTGGGGTAATTAATAACGTGCCATCTCCTTGAGATGTGAAGCTGGGCAAAACAGTGCTCATACACACAAGGAAGCTGTATGCGTTACAGAGTGCTCTATATTGCTTCATAAAAGTGAAAGCAATGCAGCTACTCAATTGTGCAAGTTTAGGAAATTGAGTTTTTGCAGTCGTGTCAGTAAAACTATTTCATGCTGCGTTGTTTAATCTGCAGCGAGTTAGCAATTTTTAAAACAGAATGGCAACATATAATATTATTAACATTTATATTCCTAATTCTTCAAAACATCTGCAAAATCTTATGTGCATTAGTTTAAGAGATTGCTCATTGCACATACATTTACACACGTGTGCATGTTTACATTGTGGGACTGGAGCTTTCTCTATCTTTCTCAGAAACTGCAAACTTTCTGTCAAAGGAAGATAGTTACTAAATATTTTTGTGCAGTTCATGCATGAGAAACGGATATTTATAAGGCTCTCCATTTATCTCACTCAGCACTGCTTACAGTATTTTCTATTTAAATGGGGTATTTTGAGCATTAACTTTATCTTGTTTAATCTTTGTCCATGTTTCACTTTTATAGGAGATTTACGCGAATCTGCATTACCTTCGTTGAACTCACCAAGGTAAAGTAGTATTGGCCAGTTTCCATATATGAATAATCACATTACACAAAAGGTGCAAAGAAACCTAATATAACTCTTTACCATAATTTAAAGGTTCTTTTCTTTTCAGTGTTTTCCTGCACAAGGTTATTGCTGTTGCTTCTGAACTTCCTTATAGGTTTTAAAAATATACTTTTCTTAATAAAAGTGTTGCTCTGAGGCATCAGATTCCTGTTGGCATGCTGCCGTGCAGTAAATTCTCATTTGTCCACTAACTCTGCAGCTGGACTCCAGAATTTCTCTGAAGAGATATTCCATGAGGAATTTCAATTCTACGAGGAAGTCCTAAGCTAAAAAAAAAAAAAGCCCTCCACATATAAACAGCTTCTGCCACAACTGATATTATCTAATGAAAAAATATTCAGCAAGTTAGTGAGTTGTCTTAAATCTGGTATAACATCTTCCCTTTCTCAGATGCTTCCTGTTCCTTTTTTTTAGCCTCCTCAGCCCCACATTTCAGTCCTGAAGTCCTTCCCCCACTTTTAAAACTATTCTGTTTCTTTCTCTTGTTTACTGAAAGTAAAAATCAATAATAGTTACAACACCCTTGTGCTGTAACTGCTCTTTGGGAAAGAATTAAGTAAAGTATATCCAAGTTTGCTGCCACTTCACGTAAGAATTTAATTCTTAATATTACATAGGTGTATTGGTATTTATTCCAAAACTCCTCAAAAATTTAATATAATAATAATGCAGAACTGCTTATTCAAGCTAAATTTACTGGTGCATCCACTGATAAATCTGATTAAATAGGTTAGGAACCTTTTAGATGTAGGTGCTGCTATACTTTATTGGACCCATGGATCAAGAATCGATTATTTCCCTTGCAAGCAGCAAAGAAAAATGCTAGTAACTTTCTTGCTGGAATTGTAGCATCACCTGCTCTATTTGTAAAGTCATTTATAGCTTCTAGTAGTAAGAAGGATGATTGAAGCCTGTAGTCTTGGAAACTACCAAAACCTTTATTGTAACACTGTTTTTATGTTATCTCAAGTTCACTGTGAAATGTGTTCTTTTAGAGCTGAAGTTAAATGCAACAGCAATAGATTCCACCAACTTAGCGTTGGTTTTAAATCTGCAGCTTTTCTACCTTTAATAAATCTTTGACTTATAATGAATTGATGTGTCCAGCTATAAGTAGTGCCTTTGTGTTGTGTGACTTCGCATGCTTAATCTGATTTGTGTGATTTAATTTTATCAAAGAGCTGACAGATCTATTTCGAAGTAATCTAATGCATAAATATTCATTTAGTGTTGAAGGTGATGCAATCAAAGTTTACGTAAGGGTACGTCCTCCTTCGGAGGGAGCTGCGTTGAACGATGGAGATCAAGGCTTGTGTTTATCTGTCCTGTCATCAAATACCATCCGTCTGCATTCAAAGCCTGAGCCAAAGATCTTTACTTTTGATTATGTTGCAAATATGGAAACAACACAGGTAATAACTTCCTGAATCTCATAATGGTGTTGCAGTTTTCCCCAAAATTTTGGCAGTTGCTACACTAAACCTTTCTAAAGATGTAATGCCTTAGGTCTTATTTTTTACAGTAGTTGGAATGGTAGTATGCAGTTATAGTACAGAAACGTTGCACTAAATTCTGCTATCTAATAGTTTTAATGTATTTTTAATTGTTAATTAATTTAATTAAAGGTTGCATTAAAATTGAAACGTCTATTTGTAAATGTTACAGTAGCACCATATACAAGAAATAACCCCCTCTGTTGAGACAAAGGTATAAAAGTAGCTGTTATTCAGTAACTGATATTAAACGTGCAATTTGTATGTTAGAAACTTACGAGTTTATATTCTATTAGTTATATTTCCTTCTTATACATTTGCCTTTTAAACATATGTGTTGTTCACCTGGGACAGGTAATACTGGCAATTTAATCTTCAATAATATCGTGTTTGAAATTCTGAACACAATTTCAATTCCTCTGAGACTTCAATGCCATTTAACTTGTTTAACAAAACCAAACCAACACCACCACCCCCAGAACCCCCACCCACTGTAGTCCACTGTTTGTAGCGAGGCTTTTCTTGCAGGCCTAAGAGAAATACGTGAAAATAGATGAGGCTAATAACAGTTGTGCAGATTTGTTGAGTGTGCAGTGGCAAATGTTGAAAGTTACCTAGATTTGATGAGTGTCATAGGCTCAGTGTTTACCTTCTGATTGTATAAACCACACAATGTAATCAAAACCTCTGCACCAAAATTAACATAATATGTATTACAAAGTCATCACTATGATGCTGAATTTTATTATTTTTCTTACAGTTATCAACAAGGAATAAATTTTTTTCAGAGGGAGGGAGTAATTTCTGTCACGATTTTATTATTTTTCTTACAGTTATCAACAAAGAATAAAATTTTTCAGAGGGAGGGAGTGATTTCTGTCACAATGGCTTAGGATGCGTTGTTTTGCTGTGAGAATTCCGGGGGGTCATGATATGTGTCTAACTATAAAGAATGCATCTATTTTATACATTATAAAGTTATGGCATAGAAAATACCGATAGAAGAGATGCTGAAATAACTGATGTCAAGTGCCTTCTCTTTCCCTTGTCCCTAGGAGTCAGTGTTCTCAAGTGTGGCCAAAAATATTGTCGAATCTTGTATGAATGGCTACAATGGAACCATCTTTGCCTAGTAAGTCACATAATGGTATTTCATAGCTGTTGCAACATTTGAGGTGATTGTGTTAAGAAGTAGTTGTGGTTTTAAGTGCCAGAGCTGCCTTCATGTTAAGGAAACTTTCAAAATGCTTCATTAGTGCAGCCCAAGATAATATTTCTGCAATACTGAAGAGTACTTCTTATTCCTCTTTCAGAGCAATCTATTTGTAGGTATTATGCTTCTAACACTTAAGGTCAATAATGTGGATTGTAACTCATTTCAATTTTACTATTTTTTGTCTAAAAACTTAAGGTGGTGGTGTACTGTTAAAGAGAAAGCTGGTTGTTTTCAGTATGTCCATAGTAAAATGGAATGAAAATAGCTTTAACTTTATATTTGGCCAGCTCAACTCTTTAGTGAGTCTTAGCTGCCTGTGGGAAAACTCATGAATGATAATTTTAACTTTCAAAATATTTTTGAAGGTAGAAATATATCCATGACTAGTAGCATGAATATCATTATATTAACTCTCAATATTTTTTTCATTTTGAAAACTGAGTAAGCACTTTGGTCAAAAATGCTAACTTGAAAGACTGATCTAATCAAAACCTTACTGGGGTTTTTTAGCCTATCACAGCATTTGCAAAACTGAAGGGAAGTTGACTTTGTTAAAATATACAAATGTGGAAAAATGAAGTGAGGTTGCCCTGAAGTTTCTCTAGCCTGATTAATAACTACTGCTAGGAAAAAAAAAGATATATTGAACTTAAAAGTATTGTTCTCGTTTTAGGTTTACATGCACTAGTGAGTGACAGAAAACGTAGAAGTTTGACCCAAAAAATAGTTTAATGTATATATTTTAATGCTAAGTCCCACTATTTCCCTTTCCAATAGAAAAAAGGAAGGAAAATGGTGGGTGATGGGGGCCAAAAAAGGTGATTTATCTAACAGAATTTCATGGTCAAATTTGCTATTCTATTTTTATACCTTTTTAGCTCTCTGATTTCTCAGCTTGCCTCTCTTTTTTAATCTTCATTTTTTATTTTTTTTTTTCATTTTAAGCTACAAGCTCTCCTTAAACGATGCAGATTAATAAAAAATTAAGAGCCAGAATAAAGCTTTATCTGACTTTTTTTTTTTTTTTTTTTTTAGTGGCCAAACTGGGTCAGGAAAAACCTTTACTATGATGGGTAAGTGGATGAGAGAGCTCAATCTTTCAGTGGTTTCTTATTGGTTTTTTGTCTTGAATTGAAATGTTGTCTTGCTTAAACACCAGAGATGATTTAGAATTGTCTTCCTGCTGGTAACTTTACGATTATAAGAAATGGTGACGTGCTCAGTACAGTTCTTGCTTTATATTAAAAGAGTGAAGTATATGTACTCTTTTTGAAGATGCAGAGTTTCTGTTTCTAACAGGGGAGAAGCTTCTCAATTAAATCAAATGCTAAATTTTCTCAAAAATGAGTTTTGTACTGGTTTCCCTGTTTGGCTGATATCACTTGCATGTGTGGAAAACCCTTAGACTATTTTTCTATGATAAAATACAGTGAGTTTTTAAAAATAACTGATTCCTCCCCAATTAGTAATTTAAAGCCTCTCTGTATACAAAGGGATCCCTGTGTAATCTTGTTCTTCATACGCTGGTGATTTTAAATGCATTAATATTGTACTTGACATTAGAAAGTTACGGAAATAACCAAAACCACTTTGATGTGTTTTCAAGGACTACATAGATATTAATTAGTCATGGGGCCAAATTACCCCATCCTTCTGGTTCCTCAAACCAAGGCTCAAGTAGCTGTATTGAGTACATGCTTTCTATGGAAGTTGAAGTAGTTTACACTATTTCAGACCTTGGTAACCTATGGACAAGGTAAAATAAACTTTCACAAGCATCATTTAGACTACGTATAAAGCTGATTATGGAATGCTACCTTAGATCTTGAAATTTGATTTTATTGCATGTCTTCTGTGGTTTTGCCATAAACTGATAAAACCCTGTTGCTGAAGTCTTCTGTAATGACATCTTGAAAAGATCAACCGTTATTCTTGAGTAGTATTAATTAATTTTTTTTTAATTAAAAATCTCTTTAGGACCATCTGATTCTGATAATTTCACTCACTGCCTGAGAGGTGTAATTCCACGGAGCTTTGAATACTTATTTTTTCTAATTGAACGTGAAAAAGAAAAGGTACGTTTATTTTATACTTATTACTGCGGTCAAAGTAACCTCTCCTGTTAAAGATTAGCTAAGGCTGTTTGGTGAGCCCGGTGTGGAGCAATTGAAGTTTCCAGGATTATTGCTGTCTATTGCATCAAATTTATTAATGGGGAACACTTGTGTCCTGTACGCTGCGAAATTATAGTACACTTTCTTCAGACACAAGCTTGCTTGTATTTTGAGTCTAAAAATGCATCTAGGTTTCTGGGTGTCGGTTGTCATCTGGGCATCAGATATATACAGTATGCAGAATACTTATGCAAACGAGTAGCTTTAGATATGTATAAAAAGATACTCGCTGCCATACAATGCCAGACTTCGTGTAACCAATCTGTTTATAGTGTAAATTACTGTGTTTTTCAGGCTGGCAATGGAAAGAGTTTTCTCTGCAAATGCTCATTTATCGAAATCTACAATGAACAGATATTTGACTTGCTAGATTCTGCTTCAGCTGGACTCTTTCTCAGAGAACACATCAAGAAGGGAGTCTTTGTTGATGGTGCTGTTGAACAGGTGTTGTCATCTGCAGCTGAAGCGTACCAGGTATTTTTTTGTCATTTTTTAATGTTTGGACTATTTACCTTGATGCTTATTGATAAATATTCCCTTTTGATGAAAGCACATATTTTTTTTGCACAGTGTCTGTGACACCCTCTTCTCCTATCTCCATCTCCAAAAAACAGTGTAAAAAGCTGTTTCTAGGAAATGCTTCCTGACTACCCCACACATGTAAGAAATCCTGTAGTTCTGGAGTATGGAATATATGAATTGCAATTACAGTAATCTTTCTCTAATGCTTGCCCTGCACGTCGCTGAAATAGTGACACAAAGCTACATCTGCTAATTAGGCAGCATGTGTGTTCCAGTAATTGTCAGGTTTATTTCTCCAGGAATGACACACGTACACATAGTACTTCTGTGACTTGAAATTTATTTTTTTTTCCTTATGTATAACTAACATCCACCAGTATTGGATAAGTTATGCTTTCAAACAGCAATGGAACTCTTGAAGGAAAGAAGTGAATATTATAATTGGTGGTTTTATTGAGATGGACTGTAGCTATATTTTTTCACTTCTACAATAGTTCTATTGGGGGAAAAAAAAGTAAAAAAAAATCCTTGTCCTTAGGATTTTTGAAAGCTGTTACACAGAAATATGCTTACTACTCTTTGTCACCTGTATGTAAATACTCAGTACAGTCTGAGATACTTGATATTATTTGATGTCTTTTTCATGCTTAGGTGTTAACTACGGGCTGGAGAAACCGTCGTGTAGCATCAACCTCAATGAACAGAGAGTCCTCAAGATCTCATGCAGTTTTCACTATCACAGTGGAATCCATGGAGAAAAACAATGAGGTTGTTAACATTCGGTCTTCCCTGCTCAACCTGGTAGACTTGGCAGGATCTGAGAGACAGAAAGACACCCACACAGAAGGACTGAGGTTGAAGGTTAGTTCTGTAATATCTGTAGCATCTTTCTGCTTTCAGATCTACTGCCCTCTTCCATCCAACAAATCTATTCACCTTTTTTCTGGTTTTTTTTTTTTTTTTTTTTTTTCCAGGAAGCAGGTAACATAAATCGATCACTAAGTTGCCTGGGCCAAGTAATCACAGCACTTGTTGATGTGGGTAATGGAAAACAGAGACACATTTGTTACCGGGATTCCAAGCTCACTTTTCTGTTAAGGGTAATGTATATGCTCTGGATTTTACATGCTACTTGGGGTGTAGAAAAAAATATTTGTTTGGGTTGGTTTTTTTTGTTTTACTCTACAAAGCTGAACTCGCAACATTTAAAAACTTGTTTTTACCTAAACAGACTTCCAGGGGATTTATTACTGTTAACTGAAGACAAGAAATTAATGCTCATAATCTCCTTATATTTGCAAATTTAAAGGAAAAATAAGCATATGTTTTAATCCCTATAATTTTGGAAATACCATGTATCACAATGTAGTATTTAGAGATGTGTTGAAATGTTTGACAAGATTTACACAATTAGCCTATATGTGCTAAGTGTTGGTAAGATGTTAATAATTGGATGAATTTACAGTTTTCTGATAGCTTATGGGCTTTTTTCAAGATGAACAGAAAACAAAGATGGAAGCAGTCAAAGATTTATTGGTGGCCAGCACTCGCCAAAATTCTGTGAACAGCAATAAATAATATCTGTAATATATTTTTGTAGTATAATATAGTACTTACACATAATATTTGTGTTACAACACAGTATTTTGGTAACAGAAAACAAAGATGGAAGCAGTCAAAGATTTATTGGTGGCCAGCACTCGCCAAAATTCTGTGAACAGCAATAAATAATATCTGTAATATATTTTTGTAGTATAATATAGTACTTACACATAATATTTGTGTTACAACACAGCATTTTTGTGATCACAGCAAAATTTCCAAAAAATTCCATCCCTGTTCCATGTATATCTTAGAATTGTGAACCTCTGAAGAATTATGTCCTTTCAATGCAACCCAAAATACATAGAAATTGGAAGAGAATTGCAACTGTGTGTGAGCTCTGACTTTAAGTGTTTGGGGTCTTTGTAAGGTGGTTGTACTGTAAAGAAATCCACAGACATGACCTTCTGTACTAGACAAAGTCATTGAGACTTGGGGGCTATTTCGTAGCAGAATCATAGAATGGTTAGAGTTGGAAGGGGCCCTTCAAGATCATCAAGTTCCAAGCCCCCTGCCATGGGCAGGGACACCTCCCACTAAACCAGGTTGCCCAAAGCTCCATCCAGCCTGGCCTTGCACACCTCCAGAGTCTTAAGCACAACTGCTGCCCTCTCCAGAGATTTGAGAGCTATGTATCTAACAGCATGGATTTATTTGAAGACATGCATGTAAAAGGGAGAGGTTCTTTTTATATCCTTGGTCAAGAATCTTGGTTTGTGATTTAGTTTGTTTGGCAGTTGCCACCAGCAGATAGGCTGGAACAATTGACAGGCTGGAGGATGTTCAAAATAGTGCGAATGATCTGCTGATGACCAAAATTCAAGTGAAATATCTACTTTATTCCCTGTTGGTTTTTTTTTTTCATCTTCCCGCTGTTCAACTGTAACCAATATCTCAAATTGTTGATTAGTGATGTAGAATCAGGCTTTTGAAAACCCAAATAAAGTCTTTATTTACAGTCACATCCTTTTTACCCATGTCTGAACTAAAATTTCAGAAATGTAAGAAGCATGGAGATTTTGTTAAATAAAACCCCTTATACAGTTTGTTCGAAGTTATACACAGTAGCTTTTAGGTGATGGCTTCCTCCTGTAGCCAAAACTATGCAAATAAATATAACTTCTATGTTTTTACATAGGATTCCCTTGGTGGTAATGCAAAAACATGCATAATTGCAAATGTTCATCCAGGATCCAGGTGTTTTGGCGAAACACTGTCCACCCTTAATTTTGCCCAACGAGCAAAGTTGATTAAAAACAAGGTAAGAGAGTTATCCAATGTCTTTATTGTTGCAACAAACAATCTCTTGTCATTTTAACTGCACATCTGCAAACAGGATAACTTCATTGAAATATTCTTGTGCTTTTGCTAATTTAAATAACTAAACTTATTTGAAAAACCTAAATTTGCTTTCCTAAATGTTTGTAGTAAATGGTTTTTGTAAACAACTTGTTTGCTTTTGATTATGAATAGAGTACAACAGCTGGGGACTAGGTAGTAGCTGATAATAGTGTGTGTTCATTTCTTGTTCTTTGAGCACTTCACTGGAAAAAGTAAGTAAATCTGTAGTAAAAATTAAAATTGTCATTAAAAAAATTAGATTCAATAGTATTTTAGTGGATCTAGTTTTTATATATGCTAAATCCCAAAATGAAGTTTCTCCTGAGTGAGTTTTGAATGTATGTTGGCATCTGGCTGGAAACTACTGCCTTTGTGTGCTGTTTAGCTTTCCTGGTCAAAAAAGCTCCAGAGAAAACACTGAATTTTTTAACCAATATTTTTAGCTGAAGGGCAAACTCAATCAAACTCAGTGATTTGTTTACTGAGAAACCAGTGCTTTTTCCATGAGTTCTTCCTTTCCTAACTTAGAAAACTTCTCAGCAGTTTTGTTGTTATGCAATTTTTACTTTTTTTTATATCCTATAAAATATAAGATTTTTTTTTTATTTGTACCTCTTCCTAATTTTCCCTTAATTTTTCTCTTAATTTATGAAAGGCTGTGATAAATGAAGACACACAGGGAAATGTGAGCCAACTGCAAGCTGAGGTCAAAAAGTTGAAAGAGCAGCTTGCTCAGCTTACTTCAGTGCCATCAATGCATGGTATTTCTGTCTCACAAGGTAAGAGTTGGGGGTGAGGGGAGAGAGAACTTGCTACTTATTTGCCTGGAGTGTTGGAGCCTTATGTAATTCATTAAGTTTCTGAACAATTAGTACTTTTGTAGGGACTGACCTACAGAGGTTGCATTTTTCTTACAGATCCCATTGTTTGTATTTGTATCTAATATTTTGCAGAAATTGTTAATGTGATTTTATTTTCTTCCTTTTCATAAGTTTGTGTCCAGGGTTATGTTTTTATTCTGGAACACCTAGAATACACTTCCAGTCCATAAGAGGTACACTGCCTAATGCTTTGAATAACCAACAGTTTACAAGGGATTGCTTGTACATTCAGGCTGGAGGGAGAACACTGTGGTGTTGATAATTCTCATTGAATCCGCATTCTTTTTAAGCTCAGGATTGGATTTATTTTCTTTTTTCCTCCTCTTCTTCCCCTTCTGCCCCTTCAGGAAGAAGGATCACAGGATCATAGAATGGTTAGAGTTGGAAGGGACCTTAAAGATCGAGTTCTAACCCCCCTGCCCTGGGCAGGGACACCTCCCACCAGACCAGGTTGCTCCAAGCCCCATCCAGCCTGGCCTTGAACCCCTCCAGGGATGGGGCAGCCACAGCTCCTTTGGGCAACCTGTTCCAGTGTCTCACCACCCTCACAGGAAAGAATTCTTTCTGGTATCTAATCTAAATCTCCCCTCTTTCAATTTAAACCATTACCCCTTGTCCTATTGCTCCACTCCCTGACAAAGATCCCTCCCCATCTCTCCTATAGCCCCTTTCAGGTACTGGAAGGCTGCTGTAAGGTATCCCTGGAGCCTTCTCTTCTTCAGGCTGAACAATCCCAACTCTCTCAGCCTGTCTTCATAGCAGAGGTGCTCCAGCGCTCTGATAAAAGATATTTATCTTTCAGTAAAAGATAAATTTCAATGTAAGGTGGTAATGGGGTTATTATCAATGTGTAATTCTTTTCCTTCCAGCAGCTTTTCCCTAGGCTGTTGTATCTGCAATACTGATCCCAGCACAGCTTTCTACTATGTATGTGTTTCACTGAAATGCTTTACCTTATACTGTTTGATTACCAGGTAGTAGACGTGGTCTCGTAACTCCCATTGTTATCCTGACCTTGCCAAGAAATAGAAGTTACTACAGAAATTAAAGACTTATGTAATATAAAGCATCTGTGGTTGAGTTTTCCTAAGGAAAAATTATTTCTTTGTGAGCATGCACATTTAACCAGTAAAAACATGTCAGTGATTATGTGGGACACTGAATCACTGTCTGTGAATACACCAGTATCAAGAGAGGGCTCAAAAATGTTGTTAGACCTGTGACAGAGTTCTGAGGAAAAGCAGATTACGTTTAAACACTGAAGAGAGGTTTTATGCAGAACCTAATAGATTAGAGCTGTGTTTAATCTATGCGGTTAAATTATGTTTGTGATATTTGATCACACAAATATGAGATCTGCTTACTAGCTACTTATAAAACACGATGGTGTTTTTTAATATATTAAATTACAATAGGGTAGTTATTATGCTCCTAGATACTAGGATGTTTAGTATTCTATAAATAAGTAGTTTTGCCTGCATGAGGATATTCAGAAGAGCTATTTTGAATTAATTTCTGAAGTGGATTAGTTAGGACCTTTTAATCCCTCGTATGGACACTTTCCTTCCAGATGAAATCACTAATTATCCACTTAATTCACACTTATTTTCCTGAATATCCTTCTCATAAACCAGTTAGTCCACTTTTAATATGTACAAACTAATAACATTGCCAATAATCGCTTAGTATTATCAAATTAATTTCAGAGGGGTTTTGCATTTTATAGATATACTCAGCTGCACAGACTGATTCTTCTACTTGTACTAAAGTTCATCGTAAAGCCATTTAATGCTTGAACAACTTTGTTAATTATACAATTATGTATAATGACTTTGTTCTTTATCAGGACTTGCAGGTGACTAAGACTTACAGCCTAAACCTCTTTGCTCTGGGTACAGCACATGATCCTAGAGGAATTATATTGTTTGAAGAATTGATTTAAATTTTCTTCACGCAACTGTCATGTTATGTATTTAGGAGAACTTGGTTAACTGGTATTTTAATAAATATGGCATTTGTTTCTTTGACTTACCCTACAGGTGTGGCTGAAAAACGGAAGAACAACACGAATTACATGAACAACTTCCTTGAAGCAATGTTGTTCTGGGAGAAATCAGAAGATGAAAAGAAGGTAAGAAAGCACTAGTATTTCTAAGTGTATTCTGTGTACTGTCTAAGGTAAGAAAGCACTAGTATTTCTAAGTGTTCTAAGTATTCTGTGTACTGTCGGATGAGAGCATATTGAAACTGACTCTCTTCATAATTTTTCTTTGTTTTTGAATAAAAATACTCTGTCCAAAGATGATAAGGTTTAGTAATAAGGGAACTAGACAAATGACATCTAAGATAAAATCTTTCGAATTCAGACAAGCCATAGGATAGCTTTCTTTTAGTTTTTAAGTAGTTCAAAAATTTGAACAGAGCAAACTTGTGTTTTATTTCGAATTCAGACAAGCCATAGGATAGCTTTCTTAGTATGTTTTAGTTTTAAGTAGTTCAAAACTTTGAACAGAGCAAACTTGTGTTTTATTTTGAGCACATCTTTGATGTTTGGATCAACAGCGTGTTTTTTGAAGCAGACTTCCCAGTCATCCCCATTTTAATGTTCTTTGGTTCATGTTATGGCAATCCAATCATCCAAAATGTTTTGTGGGGTTTTTACTGAAGAAATGAACTGAAACAGGGACTCCAGGGGTGCAACTGAATACTGGAGCTTCTAAGTTTTTGCAATATAGCGTCTAATTTGGCTTCTTGGTATGAACTGTTGCTCTCTACATCTCTGCTCCAAATGAATGATAGTCTGTGTATTCACAAACTTATTGTTAACTGAGTTTTGCGTTATTTGTGTGTGAATGTGATGTATGCACCTTAAAAATTCACCTAGTGTAACTGTTGCTTTTCCGTCGATCTGTGTATTTACTTTCAAAGAATTTATTGGAAAAAATTGCTCAACTAGAAGATCTGTGTGCCAAGAAGGAGAAATTTATTCAGTCCAATAAAATGATAGTTAAATTCCGCGAAGACCATATTATTCGCTTGGAAAGATTACATAAAGAGGCTGGTGGAAGTCTGCTGCCAAAAGAGCAAGATGCTCTCCTCAGTGAATTGAGGGAGGAATTGCACACACTCAGGGAACAGGTAAGTCTTTAGCTTTTCCTTTTTAAAACAAATTTCTTTTGTGAGAAGAGCTCACACGATGGGAGTTCTGTGATGGGTGGATACAGGCTTTTTAGGAAAGCCAGGCAGAAAAAAGGTGGATGGGTGGTGGATCCCTTTATAGGAGCATCTCAAATGCATGGAGTTTCCCTATGGAAGGGGCAATGGGTGGGTTTGCATAAGAGGAAAGGCCAGTAAGGGTGATGTCTTGGTAGGAGATGGCTACAGGCCACCTGGTCTGGGTTAGGCAGAGAGGACTAAGTCTCCTTTAAGCACCTCAAGGAAGTCTCCAAATCACAAATCCTCATTCTTATGGGAGACTTTAACCTCTGTGACATCTGTTGAAAGGGAAAGACAGCAGGATGCAAGTAATACAGTGGGTTTCTGAGGGGTAATAGCACATGCTAGATGGGCTAGTCAGGGGTGGTGCTGTCCTGGGGCTGTCTGAGGAAGGCAAGTAGCAAAGTACATATCTTAAAGCTTTGGGTTATTCAGGTGTCTGGTAGGTGTGGTACCATTTATGAGGCAGTTCTGAAGAATAAAGAAGCTCAAGAGAGAAGGCAGATCTGTATAAACAATTTCTTCTGAGCACAAGTAGGAAAAAGGAGTAGATGTATTATAAGACCAGCTTGAATCTGGGGCTCGTAACTGAGCTCCAAAGTGAAGGGGGGAAAAAAAACAGTAGAAAAGTCAGGACAGTCATTAAAGGACTACAGAAGCATGACTATGGCATGCAGGGACAGTGTTAAGAAAGCCAAAGCTCAAAGTTGAAACTGAAAAGGGATGTCAAGAGCAGCAAGAAAAGCTTCTACTGCTTTATTACCAGTAAAAGAACAAACACATAAAATGTAAACCCAGTGTCTTTTTTGAGAGCAAGGGAGCAAAAAAAAAAAAAATGGGGCAGTTTTAACCACTGCAGGAAATACTTTGTGGTTTTTTTCCTTTCCCTCCAACCTTGTCTATTACAATTTAATGCTTATTAAAGGTAGTAGAGCAACAGCTAGTTATGTATTGTATTGTCTGGAAAACCAAAACTGTTGAATAAAATACTGCTTATCATAGATGGAGCAACACCCACGAATTGCAAAGTATGCCATGGAGAACCATAACCTCAGAGAGGAGAATAAAAGACTTCGTTCTTTACAGTCAGTTAAAAAGGCCCAAGAAATTGATGCTCAGACCATTGCAGAACTCGAAAAAGCTTTTTTGGAAGCTTCAGCCACAGAGAAAAATACTGGAGGTAAAAATTATGCTAATGTTTCTCAGCTAAGTAAGCTTGCTGTATTCCTGTTATGTGCAGCGTAGTGTTGAAAATGTCTGTCTGATGTATTTTTGCCTTTTTCAAAGTGATACCTGAAGACAGATAAAACAGGTTTACTTCATTTTATTCACATTGGCCTTTAAGTGAATACAGCAGTAGGGAATTTGAGGTTCTTGTGCATCTTGTGAACACCATAATCTCATATTATTGTCCTTAGTTGTTGCAAAGACTGGAGTAATATTAATTACTGGTTTTCACGTGGACTGTTGCTAATACCCTTTTCAATCTCAATTGCTGCTATGCTGTTCAAAAGCCTACAAATGCTTTCATTTTAGTAAAACTTAACAATATTTGAGCTACTCTGTGATTTCAGAGGGTGTATGTTTGTTCTTTAGGTCATCATTTATATTCTACCACCTTATCAGTGGAAGGCAATTCACTGGCATCTGAAAAGCTGAAAGCACGCCTGCTAGAGACTCAAAGTGAACTGGCAAGTTCAAAACAAGAATATGAAGAATTCAAAGAACTAACCAAGTGAGACAAAACAGTATATAAATGTCTTGAAATATCATTAAATAATTACTTATATTGATGTTTTTTTAAAAGTGAATCTCAGATCCTGAATACAGTCTTAACTATGTTCTTAGCATGTAAGACAGTGCCAGGTTAAGAAGAATGGCATGTAGAGTATGTTCCTGTTGAACTCGGTTACTCTCACACTATGGAACAATCACAATGCAATCTGTAGACATGTCTACACTGTTGCAAATGTCTTTGTCTTTCTGAAGGCTCTTTTTTATGCTGAGATGCAAAACAACGCTTCACAACATGCAGGTGGTGGCACATATCCTGGAATTCTGATAGTCACCTCCTTAATGGGACAGGGAGAGTTTGGCATAGTGTCCATGTTGAGCAAGTATTTTTCAGCAACTGAAATATTACAGATGGAAGCAGTGACAAAGAGTTGATGGGTTTGGGGTTTGTGTTTGGTTCAGTGCAACAGTAGTTTTTAATATAATAACTTTAAAACTGCAAGTTTGAGTCAATATAAATGTAGAATCCAAGCACCCCAGAAAATTTTGGCTAACCTGTTGGTTAATTTTTTGTTTGCACTTCAAAGTTGTTCAAGAAGGCAATGATACCAGTATCTTGAGACTTGTTACTGGAACAGGGATTTAATTCAAGTTAAAGACATGGTGTCATCAGTTATAATCATAGAATGGTTGGAGTTGGAAAGGACCTTAAAGGTCATTGAGTTCCAACCCCCCGTCCTTTGGAACTTCCAGGGATGGGCCATTCACAACTTCTCTGGGCAACCTGTTGCAGCGTCTCACCACCCTCACAGTGAAGAATTTCTCCCTAATATCTAATCTAAATCTTCCCTCTTACAATTTAAAACCATTACCCCTCGTTCTATCACTAGATTCCCTGATAAAGACCCCTCCCAAACTCTCCTGTAGGTCCCCTTTAGGTACTCAAAGGCCGTTATAAGGTGTCCCCGGAGCCTTCTCTTCTCCAGGCTGCTCCAGCCCTCTGATCATTTTTGTGGCCCTCTGATGGAGCCTTTCCAACAGGCCCATGTCCTTCCTGTGTTGAGGACTCCAAAACTGGACACAGTTCTCCAGGTGGGGCCTCGCCAGAGCAGAGGGGGCAGAAGCAGTTCATTTCATTCATGTCAATTTGCTTTGGCATCTAAACATGAGATAAAGAGGGGGTGTGTTTGTACATGTATATATACATGCCAGTGACTGAACTTGATCAAACCCATTTCTGAAAAATTCAGCTCCTGTTACTGGAGATGGGGGAAAAAAAAAAAAAAAATTGCATTTCCAGCAAATGCAATGTGAACCTGGAAGGCAAGAGGGACCTGATTTTTTTAAAAAATTACTGGGGTTCTTTTAGCTTGTACCTACCATCAGTGTTTTTTATCGATTTCAGTGAATCTAAGGAGTAATTCTAAAAGCACTGGGCCCAAGATATTTCCATTTTTGCCTCCCCACTTTTTTTTGTTTTCTACAAAGTAGCTTTGTAATTCCTTTTTGCTTATTCAGTCAATTGTACAAATCAGTATTTTTATCCTTAGATTTCTGTGTAGCAAATCCTATGAACTTTATAGATGGTATCTATTCTGTTTATCAATTCAACAATGTAGCAAATCCTATGAACTTTATAGATGGTAATATTATTATCTACTCCATTTATCAATTCAACAACCTTGTATCATTACTCATTGTTTTATTTGAATGTTCATATATTGATTATTTTCCTGCACATTCGATATATTCCAATTTAATGTATTCCATGTTTTGTGCATGTCTTGCTTTCTTGATAGTATGAATGCGTTTTTATTATCAATTACTGACTTTTTTTGTAGCGGAGTGCAGTCAAACAGAAGTGTGCTTTTGAGCTTCTAGTTTTACCTCTGGATTTCACCAAATTTTAAACTTGTTTCCATTTTCAGAATAACTGGATGCTGAATTTGACTTGCAAGTGTAACTGTTTGCCATAATTGGATAAGAGTAAAATTTAAGTTTCACAAAATCAATGTATTGCTAATTTTTCTGTTGTCCAGTAGCGGTCAGAAGTTCTATTCTGTTCCATAAGTTTTGTTAAAAATGCTAAAAACGTAATTTTTCTGTTGTCCAGTAGCGGTCAGAACTAAAGTTCTGTTCTGTTACATAAGCTTTGTTAAAAATGCTAAAAACATAGGGGAAAGTGATAGCATTAAACTGTCAAAAGATTAAATAGTATATTTTCTTTTGTCTGTAGACTTTGACCCTATAATTATGTCAGTAAGGCCACCTATCACAGTAAGAGCATGTCGCTCTGCAAAATACCTAACAAAAATTATTCCTAAATTTCTGCTCAACTGCTGGTTTTCAGTCAAAGTACTCTTAGAGGGCAAAATAATCTTAACAGAGCAGCACTTAACGAAAAAAAAAATCTTTAAAGGATTTTCTTTAATCCTAGCAAGCACCAGTTCAGACTTCTCATATAACTGGATAACATTTTAAAAGCTTAAAACCATATTGGTATGGGTGATGTCACTTTCTCATAAAAGGAATTGCAGAGCTCTCAGCTTATTTCTTACCGTGTAATGGATTTTTTTTCTGACAAGTTTAGTTATCCATCTGCTTGCTTCATTATGCAAGCACAAATAAGCTTCTTAACTTTTTAATATTTTTTTTTAACTTTTTAATACAGCGCAGTGGTGGCTTTCTTTGCAAAATAATGTATTTCAGTGTTTGGGCAAGAGTTCAGCTTTGCTTTACTCGCTGGCAATACTGCAGCTTATTCTTACTGATGGGAGGCCACGCTGATGGAGTGGTTTTGACAGTAGTGAAATATTTCCTAAACAGGAAAAAGCATATGGAACTGGAATCAGAACTTCAGTCCCTTCAGAAAGCAAACCAACACCTCGAAAACATTCTGGAGGCAACCAAAGCACACAAGCGCCGAGAAGTCTCTCAATTACATAAGCTACACAGAGAAACTCTTCAGGTATGAGAATAAGTTTATTTAAAACCATTCGTAGTAAGAACAGAGTTTCATTTGGATGATCCCTTAACCTAACTAATGTTCTGGCATGTAATCCATATGTGATAAAGCAGATACCCTGCTTTTTTGTTCTGAAATAATTGTGCTGCTGCTGTTATCAAATGACAAATCTGAAAAAGCTTTTGAGCATTTCATTTCATCATTCTGCTTATAGAACTATGAAATGCAATACCAGACAAAGTCTTAATTCCATTTTACAGTTAAAATAAAGATTGCTTTGTGTCTTTGTAACAGAACATAACCACTCCAACAAAAGCTTACCAGCTCAGATCTCGCCTAGTGCCGCGAATCAGCCCAGAAATCTTAGATTATCATTCTGAAGATTTTCAGTGTTCCGGAGAGATGGTGGATGACATTTTGAAAGAGCCAATTCCCCCAGAGATGAACGAACAAGCACATGAGGCCATTGCTGAGGAGCTTAAAGTGGCACAGGTGAATGTTCTGAATAAAAACTCAAGTGTGTGTAACTTTGTTGTAAGGTGGGTTTTGGCATGAAATAAGTGTTCCCTACCTTCCCATCCCTCCCATATATTTTAATTTGCATGGGAAACTGAAGCTCTTGATGAATACTTAAAGATTTACTAAAGAGATCTCTAATTATATGTTGTACTTAAGAGGATTCACAATGAAAATATTGAAAGGGATTTGAGAGTTGAGTATTGCAAGTAGTTTAAGATACACAGGGCATTTAACCTTTTATTATTTTAACTTGTTTCTGAGGAAACTTCTTCATAAGTCTCTGGTGACATGTAAATTTGGAACCATGCCCAGGCTTAACATATAATGCATTATTTGAAGAAACCTGCCAAATATTGCTTATCCACCATTATATACCTTAATTGTATTGTATCTTTCCTATAATGCATTATTTGAAGAAACCTGCCAAATACTGCTTATCCACCATTATACCTTAATTGTATTGTATCTTTCCTGAAAGGCAGGGAAGGACTTTTCTCACAGAGAAGAGTGCTCCAAAGTTTTCTGAGCTACTGTCTAGAAGCTGGAACTGACTTCAGTGAATGTAAAACCCTGGCACAACAGCCAAAACCCCTCTGATGCTTATCATAGTGCAGAGATCCTGTCAGGAATTTAGCTAGTGTATATTTTAAATAACTTCTTTTTAAAGCCTTATTTCTCCAAGATAAACATGTGTCTGAAACCTAAGTGTTTACTGGATTCAGTCTGTGCATTCCCTCATGGATTTTCTTGTGTTCTGGCAGTTTATTTAGCAATAGGAGAAATCAGCTACTTAAGATAAGTTTTTGTTCTGTTTCTGGTTGGTTCAGGTTATGAAAAAAGAAAGTAGCTGACACTTTTGTATTTAATATGCACAGGCTGCCATATGGTATGTGAAAATAACTGGAAGGTGGCTGTTCTAATTTTGAGTGTCTGTTGTGTCACAGGAACAACTGAGCACAATGCAGACAAAGCTGGATGAAGAGGAAAGCAAGAATCTAAAACTCCAGCAGCATGTTAATAAACTGGAGCATCATTCTGCACAAATACAGGAGGTGAGAGAACAATATCATACAGGGCTATATGTGAGTGTGTATATATGACAAGATGATACTACACTCCTACTACTGTGTTGTCTAGTGAGGTCTACAGTGTTAGGTGAGAGAACAATATCATACAGGGCTATACTGAGTGTGTATGTATGACAAGATGATATGTACTACACTCCTACTACTGTGTTGTCTAATGAGGTCTACAGTGTCACATTTTGACTTTTTCAAAAGTTACACAGCATCCTAGCTTAGGGTTGTGCAGGAAGACAAGGATTTCATTTACCATAACACTGAAGGTCAGGGGTTTATTGTTTAAAAGAAGACAAGGATTTCATTTACCATAACACTGGAGGTTTGGGGTTTGTTGTTTAAAATGTTGTGATTCTGAGCCTGCTTGATCTTAAACATAAGCAAATAGACACTCAATATATCTATGCCTGGTTTTGGCCAACTTCATGATTTCTGGAAAACAGCGATAGTCACAAGGAAATTTTAAACTTTGGAATGCTGAAAATACTACTTGTCTCAGTTGGAACTGAACTGAAACATCCTTACTCTATAAAATATTTACAAGTCTCACTTAATTGCTAGTTTTCATTTAACACAGGAAAAGAAATAAGGCCTGTTTTTCCTTCCCAGATCAGTCTCATTTCTGATAGCTCTGTTCTGAAGTAGATCTTGGGTCCTATGCTGTGGCTTGCTTTTAAGTTAACTTTTTTAGATAAGGTAATTTCTTCAGTTATGTTGAAATATTTTTGTTCTTGGACTACTATGGATTTCAGAATAACCAAACATCAGATTTAAAGAAAAATGCATCTTGTATTTATAATTAGCTGCTGGAAATACCTGATTACATTATTATGATTACATTATTATTGTTACTGCTTTGTGACTTAGCCACTCCTACATTTCCTTCCATTTAAAAAAATTTACTTCTTTTCTCAAGCTTCTTTCATCTGAAAGGAATGACTGGAATAAAGAGCGCCAGGAGTTCCTTGAACAGATAAAATCACTTGAGAAGCAATTTCAAGACAGTCAAAGCAAGGCTGATAGTAAGTTGAAGCAGCACTGAAATTCCATATGAAGTTTTGAGGTGTCTTAATATTTTGAATCAACAATAGCACATACTGAGTAGCTATTTGGGCTTAAGAAGTTGAAGTCATACTGGTTTGATACTGTTTTATTTAATTATTTTTTTTTTTAGAAAAAGTCTGTAATGCAGAATAGCTTTTCTCTGCCTAGTCTTGTGCAATATACAATACTGATAACTGTTCTCTCTCAACTTGGAATGTGAAGGGACTACAGTATACAGTATTTTATAAAGAAAAATATTAACTATAAATAAAGGGAAAATCTTCTATTGGTCTACGGACATGGAGTGATACTGTCTGGAATGTTTTTTATTGTGCCTGTATACTCTTTAGTTCTAAAAGTTGATGTTTCATTGACCTTTTCCATTTACAAATCCTTTTTGTGTGTAACCTTCAAGGTTAATTCCACTGAAAAGGTGTAAAGTTTAGTGAGACTCTCCCGGGACGTTCTGTAGTGTTAGACATCCTGCATCTAGCCCAGTTTTCCAAATAACATGTAAAATATTTGTTTGGCTTTTGACAGTATTAAAGAGTGAAGTCTGTGACTTGCGCATTGTCCTGCAGTCTGCAGACAAGGAGCTGTCTGCTGTAAAACTGGAATATGGTGCCTTCAGGGAAAAGCAAGAGAAAGAAATGAGTCAGCTTTCTGGTAGACATATGGACGTACAGTTCCAGCTGGACAGTGTCAGGTATGTTGACAGTTTGGTAAAATGCCTTAACCTCCTTCTGGATGCATCAAGTGATTTAGTTCTTCTTTTCTGCATGTGAACTTGCACTTCACATCTCTTATTTAAAGTTGTTATTTTGTGTTTATGTCCTTTGCTTATTTTTTTTTTCCTCAATTCTTTTCACCCCTATTTCAGGGCCATGATGAAACATGGTGAAATTAGCAGAAAGGAACTAAGATAAGGCTTCTTTCATTTTGGTTTGCTATAGCATTTTCCCACTAAGTAGGATATACCTATAACCTTATTGATCTCCAAAAGTAAGGTAGCTGAAGATGCATAGTTTTGTTGGGTTTTTTTCCAATTTAGTCTTAAAAATTAACTGTTACTTCTCAGTCTGGTCAAATGAAGCAGGTGACATAGTGACGCTGCTCAAAAAATACAAGCAGAAAGAAGCCATAAAAATAAACTGAAGCTTGATTATTGAAGCCTGAAAAGCTCACTGTGTTGTATTCAGTAATTAACATTTTTATTGGGAGATGAAAATCAGTGAGATTTTTAATCATTACTGTGACTTAGTCATGTTAAGTTTTGTTAGTGGTGGGTTTTGTTTGGTTCTTTGGGTTTTGGTTTTGTGGGTTTTTTTCCTGAAAAGCTTAACTTACTGCATTTTAGCAGGTCATGTCTTAGCTGGAGTCATTTTTTTGAGTGATGCATTGTGAGACTAGGAACGGGGAACTGAAATTAAATGTTGTGGTTTCACTGATGTCTTCTGTCTCAGCAAAAGTACTGACTTCTTGGAGGGCATTCTTTCTATAGACTTTCCATCAGTGACGTTTGCTTTTGCGAAAGATCAAATGAAGTAAGTTTTTGAGGCAACCTTTTAGAGGGAAATAACCTGGACTTTCCCAAAGGAAATAACCCAGACTTTCATACAATATATAAAGATTTTATATGGGATAAATAACTCAGATATCAACTAAGCAGATATAGGTAGTCAGAATCATTCTGTCAGAGTTTTGTGTCCAACTGTTGACAAAAAAAATAATTAAATAAAAAATGGGTGAACTCCATTATTAAGATACAGTGACTGAAACGTCTGTAAGTAGTAAATTATTTCTAGGGATCAGACAGAATTCTCTGCTTTCTCTGCCACTGCTGCTTAAATTTCCTGTGCCCTTCATGTATTTGGGGTTTCCGAGTTTAAACAAATTTACCACTTGTGTCAGTCAGCCACTGCTGCTTAAATTTCCTGTGCCCTTCGTGTATTTGGGGTTTCCGACTTTAAACAAATTTACCAGTTGTGTCAGTCACTTCTTTATAAAATAACTGTACTCTGTGTATTATCTGAAGATTCTAATATACAATTGATTGGAGTATTTTTATAATGAAATAAATGCTCGTCTTAATATTGTGGGTACAATTGATTGGAGTATTTTTATAATGAAACAAATGCTCGTCTTAATATTGTGGGTGGGGTTGTTTTTTGTTTGCTTTTTTTTTATAAAGGCTAGAACATGAGAAGGTTCTTGAAGAGAAAGCAAGCCTGCAGGATGACTATGACAACTTGCAGGAAGTAGCAAAATTTGAGACAGACCAACTGAAGCAACAACTTGAGGACAGAAAACAAGAAGCAGAAGCAATGAAAACTGAGCTTTGTGTAAGAGAGCCAAGGCTTTTAAAGGACTTTATACAGTTACTCGTGTAGCCAAATCACTTAATTCCTGTTACTGTATCATCGATAATAGATTCCACAATAATGATTGGTTTCCTCGTGATATCATTTGGAAGACGTATGCAAAACTTAGTGCAAGATTATTGCAACCACAGGCTACAAGAAATATCCAATAGCATGATATTTAGATACTAGAAAGAAATTCTTTGATGCGAGGGTTGTGTTATTTAGATACTAGAAAGAAATTCTTTGATGTGAGGGTTGTGTGGCATTAGAACAGGGTGCCCACAGAAGCTGTGGCTGCCCCATCCCTGGAGGGGTTCAAGGCCAGGCTGGATGGGGCTTTGAGCAACCTGGTCTGGTGGGAGATGTCCCTGCCCAGGGCAGGGGGGTTGGAACTCGATATCTTTAAGGTCCCTTCCAATTATAAACATTCTATGATTCTACAATTCTATGGTATATTGTTTTTCAGCTGAAGGAAGTGCTCTGGAAACGTTGAGGGAGATGGCAGAATTAGTAAAGAGATAAGAAACTGCTTTGGAAAAGAATCCTGCCATCAAAATGCCGGTGACCTTTCATCTCAGTGCTAGCTATAAGACCAGCTTGCTTGTTCTGTCTTTGCAAAGCAGTTTCTTAAAATTTCCATAGTGGATGTGATCTTGTTAAAATGATCTGTGCCTTTTTGTGGTGGATCGCTGTCCTGCAGTTTAGTTGATGCTGTCCTTGAAAGCCTGTCAGACTGCAGTGACTGCAAAACAGCAGTAAGGTTGCTCAAGGGCTTTTGCAAATTATTTTGCCTGCTTTTCTGCAGTGTACGCTGTGCCTGCTCAGCAAGTTTGCTCCAAATTTTCCTTTTTAGCATTTAAAGGAATACCGACAGATTGAAAATTATTATTTTAAACTCCTTATAGTCTAGTATCTTGAATCACTTGTTAGAATTTGAAAAATCCCCCCCAGTTAATCTACAGTTGAAAATTCTAATTTCTTCCTTTAAAGCCTTGGATACTAAGGAACATTACAGCTATATGAATTCATTATCAATGGCAAGTGAAAAGACCTGATTCCTTAATATAAATAAGAGTTTACTTTTGACCTTGTCCAGGACAAAGTTAAATATCTTTCTCTTTCCATCTAAGGTTTTGTGGGTTTTTTCATTCATTTTAGGAGTCTTATAGTTTTAGTTTAAATTATTCTAAAGACCTTATATTGTCATTTATTATAACAATATATATTTTGATATTCTAGAACCTTTTGAAACTCCTGAAAACAGAAAAAGAACACAATGAAAAACTAACATTACAATTACAAGAAGACAAAGAAAACAATTCAAAGTAAGTTTTAATTAGCGGTGGGTTTTGTTTTCATCTGACTGCATTGTGGGGAGGGGTTTTATGTTAGGTTTTGTATTCAGATGGGAATACTGTTTGTAGAGGTGTTTTTCCCCAGCTGGGTGGAGATAATTACATAATGGACTTTTCATTTTATCCAACTTAGAACAACACTTCATTTTAATGTATTCAATTAACGTGACAACAGTAATTTCATGACAAGTATAGTTCTTCATGTCAAAGATAAAGTTCCACTACTGCCAGCAGTGTCTGGCTTGGAACTGAGCTATTAATCTTTTGTATAGCAGTGAGAAGGTAATAGCTAAAGAATTCTTCAGGAAAAATAAAGTGCAAGTAAGACTAAACTTACATGACTTTATTCTTGTTAAAGATGCCATGCGTTCTGATTATATTTCTCACTGGAAATGTTTTCTTCTCCAGAGAGCTCTTGAAAGTACTTGAAAAAGCACAGGTGGAGAAACCATCCTCTGAAATGGTGACACGGTGTGAGCAGCAGGTATAACAGCAAAATTGAATAGTGTGGTCATGGATTTCCTTTGTATTAATAGCAATTTTATTGGTGAACTGACTGTTCTGTAGATTACCAGCAAAATAAATACAGATTTCTCAAGTATCAGATTGTTTTGTTAAGTTACTATTAAGCTTAATTTTTTTGGTAAGGTAAACAACTGAGTTCTTTCCTGCCCCCCCCCCAGCTTTGTGCTTCACAAAACATACTTCAAAAGTAATTAAGTCTCTCCTTCACAATTATTATTTATTCTAGGAAGCAAAACTGCAGAAATTGGAACAGGAGCTGGCTGCTGCTGAAGAGACTGTTGTTTCTTTGAAGAAGACAAATGACGCAGATAAGGTTTGGGCTTATTTCTGTTACTGATACCTAGTTTTGTGGGTAACCATTTTCTGTAGTAGAGTTAAAAGCCCAGAGACTATCATACCTAGTAATTTGGTGATTCTAGGCAATCCTGGCTGTGTGTCTAGGTAAAATAAATCCTACCTTTTACTGGCATGGAGTTTGCAGAATAGTAGGAAACAGGTATGCATTCAGAGAAAACAAAATAACTGAAGGTTAAAACAAAAAATCAAGGTAAAGCTGTCTACTAGACAGAACGTAAACAATGCATAATTCCCCTGATGATTAATAGGGCCTTCTAGTCAGTGTCATCTTGTAATGGGCTAATAGAAAAGGTAAGAAAGGTGATGTAAGAATGTGACTGTGGATATCTTTATTAATGAAATCAAAGCACTTTTACATGAAAAGACTGCTCCGGTGTTCTGAAAGCTTAAATAGTAACATTTTCCATAGTACAAGCACTTACGTTGTATGTAAAACAGGCACAAGAAATATAGTGTGCTTACTGTCCAGCATGATGCATTAAGTCTTTTTCATGTTAAACCCCCAAATTTGCCATTTTTAAGGTCAGAAGAATCTGGTATTCTGGCTGGTATTGTCAATGCAGTGGCATTTCTTGAATGTGCCTTTTTCCATTACAAACTAATGTAACCATAGAAAACCATTAGAGCCTGAGACTAAATCAGAGGGGTAGTCTTCTCTTCTAATGAAGACAGCAGTTCATTTAATTATTTATGTAAGTGCTTAGAACAAACCAAAGATTTAGCAACAAATTTCCTATTACTTTTTTACACGTGCACATTGAGGCCTTGTTTTCAAATGGCTGTTTGAAATCTGGGATTGACAAATTACATACCAAAGACAGACCAGTAATAAAATATATATAGTATATCTTTAATGTATCAGGATTAACTTTTTTTTTATGTTGCAGGAAGTTGTAACTGACTTGATGAGACAGATCCAGGAGCTGAGGTCTTCAATTAATCATAAAACTGAGACCATAGATGGGCTGACAAGAGAGCTCGAGGATATAAATGTATGTTCTGTCATTTTGAAGGACATGGTAATGGAAGGCAATGACATGTCTTATCGTGGGTCTCAAACAGCATAACTTGCTGTAGCATTTTAGAAGGAAACTTCTTTGTTTTGACATGTTGAAATCTTCTGAACATTTTATGCCTAAGGCTGTCTTGAAAACTGAACTCTTTCCATGTGGTGGGTAAAGAGCAGTGTCTCTAAAGGGACTTATTCACGTCCTGTAAACTACGCTCAGCTGACAGTCACATTTAGATTTTCTCAGAAATTGGCAATTTAAGACCTCAACAATTGAAGCTGAATTGTAAATTTATTTTTGAGGGAGTGAATTTTTATGTTGCTGATGTTACGATGTTCTACATCGGTAAACATAAGTGTAAAGAACTAAAACTATGTATTTGAATAACTGAATAAATATGATACATCCTTTTTATTAAAATAGGTCTGGTTTGCAAACTGATAGAGCAACCCACAGAATGCTTTAGATACTGTAGGTGTATGAACTATGAACTCAAAAGGTTCTACAGACAAAATATCAATGAGACAGATTTCTACATAATCTTGTTCTCTGGGTTCTTTTTCAATAATGGTTTTAGTGCTTAATATATATTGTGGCTAGTACATAGAAAATTAATCTTTTTCCGTTATTCTGACAATTCTTTTCTAATAACAGTTTGTACAATTTAGCAAGTATATCATTCTGATTTTAGTCATTGACACTGAGATTTTAAATATTTGTAGTTGTCATGAGATTTGTGATAAACATTTATTTGTGTTATGTTTGCCAACTTTATTTGATAACATGTTTTCCTAAAATATTTTAAAACTTAACTGAATCCTTTTTGTAGTGCAAGTATAACCTTGCTGTGGCTGCAAAAGAAGAAAGCAAAGGAATCATAAAGGATCAGGAAAAGAAGATTGAAGAACTGAGGGAAACCTTGGAGAGAAGACAAATAGCTGATAGCATTGAGGTAAAAACATTGATGTTTGTATGTTACGATTATTTGTGCACCAGGCCAATTGCATATGGTTTTGCTTAAAATACTTGTGTAAAACTTAACCTCATTTTTGTTCAAACTAAAGCTAGTTAAGCTGTCCTTTAAAGGAATGGGATACCTGACAAATTGTGTTAAACTATCACATTACTTGACATAAATATTTTATAAGCTACTTCATAAAAAAGCCTATGCTAAAAGCTTGGTTTAATTTTCTTAAGGCCACTAAGGAGTCATCAGGTGAATTTAATGGCAACATTAGGTGATGCAGCTGAGAAATTAAAATAGGTAGAAGAATACGTTATTTTTAATATTCTCCCTTCCCCCACCACTGCCATATTCAGTAACATCTTTTCTTTACTCATAATTTTAACTAAAAGCTCCACCTGCTGGAAATAGGTCTAAGATGCACGGTTGTTTCAACTGTGGTTTTGCTTTTTAAATTTGTATTTATTTTTTAACTTTGTCTTTCCTGTTACTGCTCTCACCATTATTTTGGTGAACGCGTCCATCAGTCACAACCACCAGCCTCTCCTTACAAGCAATTTCTACAAGGTCATCTGTCATATTACATATACTGTAGTCTAATCATACAGCACCAGTCGAGTCTCCAGAGTAGTTTTTGCTTCTGAAAAACTATTCTTAAATGGACTTCCATTACCTTTAATAAATAGACTATCTTCATTAATAAGTGTATGTAAATTTGCCATTCTGGAATCCTAAACTAAGATCCATTTGGACCACTCAGTTTGAGGGGGAGGGGATTGTGGTTTTGGTTGGTTTTGTTGTCTTGTTGGTTTTTTGTGGGGTTTTTTTTTTAAATGAAGTAACAATTCTTATTCGATCGTTATCCCTGGGTGTATCTGGCTCCTGAAAAAGTCATAGTGTTTCTCCTTCTTTGACAATGTGCATCAGTTACTAATTTCCCTTATGCTTTCTTGGCTGCACAAGAAGAACTAATCCAAGGTGGCATTTAAAATGCTAAGTACTGTTTCTCCTTTGAGGGTAACACACCTTGTGTAGGTATGATGCCTTATCAGATAAGATGGGAGTCTAGATTCTAGAATAAACCCAGGGGTATCTACAGAATAGCAGTGCAATAAAACTGTAATCACTGATTCAGCATGGATTTAAATCTATACATTCTTTTCTGGTTTCCTATTTTAAAGAATCGTATCTCTTTTTAAGTATAAATTATACTTTCAAACTGTGGTTCATTCCAAATATCTCCCACGAGTATCTTAATCGTAATTATACTGTAGGAGAGTTTTTGTTCTGCAACCAAGACAATGGATACAGAAAATGTGCTACAATAAGAAACTTATAGATGAATGCTTTCTACAATTCACGATGAAAAAGTGGAGGGAAAAGGGAGATTCTTGTAGCTGTCAGCAATTTGAGCACCAATGACAAAACAACTGGAAACAACTGCTTTAGAGTAATAACTTGAACATTTCTTTATTCATCCATTGACTTAAAATAGAGAGACCTTCTGTGTGAAGACTTGAATCATACCACTGAGCAGCTGATAAGACTGACAGAGGCCTCTAAGAAACATGATTTGTTGCTTCACTGTGCTCAGGAAGACATAACAAAAAAAGAAGCTCTCATCCAGGAACTTAGGGAACAGGTAAAGTAAGGAAATTGTTCTTCTTGAAAGGAACTGTGGTTAATTGTAGCTTCTGGAAAAGATTTGACTTGGGTTTGGAGCATCTTGTATGCAGTACTCCTGCTCTTTCCTGTAAAGCAAAGTACTAGTTCAAAAGCTTCTAAACAAGGGTTAGATAACCCTTAAGAACTTCGGAAATGGTGTCTAGAGATCATAAAAATGTTTACTCTGAAATATTTTGCTCTTGAAAGCAGAGCAAAATTATCAGTACCTATAATAACAGAGTAACCTGAGGTTATAAGCAGTGTAACCTAGGGGGTTACTTTTTCCTCTGCTTAACGCTAATCTACAAACTAATGGAAGTAATTGTTGAGCTCCCTAAATTATGTAGTCTGAGAGTGATTTGGAGCATTTGCAGACCAAATAGCTATGTTAAGCCTTTGTCCAAATCTTAGCTTTAGTTGCCACAACTGGCATAGTATAGTGCTAAGTGATTTATTTGTATTGGCAAAAACTCTAATAAGGATAAGTTATTTTGGAAAGAAGAGTCCTTATGTCATGTTGGCGTATTCACTTTGAGGAAACTGATTAAATCTATACCAGTAAAATCCTAGCTTGTGTCAATTTATGTTTTGAGCAGTAATGTCTGCCAACAAAGTTCATAATAGTTTTTCTGTGCTGGCAAGCCCTGTGAAAGGTAGATTGTTTTAGCAAGGCAAAAAAAATCTAATACCAACACCAAGAACAAAATTCAGATGAACTACGCAGTATGCAGCATATATGATTTTAAAAAATGCTTATTACATGCAACTATTGAATGATTAACAGTTATTAGGTAAATATAGCAAACAATCACGAAAGTGAAGTCTGAGGTAATCTAAAATAACATGGTGTACTTAAGCTTGCTCAAAACAGGTATCTGGCTTCTGTTTTCTTCATTATCTTGTGTGTATTATGAGCTAATTTAATTCTAATTGGGTTTCTAATAGTTGGACAAAATGTCAGAAGAAATGGAGAAGAGGAAGAATGAATATGAAATAAAAATGAAGCAAATAGATTGCTTTATGGACTCGTCCTCAGTAACATTTTCCCAGGTATGGCGTTTGTGAGAGAACATTTTCATTGTAATGATTGTTAAAACTCATTGAAAGAGACTAATAAACTTTACAACATGGCTTCAGGCTGGGAACAGAAATGACAATGTATTGAGAGTGGTCAAATCCCATTCCCCTTGTTTGTAACTTAAATGTATTATTGATGATCTGTCTGCCAGGAATTTATTAGCGTATGTCTTCAATTAAGTATTAAAACATGTAACCAATACACAGGGGAAACAGTTTTTTACTAATGGTTTGTGGGTGGTTTTGTTTATTTCTTTTAATTTGCCAGTGTCCAAAGACTCCCCCTAATTTTGATGTGAATTTGGCAAAGCTCTTGGAAACTCATGAGCAGGAAATGGCTGATCGGAGGGCTTCTGCAATAAATCTGGAGCACCTTGTACATGAACTGAATGAAGAACGCAGAGCTAAAAACGATGAAATTCTGAGGCTGAAGGTACCGTATATGAGAGAATCTCTACAGGCAATTTGTAAAGTTAAAATAAGACAGAATGCAGAGTTCAGATTTTTAATGAGCTCTGCTCAGTAGTCGGTCCACTAAAGCAGGAGGCACTTCTTGGTCTTCTATTTACCTAGGCTGGTAACGAATGGTGACAACTTGCTTGAGATGTCCCTGTATCACATTTTCCCAAGGCCTGAGTTGTGTTCATGCATATCAAATAGTGACATCATTTTTGCTCATTAAACTGTTCTGACTTACTCTAAATCAAGTTTCTAACGAAACTGTAAATGGAAGGGTGATGCAGATCTTTGTCAGAGAACTGTGCTTGTTTTCTGAGAAATAGTTTTGTCTTCTGTTTTACTCAAAAACATGTTCAACTGGAAATTGTTGCAAGTTGAAATTCCTGAAAGCGGGAATTGCAATTTGGTCTTCAGTTAAAATGTTTCCTATTTCACTTACTTAGGACCAAGTAAGTAATTTGCGTCTGGAAATGCAGATATTGATGGAGAACAACAGGAATTTACAGAGCCTCGTAGAAGCTCAGAGACTAAGCAAGAACAGGTAAAGTAAAATAAAACAAGAAAAACCTGTCTTCACTTGAAGCAATTAAGTAAGATAAACAGATTTACAGGTTTTATTTGAAATGCTATCTTACATATTGTTTGTATAATTAGAGATTGACTCAGCCATTTCTTTTGAAACTGCTTACGGGCTTGTAAACTTTGTCTTTGTTGTATTTAAGAATTTGTGGTTTAAAGTTTTATAAAGGAAATGGAAATGGGCTGTAAACTAATTAGATGCGTAGCCCTTCCTGCGTACTGTTGTATTTCCATATCGCTTGCGCAGTTATGGTTTCAGTGGACAGGAAATGTCCCAATAAAGTCAACACAAGTTTTAACATAGAAATAAATGGAAGGAGTTCCCTATCTTGTGGTTTTAAGGGTAAAAAATGAACTTCCTCTGAGAAGATGGTACCTCACAAAAGCTGTGTACCTCAGATTGGAGATACCTTGAGGTTTGGTTTAAGCTGTAATCTGTACAGTTTAGTTTTGGACAGAAAATATTTTGGTTTATGGCTTACCTTTTTTGTTTTCAATTTTGTAAAGAATTAAATCTGCTGCTTTACATCTCATGAAAAGAAATCTTAACTGGCAGCAAATAATTCTGTTGATATTTATTTAATGATGATTCTTTTTTAAGGGGCAACTTAGTAAACAGTAACTTAATGCTAGGTAGGGGTTTAATTATTTTTTTTTCCTATTAAATGTATCAAAAATATTTTCCAGAACTTTTATCTTTATTCAATGAAGTGTTAGTTCTAGAACTGACTTTTCGATACTTAATTTTGCATTAAATACTTATTCTGATTAAAAGATGCTGTAATTGCAGGTGCCTGCAATTTGTCCTTGCTTTATATGTATTATACAGTAATCTTAAATTAGGAAGGGATTAATTTGTGGAAAACACTCTGTGCATAAGGTGTGGCAGACCAGGTTGGATATTGAACGATGATGATGCCTCTAGGGCCTTTTGCTTAGTTTGCAACAGACATTTGAAAGTCTGTTGTGAATTGTAATGGGAACGATGGAAAAACAAGCAGCAGTTGCCCTGCCATGGAAAACTGGGTTCTGTGGCTTTGTTTTTCACAGCTTATTGAGCAGGTTACTTGGACCCAAGCATTACTTTTCTGTTCCTCACTTGCTAGATTCCTGACTTGGGACCTCGTGTTACAATTTTGATTAGCACTAACAATTTCCAGCTGCTGTTAATTGATAGAGCTGTGTTTCCAATAGGCCAAAGGCTAGTAGTATATTGCATGCACTCTCCAAAATCAGTTTTATACGTCTCAGGTGGGGGTATTCACGAGACACATGCCTCATGCTTTATAGGAGCAGCTGATGGCAGCAGGTGGCAGTTATCTTCTGTGTGGCCCAGTGTTAGAGAGTGAGATGATTTGATCATTGGTGTGACAAGGTAATGAGATGTGAGGATATGGGACTGCGTTGGAGGATGTTTGAGCATACAAGATGAGACTTAAGTGTCTGCTTACTCTCTGAGGCCGTTTATACCAGATATAAAAACTAAATCACCCTGGCTAGATATGCTGACAAATATTTTAAGTTACTGATAATAGCTATCTTTTATAATTGCATCAAATTATAATAACTGTTAATCAATTAAGTTCTTCCTTTATGGCACACTACAAGAAAGAAGTGGTTGCAATGATGTGTTGGTTTTGGGGTTATTTTAATTTTATTGCTTTTGCTTACTTCCATCCAATATCATGTTTATTAAAACTAACAAAATAAAAAGTTTCCAAGTCTTCTGAATACAAAAATCTTTTACCTTCTTAGCTTGCCAAGCCCACTGAGCAATGATTTTGTAGGAAGGAGTTGCTTTCTGCACTCTATATGCATGTGGACATCATGAACTAATAAAATGTTTTCGTCAATCCTGAAGCTGTCTAATATACACTTGCATATTTTTTACATTTTTAATTGTTTTAATTAAAACATTAGTTCGTCTATACTCTTAACAAAGGAAAATGTGATGTTCTTGGAATATAAAGTTTAAACCCTTCCAGAGTTTTTTAGTATTTTGAGTACAAGTGTGTATCAAGACAACTACACACACTTACTGGCTTAATCTTGGTAAGATGTTGTTTTTACAACTGGTTTCCTCTGTTTGTAAGAAACTTTCTTCATTATTGAATTTCCTAGTGACCAGAAACAAACTGATGTTCAATATCTCAAAAAGAAAGAGGAGGAGATTGCTGAAGAACGACTTGCCAAGGTATGTTACCCTTCTCATGTCAGTTGTGGTTTCCCTGCTGTGAAATATTAACATATTTTCTATTTCATGGCAGTAAAACAAACACTGATTTCTAGTGAATTTCAACAGACACGGAGCCTGATACTTCTCTCTTAAGGTTTTTATCTTGGTCTAGCACCGATGAACTGGGTGTTAGATTGTGCAATAAACAAAACCACATTCAGATCACTAAATCTGACTCATTTCCACAGAGCTGGAAAGTGAAGATTGTGTCTCTTGCTAATGTCAGGGCTCTGCCAAAGGGGAAGTTAATGTCACAGCAGAGGTTGCCGTGGATCTCCTGGACAGGAGAACCCCCCGTTAGGGCTCTGTTGTGTATGAATGGGCAGAGATATTGCTGTGGGGCACTTGGACTGGTACAAAATGGGCAATATGTGCATATAGCAAAGACATGAACCTACTGGACAAGTAGGATGATTTTGGTAGGATCTGGGATGAGATATGTAGCATCAGTTGTGACAATTTTAAATATATGTATATTAAACATTAAGAATGTAACTACTATTTTTGAACTTTTACAGAATAAAGCAATGGAGGAGATGCTGAAAATCAAAGCAGAGTAAGTTTAAATATTGTTTGTTTAACTGGAGACTTGTATCAAACTCGTTAATACCAAAAAGGCCTATTTAAGCAATTGAAGTCCAAGATCTGGAATTGTAAAAGATGTAGTTTAAAAATGTTTACACTTCTGCAAGACACATTAAGTTCTTACTCTTTCTCATCAGTAGGTGGTAGTAGCACCTATTATTACATTTTCTAAAAGGGTAGCATTATATTGGGAAATACAGGTGGAACCATAGAAAAACTTAAATTGAAAAGGAGTTTTTAATTGTTTAAAATTATCTATGGCATAGGGGTTTGACTTCTTTTATTTGCAGTGAATTCTAAGCACGTTCCTTCACAAATTAAATGGAAATACTATTCATTTCTTTTTTGGTTGGAAATATTCTCATTTTAAACTTAATCTCATTCTTTGCTCTTTTATGCTATTTTTCTTTTTGCACTTCAGTTTGAATAATGAAAATTGTTTATTATTAGAGCATTCCTAGATTGTGTTTGCAGTATTGTACAGGTAGTTCTAGAAATTCATCCTTATAAGGATGAAAGTAAGTTTTATGAATGTAGTCATTTCCAAAGTGATTAACACTAAATTTTTCAGAAGCCCTAGTTTTGATCAGGAGTTCTTTTGCTATTCGATGCATTGAGTTTTCACACCTGTCTGGTCACTGAAATAGGCTTATAGAAATAACTACTATTAGTGTTAGTGTCATAAAAATAAATAATGTACAAAGAGGAAAAGGATTCTTTTGTCATCAAGAAAATGTCTTGACAAATGCAGTGAGTGAATGCTGTTTTCATACAGCAGGTATGAAACACCAGGCTTCAGTGAAACAAATCTGATGACAAAAACATTTTCATTTATGCAATATTTCAACGGACCTGCAAAATTATACTAAAGTCCATATAATCAGTCGACAGGCTGCCAAGTGTGATGGCACAGCTTAATATTCTTTCAACCTGATGGAATTAAAATATTGTCAGCAGAAAAGCCATCTGTCTAAAGCGGTGGTCCTTCTGTTACCAGGCCAACGAGGCTCAGACCATCTCTGGGCTGCTCAGAGATGTTTCTGAGCAGCAAGGCTATTGGGGAAAAGCTATATACAAACAAGGGATTTAGGGGAAACTTGAAGAGCTGTGAAGTTCATCTGGCATCTTAGTGTTCTTGCAGGTGAAGCTTCTGTTTTCTTTCACGAGCTGACCTGTATGGAAGCAGCAGACTTCCCAAAAACAAGAGCAACTCCAAAACACCCACCACTTAAGACATTGTATCATACTCAATAGCTGTGAAACAGAATGTAATTTCTCCTTGTTAGCACTAAGTTCTAGGGAAAAGAAATTGTCTTAAAAGGGTGTTTTTAGAAGAGGCTTCCTACATGTCCAAGGATGACTTACTAATTCAGTTGTATGCTGTTTAGTTGTTTTTTAAATATTATATGATGCTTTTATATTGGCAGATTAGAAGAGACCAAAAATACCCTCAAAATCAAGGAGAATACTTGTCTTGACATGGCTCTGGAGATGGAACGAACGAGAGCTTTGGAGCTGAAAGCATTTAATGAAAAAGAAGAAATCAGATCAAAACTGGAGGAAACGTGTGAAGAGAGAGACAGATCTAGAAAGGTTCTATATGTATAATTTTTTTTATTGTCTTTACAATAGAATCTTACTCAGCAGAGGTAGAGCTGGTGTTAACTGGAGAATATTCAGAGTTAATTGGCAATCAAATCCTGCCTCTGAAAATGTTTTGTCTTGCGGTTCAGTTGCATTTGTAGTGCTGTTACCTGTGCTAGTGGAAGTCTGGGTAGGGAAATCACTACTGCAGTTCCTAATACAAATCAAATGGTGCTTTTGCCCTTTAGAGGGATCAAACGTAGTACCTAAGGAGGCATAAAATAAAACAAATACATGTTTCCTGAATGAACCAACTCTTGCATTATATGTTACAATGAACTTCAACATTAATGTCTTAATGGTTTTAAAGAAGCTGTTTCTTCTGCAAAGAGGAGGAGGAGGGGCTACATTTAAGAGGTACACAATGTATTTACTAATTACAGGAAGCGGACCTGCTGAGGAAGCAAGTTGACTTTCTCGCTGAGGAGAACGGGAAATTACTTGGTCATCAAAACGTAAACCAGAAGATTCAGTATCTTGTGAAACTGAAGAAAGATTACGCTAAACTTGCTGAGGTGAGTTGCAGAGTAGAAATCAGGTGAAGTAATGGCCTGAGATAGAAGAGAGAAAAGCTTTGAGAAGGAAACCTAAAATTCTTGCTTTTCTGTTGGAAAGTAATAGATACCTCTGGTTTCATGCAGTTGTGTAGGTCATGGCTGGTCTGTCTCCTCACAGGCCCCAGACAAGAATCACCCCACTTTATAGTGTATAAAACACTTTTCCTTGAAAATTTTGTACCTTGCCAAAGTAAACCTTTCTCACTGGGATCACACCTGGATTTTTGTTTCCTTTTGTGCTTTTATTCAAGTTCTTGCCCCTTCTGAAATGCTACATTTTCCACCAGAGCCAAATTTTAAAAAGCACAATTTATTTATGATTTATTTTTTAGCTAAACATAGGGTGGCTTTGCTGGGTTAAGTCAATTTAGAAATCTGAAAGAAGTGAATATAATTTCCTTAATACCCCTGTGTTTTTTCTGTTTTACAGGAGACTGAAAAACTGCGAGTTGAAAACGCTTTTTTGAAAGAATTAAAAAAATGTGACGTATGTAGATTATAATGCTGTAATACCACAAACAAAACGGCAAAGCCATATTTTTAAAGTCTACAGAATAAGCAAAAGCCAGTTGTCAAACTTGACTTTTGCTGTGGTCCTAGATTAATCAGGTATTTTTCTTCCTGGATTTTCTGCTGGTGATAACTTTTAGTGAAGAATTTTATGCCAGCCAAGTGGGCAGCTTTCCATGACACATTAACACCTTCCTATAATTTTTCCAAAAACCGATTTTGTGTAGGTGCTGGATGATACTTCCTTGAAACTTTTGTACTTTGCCAAGGAAAAGCTTTCTCACTGGAAATGCATCTGGATTTTTGTTTCCTTTTGTGCTTTTATTCAGGTTCCTACCTCTTCTGAATTGGTACATTTTCCACCAGAGCCAAATTTTAAAAACCACTTTTTATTTATGATTTACTTTTTAGCTAAACATAGGGTGGTTTTGCTGGGTTAAAGTCAATTTAGAAATCTGAAAGAAGTGAGTATAATTTCCTTAATACCCCCGTGTTTTTTCTGTTTTACAGGAGACTGAAAAACTGCGAGTTGAAAACGCTTTTTTGAAAGAATTAAAAAAATGTGACGTATGTAGATTATAATGCTGTAATACCACAAACAAAACGGCAAAGCCATATTTTTAAAGTCTACAGAATAAGCAAAAGCCAGTTGTCAAACTTGACTTTTGCTGTGGTCCTAGATTAATCAGGTATTTTTCTTCCTGGATTTTCTGCTGGTGATAACTTTTAGTGAAGAATTTTATGCCAGCCAAGTGGGCAGCTTTCCATGACACATTAACACCTTCCTATAATTTTTCCAAAAACCGATTTTGTGTAGGTGCTGGATGATACTTCCTTGAAACTTTTGTACTTTGCCAAGGAAAAGCTTTCTCACTGGAAATGCATCTGGATTTTTGTTTCCTTTTGTGCTTTTATTCAGGTTCCTACCTCTTCTGAATTGGTACTTTTTCCACCAGAGCCAAATTTTAAAAAGCACTATTTCTTTATGGTTTGGGGGTTTGGGGTTTTTTTTTGCTAAACATAGAGTATTTTTACTGGGTTTAAATGAATTTGTCAAATTTATTAACTATTCATACTTAGAGGTTGCTTAAAAATTAATTTTCGTGTTGAAGTTTGTTCAGTAAAGCATGAATGTGAATTTAGTAATAGGCTTGTAAATACAACTATAAATATCTTTTTTCCTTCCTTTCTCTATTTGAAATGAAAATGCTTTTTTAACATTTTTCCCCAGTGTAAACTTCAAGCGGATTTCTGTATTATCATTGTAGGAAATTCTTTTGAAATATTTCGCAACCATTTTCTTATCAAACAAAAGTTAGGAATGTTAAGAAACAAGACGTGAAAATATGCAGAACATTTTAGGGCGTATAAGCATAAGTTCATTTAATCGCACTTAAGATTTATTGCAAATAACTGAAACCCTTATTAGTGGAACACAAAACGTTGATTTATATCCTGATATCAAACGCTTGTGTGTCTAGCTTTTTTTCTTTTTTTTAGAGTCATTCTAGTTTTGGCTACTTTGTACAATACTGCTTTTGCCCACGAGCGATAGGGCAAAAGGGAATGAGGAGAAATATGTGAGTCAAGCAAAGGGCCGGACACTGAGGTTTTGTCAGAGGAGAAAGGATTTCCCCCCAGCTTATCTATGAATTTTAAAGTTGCTTAATCCTGCACATTTGTTTCCACTTGAACTTCGATGTGGAGTAGAGAAGTAAAAAAAAAAAAATGACCTTAACCTAGGGAGGCTTTTTTTTTTCTGTAGACAAGTAATAATAGAGCTCAGATCTATTAATGAACTAATGATCATTACTAGCAGTCTTGAAGGGTTTGTCTCTGACCACAAAGCTGTTGTCTCCTGTGCCCTTTTTTCTGTTGTTTTCTGAGTTTACAAATGTTCCTCAGAGCAGCTCTCTGTCTTGTGTGACTTCTGTGTCTCTCATGTTTCCATGTGGGCAGAGTTTTCCACCCCTCCCTGGATGGGGAGGCAGGGTCCCTGCTGCACGCGTGGTGACTCCTGAGCCTTTCTGTGTTGTACGTCTACAGTTGGACCTACATTGTTCTTGTACTCTTTTTTAAAAAATAAAGTCTTTGTATATAAATGAACATTGCCTGTGGGCATTTTTCTTTCCCCTTCAGCAACACTTCAGCAATGGCATCAAACTGGAAGAGGGGAGATTTAGACGAGGTATTAGGAAGACATGTTTCACTGTGAGGGTGGTGAGACACTGGAACAGGTTGTCCAGAGAATCATAAAATGGTTAGAGTTGGAAAGGACCTTAAAGATCATCCAGTTCCAACCCCCCTGCCATGGGCAGGGACACCTCCCACTGGACCTGGTTGCTCAAAGCCCCATCCAGCCTGGCCTTGAACCCCTCCAGGGATGGGGCAGCCACAGCTTCTCTGGGCAACCTGTTCCAGTGCCTCACCACCCTCACAGGAAGGAATTTCTTTCTGGTACCTAATCTAAATCTCCCCTATTTCAGTTTAAAACTGTTACCCCTTGTCCTGTCACTACACTTCCTGACAAAGTCCCTCCCCATCTCTCCTGTAGCCCCTTCAGATATTGGAAGGTTGTTATAAGGTCTCCCATTTTTTCTGTTGTTTTCTGAGTTTACAAATGTTCCTCAGAGCAGCTCTCTGTCTTGTGTGACTTGTGTGTCTCTCATGTTTCCATGTGGGCAGGGTTTTCCACCCCTCCCTGGATGGGGAGGCAGGGTCCCTGCTGCACGCGTGGTGACTCCTGAGCCTTTCTGTGTTGTACGTCTACAGTTGGACCTACATTGTTCTTGTACTCTTTTTTAAAAAATAAAGTCTTTGTATATAAATGAACATTGCCTGTGGGCATTTTTCTTTCCCCTTCAGCAACACTTCAGCAATGGCATCAAACTGGAAGAGGGGAGATTTAGACGAGGTATTAGGAAGACGAGGGGAGATTTAGATGAGGTATTAGGAAGACACGTTTCACTGCGAGGGTGGTGAGACACTGGAACAGGTTGCCCAGAGAATCATAAAATGGTTAAGAGTTGGAAGGAACCTTCAAGATCATCGAGTTCCAACCCTCTGCCATGGGCAGGGACACCTCCCACCAGACCAGGTT
>NW_015091109.1:17486-87214 GCF_001431845.1 Calidris pugnax | reverse complement strand
CCCCATCCAGCCTGGCCTTGAACCCCTCCAGGGATGGGGCAGCCACAGCTTCTCTGGGCAACCTGTTCCAGTGCCTCACCACCCTCACAGGAAGGAATTTCTTTCTGGTACCTAATCTAAATCTCCCCTATTTCAGTTTAAAACTGTTACCCCTTGTCCTGTCACTACACTTCCTGACAAAGTCCCTCCCCATCTCTCCTGTAGCCCCTTCAGATATTGGAAGGTTGTTATAAGGTCTCCCAGGAGCCTTTTCTTCTCCAGGCTGAACAACCCCAGCTCTCAGCCTGTCTTCATAGCATAGGTGCTCCATCCTCTGATCATCTTTGTGGCCCTCTGCTGGACCTGTTCCTGCTGGTCCATGTCCTTTGTGTTGAGGCCTCTGGAGCTGGACACAGTGCTCCAGGTGGGGTCTCGGGAAGCTGTGGCTGCCCCATCCCTGGATGCGTTCAAGGCCGGGTTGGATGGAGCTTTGGTGGGGGGGTGTGGGGGGGGAGAGAGAAGGAGGTCCCCAGCGCGCCATGGGAGCGCCTGAAACCAAGTCCCAGCTCTGGAGGCAGTCCCGTGACCCCATCCCCGCCGCGGCCGCCCTCTCCCTCCGGGCCCGCTCCCGCGCAGGGGCGGTGCGGCGCTGGGCCGCGCCCCGGAAGGAGCACCTTGACAAGTGGCTTTACCTCAGCTTTACTTCAGAGGCAGGGTGTTGGTAGCCTTGTGTGGGTATGGAGCCCTGGTTCTCAGCCTCTGCTTCAGCCTAATAACATCACCCTTGCTCTGTCGGTAGAATCAGAGAATCACATGGGGTTGCAAGGGACCTCTGGAGATCATCTACTCCAACCCCCCTGCCGAGCGGGTCCACCCAGACCAGGGTGCACATGAATTTCTCCAGGTGGATTTTGCATGTCTCCAGAGAAAGAGACTCCACCACCTCTCTGGGCAGCCTCTTCCAGGGCTCTGTCACTCTCACAGTAAAGAAGTTCCTCCTCACGTTTAGGTGGAACTTCTTACACTTCTGTTTCTGCTCCCTCCTGGCAGGAGCGGGGAGGTGGAGCGGTTGGTGTCCACCATGCGGCTCCATGCACCCATCAGGCTCTCCCTGGGGTGTTTGTAAGGGATGATCTTTATCTCAGTGGTGTTTCTCAAACCTCCTTACGTGTCAGGCCACGTGGGACAGCAGCCTTTCACCCCCAGCACCTGCTGTCCTTACCTGCAGAGGTGAACCCTCGCAGAGAGCACCTTGACAAGTGGCTTTACCTCAGCTTTACTTCAGAGGCAGGGTGTTGGTAGCCTTGTGTGGGTATGGAGCCCTGGTTCTCAGCCTCTGCTTCAGCCTAATAACATCACCCTTGCTCTGTCGGTAGGATCAGAGAATCACATGGGGTTGCAAGGGACCTCTGGAGATCATCTACTCCAACCCCCCTGCCGAGCGGGTCCACCCAGACCAGGGTGCACATGAATTTCTCCAGGTGGATTTTGCATGTCTCCAGAGAAAGAGACTCCACCACCTCTCTGGGCAGCCTCTTCCAGGGCTCTGTCACTCTCACAGTAAAGAAGTTCCTCCTCACGTTTAGGTGGAACTTCTTACACTTCTGTTTCTGCTCCCTCCTGGCAGGAGCGGGGAGGTGGAGCGGTTGGTGTCCACCATGCGGCTCCATGCACCCATCAGGCTCTCCCTGGGGTGTTTGTAAGGGATGATCTTTATCTCAGTGGTGTTTCTCAAACCTCCTTACGTGTCAGGCCACGTGGGACAGCAGCCTTTCACCCCCAGCACCTGCTGTCCTTACCTGCAGAGGTGAACCCTCGCAGAGATGTGCACAAGATGGTGCGTGAGCAGGGAGATGCTGAGATGGACACATAGCATAAAAACACGCTGGGAAGAGACTCGTTTTGGGGCACAGCAGGGGTTGTTACTCGTATGGGGAACGTACATTAGGACTTGGGAATCCAGAGGAGAACCCATGAGAGAAGTTAGATCTGAAAAAAAATCTAGCCTCACATCGGGACAAAAGAAAATCGGCTTGTGTTGTTATTAGGGATGGTTAAAAGGGCAGAAACTCAGTACTCACCACTCCTGTTGATCCTTTCTGATACAGCAGAAAAGGTGGCAGAGAGGAGAATCAAAAATTTAAATCCTGATACGGTTCCAAATCCCCTTAAAAAAAATTGGGCTCTCCACTGACAGCAAAGGAGAACATGGAATTACTGAAAGTATTGACAGCATCTTTTCTGAATATTTTTCTCCTTTGAAATTTATAGCAATATTGCCCATTTGTTGGGTGTTGGGTTTTTTGTTTTTTTTTGGAAAAGGGGAGCATCATGAAGGTAGAGTCTTGCCAGCAGGTGATCCTTCCCCTCTACTCAGCACTGGTGAGGCCACACCTGGAGTGCTGGGTCCAAGTCTGGGCTCCCCAGTACAAAAATGAGATAGAGGTACTGGAGAGAGTCCAGCAAAGGGCCTGGAAGATGATGAAGAGACCAGAGCATCTCTCCTATGAGGAAAGACTGAGAGATCTGGGATGGTTCAGCCTGGAGAAGGCTGAGGGTAATCTCATCAATGTGTATAAATACCTGAAGGGAGGGTGCACAGATGACACAGAATGTGTATAAATACCTGAAGGGAGGGTACACAGATGACACAACCAGCTCTTTCCAGTGCTGCCCAGTGACAGGACCAGAGGTGATGGTCAGAGACTGATGTTTCAGTTCACAAGCTGAAACACAGGAGGTTCCCCTGAACATTAGGACCTATGAGGGTGACTGAGCACTGGCACAGGTTGCCCAGAGAGGTTGTGGAGTCTCCATCCTTGGGACATAGTCAGACGCTGTCTGGACACAGTCTTGGGCAACCTGCTCTATTTGCTGAGGGATTGGACCAGATGATCTCCAGAGGTTCTTCCAACTTCAACCGTGCTATGATTCTGTGATCATGTTTCTTTTTTCTGAACAAATTTGTTCCTCCAGTTACTTCTTTCAGGTGCATTCCAGGTGGTAATTGTGAACTAAATTAATCAGTTCAGCTGTCAAACTAATAGTTTTAAGTAAAGGCCATAATCTTTTTACTAGCTTAAATTGCATGGGGCCATAGAAGTTGAAACATTTCAGAGGACTTGGTGTTTGAATCCTCCACACTCGGTACAAAGGTGTTTCTGCAGAGCAGCCACAAGGCGACAGAGACTCAAGGAGTTTTGTGTTTGAGGAAGAACTACAGAGACTGGAAAATAAGTCCAAGAGAGCGGCCATCACTTGTGCAGTGTGAAAGTGGCAGCAAATGTTAAAGGGTGTATTGACACTTGTAGGAGGTTATGACGTAGGGTAACAGGAAACTCCACGGCAGCACAAAGATGGATTTCCTGGCCAGAAGGATGTGTTGTGATGGCTCAGCCTGGGAGAGACTTGACCAGGAGGGGTCATTTCACTTGAACAAAAGTTTTCCTTTACGTTTCCCTCTCCCCTGCCAAACTTCATCTAAAATTACTTCTGCCACTTCAGGAGTGATTCTGGATTATCTGAAATGTACACTGAAATTAATCTTCTGTTAGAAAAGCAATCAGAACAGTAATCCTTGACTCACTGGGCTGGCATGGCTGAGCCCTTGGCAGGAGAAGAATTTATACCTCCCTCCTTCCTTGTGGGGAACACCTGGGGATGTTCCTATCTCCTTGCCTGCATGCCATTGCGATGACCACTCCTCTGCCCAGGATACAGAGGGGCTTGACCTCTCTCTGGAAACCCTTCTTTTGGGGCACATGCCACCTGCAGAGCACACTGCAGATGATTCCCCTGGCTATGCAATTGAAGAAGAATAGAAGAACCCATGTGTTCAGGGTCTCTTTTGAAGATAGCATAGTTGCTATCACGGTGGGAACCAGCTTTTCTCCAGCACTGATAGACTTGCACACCAATGCAGGTTGGTGAGGACCTTTGAATGCCTAGCCTGTTCTGCAACAGGTTGCTCATTTCTCCAGTCAAGCTTTGCATATCTCCAGGGTTGGAGTGCCCATGAGCTCTGTTCCAGTGTTTGATCACCCTTTTTTTCCCCTTGTATCAGATCAAAACTTCACTTGTTCCAACATTCACTTGCTGCCTTTTATCATATCCCAACGCACCTCAGAGAAGAGCCTGGGCTCCATCCTCTCTACACCCTCTGGTGGGTGGTTGAAGACAGTAACAAGATCTCTTTTTGTTAAGGCTTTTTTTCTCCAGCAGCACACCATGGTAGGCTCCTTCTGATCCAGAAAAGAATAAACTGAATTTAGGTGAAACACAGGGAATTGTTTTCCCCTCTCATCTCCTTGTGCCCGAGTCTGCCTACCCACTAGAGGCTTACATGGACGTACAGAACTGCCCTGAGCAAGGCAAAACTGTCTGCCCACACAGGCTAAGGGTGAAACCAGGAGGCAAACCCCATACCACAGTGACCCATAACACAGCAGCAGGTTTCTTGCCCAGAAGGCCAGTAGCAGCTGGGCACGGTTGTCCCTCTTACCTCTCTCCACAGAATTTGCCACTGCAGCAGTGGGAAAGCAAAGTGCTTCACAGGTGGGAATCATTTGGGATCGTTTACCTTTGCCCTGATAAAGGTGGAGACCATTGCCATGAGCAGGGCAAAATGAGGCTTAGTACCTCAACCATCCCTCTCTGGGATGGGGTGAGCATCAGAGAGCTTGTACCAGCCATCAAGCAGGGATTTGCTTTGCAGCCTTAGCCTGTTAGCCACCCGTTGATTTGGGCAGCTGTTCCAGTGGGGTAGGTGCCACCTCTCAGCTGTGTTTGTTGGTGGCTTCATGCCTACATCTCTGCTTCAAGATGGATCCCACCATGGACTGAGGGAAGTGACAGGCTATGAAGGTATGATTCCTGTGGGCTTAGACAAAGTCTTGCTCCTTCAGTGTTTGCAGGAGTCAATGATCTGCTTGTGATTTCCTCTGTTGGTGTCTTTGTGTCAAGTACATGACACTCAGCTAGGGCGATGGCCACAGCAACTGAAACGGTGGGTGCAGGAGGAGACTGCGAATGGTGAAGGCTTTTTAGGCAAACCTCTGCCCTCTTGCCAGGTTGTTAAATTTCTTGTCAGCTTGTCTAAGGACAGAGATCCTTCTTGAGAACCTAGTTGGCCTTGAAGGCCCTTGAATGCAGAGGTGGTGTTGCTGCTAAACACTGGAGCAGATTGCTCTCGGTAAATCTGCCCTCCAGGCAAGCGTGCAAAATAAGAGATGAAGCCTCTCAGCTCTTACTTTCCTCCCAGAGGACCCTGCTCTGCCCTCGCTGCAGCAGTAAGGCAGGCCAGGTCATGGGAGGTGGTGAGGACCAGTGCTTTGGGAACACTTGTCTCAGTTCACAACTGATGGGTCCTGGACCACATACATCTTTGATGTTCCTTTCTGGCAGGGCTGAATTCCACCCCTTCCCATACATCTGGTGATGGGTGAAGGGCATTTCACTGGATTGCATCTGCCCCATGGCAAGAGCCTGAGAGTTTTCTGGGGTTTGGTTTCTGGGGTGGCAACTGTTGTATGCTGTCCTGGCACTTCCCAGCTTGTGGTCTGAGCCTGGATTCACAGTGGGACGTGCCAGGGTCGTACCCCATCCAGGGCTGTTTTGTCACTTCTGTTTCCTTCTGCAATTTACTATATTCATCTTTGTGTCATACCAGCCCACACCATTAGGTTTTGCTCCAAAGTGCTTGTGAAACAGCGAGGGTGAGCGAGGGGTCAGGGAAGTGAAAATACGTGAGATTTTCCCTTTTGCCCTGCAGCTGCCCGTCCTGCTTCGCGTCGGCTGCGTTGGCTTGGTGTTGGCGTGCAACGCGGTGATGTGGACGGTCTTCGCGAAAGCCCTGCGACTCTCCTCCTCCTCAGCCGCTGCCTCTGTGACGATGACGGCCTCCAACTTCATCTCCTCGGTGAGTAGATCCCTTCCCCGGGCACCAAAGCCTGGAGGAGCACAGCGCTGTGGGAGTGGTCACGCTGGACACTCATCTCCCAGTGCAAACGTCACCATGAAGTGAAAATACGTGAGATTTTCCCTTTTGCCCTGCAGCTGCCCGTCCTGCTTCGCGTCGGCTGCGTTGGCTTGGTGTTGGCGTGCAACGCGGTGATGTGGACGGTCTTCGCGAAAGCCCTGCGACTCTCCTCCTCCTCAGCCGCTGCCTCTGTGACGATGACGGCCTCCAACTTCATCTCCTCGGTGAGTAGATCCCTTCCCCGGGCACCAAAGCCTGGAGGAGCACAGCGCTGTGGGAATGGTCACGCTGGGCACTCATCTCCCACTGCGAACGTCACCACGGGCTGCAAAGGGGGAGTTACAGGCAGTGGTGAAATGATTGTGTCAGGCCTCAGCTGCTCTGACAGTTCTCCATGGCAGAGACTGTAGGGCTTTTCTGGGTGGTGCAGGAGGAAGACCTCATCACTCTCTACAACTACTTGAAAGGACACTGTAGAGAGGTTGGTGCTGGTCTCTTCTCACAGGTAATTAGTGACAGAACGAGAGGGAATGGCTTCAAGCTCCAACAGGGTAGGTTTAGATTGAACATTAGGAAAGAATTTTTCACCGAAAGAGTGGTCGGGCATTGGAACAGGCTGCCCAGGGAGGTGGTGGAGTCACCATCCCTGGCTGTGTTTAAGGGCCATTTAGATGCAGTGCTGAGGGACATGGTGTAGGGGAGGACTTTGTAGAGTAGGGTAGATGGTTGGACTCGATGATCCCAAGGGTCTCTTCCAACCTAGACGATTCTATGATTCTATGAAGGGTGCTGCTGCCCAGTGCTGTGGCATTGCAGAAGCTGTGACGTTTACTGAACTTTACTAGTTGCCAGTGGGAGTAGGAGCTGAGAGCCTTGCTTTGTTTTACTTTTCCTTTGCAACACCTCACCTGTGACAAGCCAAAGCCACCCTAGCTGGCTGTGAAGATGCACTGCCTCTAGTGACAGCAAGAGCGTTTTTGACCTGCATGTTTTTTCTGCTCACTTTTCACTCTCAGCAGCAGGTCTTTGTTTCCGTGCTCTGACAGCTCACAGCCAGCTCGTGGTGATCCCCAAAACTCAAGTCAGTGGTGCCTTTTTCTTTATCAACCAGAGTCACCTAGTTGACTGGACATTTGGCTCCTGGGAGGTGCTGGGAAGGCAGCAAAGTGCATGTGCATTTGCCGAAATCCTGTTTTGGCACCAGAACTGGCTGGATTCTAGAGCGGGTCATCTCCAACATCACCTGCAGCAGCCGTTTCTCTTGGTGGTCCCAGCAGGACTTCCCTCAAGCAGGTTTTTTTCCTGGGCTGGCTCTCCCAGCAGAAGTCCCCCTGGCTCTGGCAGCGCGGGAGGCTCTGAGGCAGCTCAGCAAAGCTTTGTCTCTGTCCTTTCCTTCAGGCCATGCTGGGCAGACTTCTCTTCGGGGAGACGTGGACGCCTCTGTGGTGGGTCGGCCTCGCCGTGACGCTCTGTGGCCTCGTGCTGCTGCACACAGCTGCACCCCGGATGGCGTGGCTTCCAGTGGAGAAGAAGGAGGCATGATGACTGCCAGAGGGGGCACGGTGCCATGCCACCCCTCGCCAGCCTATCTCCAGCTATGGACCTGGTGACCCTGCTCACCTGCTGGTCTACCAACTTGCAAAGTCATCCTGGCTGCCTCTTTCCCGGCAGTGGTGTGGTGGCAGTGACAGCCTCGGAGGGAGCTGGTCCACTCTGAGTCAGTATTGTGGAAATCGGGACCAGAGGCTTATCAGCCACTCCTCCTCTTCACACTCTGCGGCTGCAGAGCTTTCCCAGTTCAGGGAAGGCTGAAAGTAAACATGGTGGCTGTAGAAGGTGCCTGTGCATCAGTACTTTTCCATAAGAGGACCCTTCCCGAAATAGAAAAGCAATCAGAAGTAGACTGGAGGCAGCTGATATTTCTTCTCTGCTGTTCCTGACTTTCTGCCTCTTGAAATAACCCTGTACCTGCCCTAAAGTCCTGTTGCCCGTAAGGCTGTGGAGCCTCTCGATTCCTTCTGCTTCCTTTATCAGTCACATAGACCTTTTAATTTGCCATTTGTATCTGAGGCCTATAATTGCCACTTACCCATTCCTGATGTGTTACTCACTGTAAAGTTGTTGCTCTTTCCTTTAAAATTAACCAGGATGGGTTTTGATCACCATTCCTGATTTGATCACCATTCCTGGTTTTTATATTTCCTGGACTGTATTTTTTGGAGAATACAGCCAGCTGCATGTGAATAGGCAGCTGCTTTCACTGAGGTTGTCCATGTTCAGCACGTTCCATCTTCCCCTGCCCCTGCTTGCTTAAGTTGACAATTACGTTAACATTTGGTAAAATTGGGTTTCTCAGTTATCATTTTGTTACACCTCTGGATGATGCTGATTTGCATTTGTGCAATGTGATCAACCAGATCACTGGTACCCATAGGTGTGCTACCTTCAGGGCCAGGGATGACTGTGTGGTCAGGATGAGATGCCTGCTAACGCGCTCTGCGTGTCAGGAATCGTCATTTCTAAGGTATCGACTTCTTTCCCATGCCCACACATGTTGTTTTACTGGGGGAATTTTTTAGTTGCAATCCTAATCGAGAAATAAAATGATGCCTAGAAATGCATGCATCATGCTGGTGATATCACTTGTTTGCTCTGGGCTTGCCAGGTTGCCTCTGTCTTCTTGTAACCGCAGAAGGTGAGTCACGTTTGTGGCATGTGCAGAAAACCTAAGGACACATTTCTGCAAGCCTCTGTATCAGAACCTGTTAGGTTTGTCATGAGTGACAGGTCTGCGCTGTGTCCAGCAGAAGCGTGACAATAGACTTGTGGGTAGACTGGAGTTGAGTTCATGCCTTTTCCTTCTTTGTATCAGAAAGGTGAGAAGTCAGTGTCCCCAGAAGGAGGTAGGTTGCTCCAAGTCCTCTGCTTCAGGGGAGCAGCATCCTAGCTCATCACATCTAGCACCCATGTCCCAAGAAGGGCAAAGCCTTTGTCTCTCCCTGCAGTGTGCTCATAAGTCTTTTCCTCCAAAGAGAGGAGCTCCATATGTGGTGGGGAAGAGGGCAGAGCACTCAGAGTGCTTCTCCTCCTCACCAACATGGGTGTTTGCACCTGGGGAGCTCTTTGGGTAGCAGCAGAGAGAGAAAGAGTGGGACACGTTCGGCCACCTGGGAAGCAGGGACTTGATGTGGTGACCCAGCATCCCTCACATGGGTCTGTGGAGATGACAACTAGGATCTATGCATTTCTAGGTTCATCAGTTCTCCTTAAGACCTTCGTACATGATGGAGAAATAATGAAGGTTGCAGGCTGGATTTGTTTGCCCTCATTATTAACTCTCAGCCATCTGTAAGCTGTGGCTGCCTTTGCACGAACAGCAGGAGAAGGACCGGACTCTCTGGTTAATTTGGCTGTTCCCAAAACTGTTTTGGGAAGTTTTTTAGCATGGACTATCTCAAACCGGACATTTCTTCATTACAGCCGTTGGAGGTCAAGGTCTAGAGGAGATGTTTGCACATACACAGAGAGCGTAGATAGCATTTTCCTTGGTAATGCTCACTTTTAAGCTGGAAGTACGTAAATGAGAGCTGTAAATTTGCTGTCATAAATACATGAAGGTGGGAACGGAAATGAGTTTTCTTCCGATCCCGGTGGGAGGAAAAGATAGCTGAGCAGGGTGCGTTTTTTGGCAGAATCCCTCTCCTCTATGTACACAGGGTTTAGCCCACATCTGCTGTCAGCGTGGTGCCAGGGCGGCAAGGAGGGCTGCAAGTCACCCTGCAGCAAAGCAGTGTGCTTCTGGTAAGCACTTTTTGGGTGGGCACCTAAAATGCAGCTGGAGGTGACCTCAAACGGAGGTACCTGCATTTCCAAATTAAAACGCTGTCCAAAGCTCAATGGCTGAAATTTAACATTTACAGATATTTTTTAGACACTCCCACATGCACAATAAAGTGACGTGAGACTAACGAGCAAAGCTGCGTCGGAGCGGTTCAAACGTGGTAGGACTTGTAAGGTGGCTGAAGATCACGGCTAAGCGTAAGACCTTGGTTTACCAGGGCAGAAGGTGGGTTATCCTCTTCTGGGAACTGCAGTAGGGTGCTTGCGTGGAGTTATTGCACACTTGAACCGAGGTATTTTTAGAGAAAACTCTTCGGGCACACATTTCCATTCAAATTCCAGCAAAAATACACTTTTGTTCGCGCACCTCCCAGGTGTTGGCTGTAATGAGTCTTTCCTGCACCTTCCCCTCACTCTCAAACACAACCCTAATTTTGCAGCGTCTCGGTCATCAGATTTTCCTCAGGCAGGGCTCTACCACGTCAGGCTTTAACCAGAAGAAGAGGCAGATGCAGGATTAACAGCAAGGTTCCCGGTGTCGCTCATGAAGATTGAAGTGAGTATTGTTGAATTAATGGTGGGAAGTGTTTTGAAAAATCTGTTGTATAAACAAGGTCCAAGAGTATTGTATTTGAAGGTACACAATACCTTGTATACCTTCACAAGGAACAGGGCCAAATGAAATTATAGTCGCAGTTGAACCCTAAAGTGGAGTTTGACTAATTAGATAAGGAACTATACATAAAACCTGAGAAATATCCCTGTTGTCATTGACAAGGAGCCACTGAAACTTGGAAGGTTTGTACAGCAGCTCAGTCACAGCATATATCAAAATAACTTGAAGGAGGGTATGTTTACCCAGACGATAAGTAGTAGAAGTGGATGCGATAAATAAGATGGGTAGATTGTTCTGCTGAGTTTGGTATATTTAAAATTTTCCAGCAGTTTGATTCAGTGCCCTGAGCTGAACCTTCAGAGACTAAGCTTAGATATTGACCACATTGCAAGGATGTCACAAACACCTAATTCTGCTGAAATACTGCAAGCAGTGGGGTGTTTTTGAAGAAGGAAGTTGTGGTGACTCAATACAGCAGAAGAATGGTGTCCGGTTCTGACCTTGGCTGTCACAGAAAAACCATGAAGTGATGAATTAATGGGTACTGACCTGATGTGTTCTTGGTGCCAGCAGCAAGCCTTCGTTTTTGGGGTCCGAGGGCTGTGGAGGGGAATTGCATGGGGTGGGCACCTGCCCACAGCACACTATACACTGCCTGTGGCTCGCTTGGTCTCAGAGAAACCTGTGGGGTGAGCTCCAGTCAGTGCTGAAAGCCTTCCCAGGAGAGCCAGAAGTTTGCCTCTAAAAAATGAAGACCGTGGGGTGTTGCACCACGTCACTTTTTAAAGGGAAGGATTGCAGGAAGACGGCGTTTTTTCTGACAGTGTGGTCCCACAGAAGAATATTTTAGATTGTAAAGCAGCACCTAGCTTCAGGTGGAAGGTGGTTGTTGGCCCTAGGTGTTTCAGTGCTGTTTCTAAGGCAAGTCTGGTTCCAGATACTTTAACACCAAAAAAAAAAAAAGGTCAGCAGGTTGCCTGAGAAATCTGAAATGGGGTCCTGGGCCATGGGCAGGGTTGTGGGGGGGACCTGAGGGATGGACAGGGTCAGTCAGTCCTGGTGGTGTCCTTTGAGGACCTGATGTAGTCAATGGCTGTACCTGGGGTGTTGTTTCCAGTGCTGGACCCCTTCCCCAGTTCAAGAGGGGTATTGGGAAAATGGTCTGGCAGAAGAATATCAAGATGGCAAAAGCCTACGAGGAGAGGCTGGGGAAATGTGAGTTTCTTGGAGAGAGGGAGGCTCAGGCTGACCTGATAGCAGCCAGCAGGTGCTTGGAGAGGAGTTACAGCGACAACGGAGCCAAGCTCTGCTTCATAGAAATGGCCAGAAGAAGAGGAGGTGATGGGCGCAGGTTATGTCTTGGGAGTTTCAAGTTGGACATCAGGGAAAAAAAAATTGTCACTAGGAGGTTAGTTGCCCCGAGAGGCAGCAGAGTCTCCACCCTTGGAGATTTTTGAGGCTCCGCTAGACGAGATGTCAACAGATTGGGTCATCTGGTGTTGGTAATGACCACATCTGTGCAGGGAGCTGGACTTCCTGTGAGCAATGGATGGATTTAATGGGAAACACCGTCTATTACTGAAGCTGGTTTGCCCTCATGCTTCCAAGTTTGGCCGTTCCTGTTAGGTGCTGCTGTGGCACAGGAAGGAAGTTCCTCCTCGAGGAACCTCACAGACCTAGGCCACCTTGGCTTGTTGGATAACCACAGAAACCATAACAGACACTTGCATAAGCATTCAGCGCCCGAAATCAAATGCAGTGTTATCAGACAAACACACAGTTACTTACTGCTGAGTACCGCCGTGCTCGGCTGCTGATAGTGAAGTGCTTTGTGTGTTTGGACCTTTGCTGGTGGAGGAGACAGACAGCCTGCTGCCTGTGAAGCTGGTGGAGACTGCTGGTAACCCTGCTTAGGTTAACCCTGGTTTGGTTACCAGGATAACCCTGACCAGCTGCAGCAGCCCACCATGGGGTGACCCAAGCACTGGGAAGCCTGGACCTTGCCGTGCTCCATCCCGTAGATGCATCTGCACCCCAGCAGCCCGTCTCCTGGACGTGCACGGAGCGCTCTTTGCCCTGCTGAGCAACCAGCCAGCCACTCTGCTCCCTCTCCAAGGAAACTTCATGGTTTCTGACTGTTTAATAACCCTCTTGGCCCTTTTGATTTTTGCTCAGGGTTTAAGGAAAGGCAGCCACAAATGGCCATGCTAATTGAGGAAGATCTTCTTCAGGGTGAGGGTGCCAGAGCCCTGGAACAGGCTGCCCAGGGAGGGTGTGGAGACCCCTTCTCTGGAGATCTTCAAGACCCACCTGGATGCAGCCCTGAGTGATGTGCTCTGGGCAAGCCTGCTTTGGCAGGGGAGTTGGACTAGATGATCTCTAGAAGGTCCCTTCCAACTCTGATGATTCCATGAATTGCCAAGGCTTCCTAAGCAGCTCTAGGGGCTGCCGCGTGCCCTCAAAGTCCCGAGGGATTGATGGTGCTGGGTTGGGCCTCCCGCTCCCTCCCGTTTTGCTGGAGGGAGATGATGTGCAGCCTGCTTATCCCCACACGGGTCCAGCACCCGCAGGGAGGCTCCGCTGCCTGGATGGGAATGGGTGGGAGGGGAGGACTGGGAAGAGGGAGCAGCATGGGGCGAGATGGTACCACCACTTTTTTTTTTGGAGGCATGTCCCACTTGAACTCATGGGCTCCATCTCGCCTGGCTCAGAGGCAGCCGTGGGCAGGGGTTTCATCCCACCTGTGGGAGCTGGGGCTGGGGCTTGGCCGCCTGAGGAGCTCACCTCCTCACCTTGGGGCCAGTGGAGCCTCTTCGTTTTTGCAGCAAAGAGATAAGAGTTCCAACCGCTCCGCTTGGCACCGTGACCTGCTCTTGGTTCGTGCGCATGGTCTGAACATCAGCCAGGGCTTCCAAACCAATGGCTTTCAGTAAGTGAGGGCAACACTTCAGGAGAAACGAGCAGTGCCCCAAGGGAAGGATGAGGCACTACAAACGTTTCCACGTTTCCTGCTGCCAAGCAACTGTTTCCTCATCCAGAGAGGAGGTACTTCAAATGACTCCTTCAGGACACTCCTGAATTAGGCAACTCACAGGCATTGCTCTGCCCAGAACCAGCGTGGCACGGAAATGCTTCCTAAGGATCCCTGGTGGGCATGGAGCTGCTGGAGCTGCCTGCCATGGTGAGAGCATCTCATGCTGCTGTGAAGGGCCTGGATGCTGGCTTGGTCGCTTCTCAGGGCGACCAACCACAGATCCCTGCCCTCAGTCAACCCCACCATCCCAAAAGGGCTACTGCACGTGACACACATGTGTCCAGGGGTGGGACAAAGCCTTTGCACCCCCCGTGCCTTGGGTCTGCTCCCCCGTGAGCCGCGGTCCAGCAATGGGCAGGACCAGCTCCCTCCTGCACCACCGTACCCATCTGGGAAGGTCCTTCCTTCCCGCTCCGTGGTGATCCCAGTCATGCTGCTGGCTGGTGGGGATGCTGGGGCATGGCATGGTGTGACCCCTGGACTGTGTACATCTATGTGTCTATAGGCACACACCCCCAGGCAGACAGATGGGAGAAGCTGTCGCACCACCCCTGCAGAAAGAAATGTCACTTGAAGACACTGGCATGCGAGTTTCTGTTTTCTCACTTAGACATGTGCAACCAAACACATATCCTGTAGGTGGGAAGGTATTCTGTCAGTATTTTCCTTGTTCTCTGAAGCTGTTTTTAATATATGGATAAACTATTTTATCCCTGATTCAATATTTGCGCTATTGATTTCCTTGCCCTTACCCTTTATTTTTTGCAGCCCTTTTTTTTTTTTTTTTTTTGCTTTATTTTTCCTCGTGCCTTTTCATATTGTTTGCTTTAGGTGTAGTCTGTGGACATGTGTCCACACTGCAATCAGTCAGTGTGGTCATACATGCACACTCGGAGCTAGTCCATGGGTCAGTGGCACCCAGGGTGGATACGGCCCCGGAGCGACTGCACCCACCCCGTTGGGCCCTTTCCAAGGGCTGCAGGATGGCATGGTGGGGAGGAATGGTGAGAGGGGGGTCCTTCTCCCTGTCTTGGGCCTCTCGATGAGGTGGGATGAAGGTGTGAAGGGTGGAAAAGAGACGGTGGTGCTCCAGGTGGACCTGCTTTGGCAGGGAGTTGGACTAGATGATCTCTGGAGGTTCCTTCCAACCCCATGTGCTTCTGTGGTTTCTGCTGAGGGGGTGACAAGACCATGAGTTGCATGGAGAAAGTGAGCTGGCACAGCTGTTGACCTTTACCACAAGGGAAGTTAGCAAGAAGCAGCTTCAAAGCCAGAGCAGCTTCCTTCTCCTACAGTGTGTCGTTCAGCTGGGGAACTCCTGCCCGTGGGATGTAGAGGGCACTCTGCAGGTTCAAAAAGGAGGCAATTTTTTTTTTTTTTTTTTTTTAAAAAAAGGGTGCTTCCTGGAAGAAGTGATGCAACAGAGACCTTTTTTTTTTTTTGTCATTTATTGCACAAAATTCAAAAGCGTTTTGCAGAGAAGCAGAAGTACCTTATCCTGAGTCATTTAATCCAACACGTAACGTAATCTTCTCGGCACTGGAGCGTGCCTATTTTGGTGTTTCCAGTGCAACCATAGTACCAGTATTGAGGGCACAGTGGTCATAGTACTGAAATCCCAAGTTCAACCATTACGCATAGTTGCTCCCCATATCTAGACTTATTCTGGAATTTTGCCTCTTGCGCCTCAGCCAGGGAAGGAGAAAAGGATCTTGAAAAATAACCAGAAAAGATAATTTTAACATGACAGCATTTTGGCTTGCCGTTAAAGCAGCTCTGTATTTTTCTAAGATGTCCTTGGCCTAAAACCTCAATTTGCGGTCATCAACACAGGACTTCTTTTTCAGGGCAGGGAAGGGGCTACACAAGAACATTTTGCCTGAGTAGAGATCAGGAGACCATAAGCTTGCATTTGGTATATGTATAGTTGTAGTCTCTGTTTTCTTCATCTTTGCCTTCTTCAGGGGCAGACTCCCTGGGTGGTGCTGGGTTTGGTGCAGAGCAATATGGTTTTTGTTCCTTCTGGAGGTAAATGCCCAAAGCTAGTCACCTACACCCTTAACTTTAGGTCCGAAAACCCTCTTCCAAAGCTCAGTGGGAAGGAAAGAATGGAATTTCTGTAATAATTTTATGGGCATCAATCACTTCTCTGGTATTTGCCTGTGAGAAACTCATTGCCAGGTAGCTGGGGCCAGACAACTTGGAATCTGGGCTTGGCCATCTTGCATCAACCCCTGACATCCAGTTGCCTACCGCAAGTTGGCTCATGTTAGATTAGAAGAGAATCTGCCTGCTGGAAACATGGAATGCCCTCAGGGCGTAGCTGACAGGCCAATGTCACAGCCCATGGGTAGGTGTACATGAGTGAGAAGTGATCAGATCAACCCTCCTTTCAGAGTAACAGCAGCACAACATGTCAGGGTCATTACGTGGATGGGATGCATCTCGCTACTGGGAAATTCTTGATGACTAAGATATAAGTGTAATGAGATGGGGAAGGGAGGACCGATGTAGCACCTGGAATAAGGTCCAGCTCAAAAGAGATGGACTAGACCCCCTACCTGTGCTTTTTCTTTTTTAAATTTCTATCCTCCCAATACTTCTCATTACTGATCGTTGCCGAGGCTGTGATTCAGGAAGAACTTGACACATCCTAGATGGTACTCGTGGGAGCAGTCCTGCTGTGGTCAGTGGAAGGTGCCTTCTCACCATGGTGCCCCTCAGGACCCAGACATGAGCTGTATGCGTGTGGACTTTGGCAGATGCACCGCTCACCCCCTGGCTCCTCGGAGCAACTTTGCAGGGCAGCTGGAAGGATTAGTTCACCTTTCCAGAATGCCCAGAAGGAAACCTGTGATGCTTTCCATCTGTGTTTTATTTGGAGTGTTGCTCTGACTGGACATCCTTAAAAAGAAGAAGATATAACAGAAGCAATGTGAAGCCTAGGATGGTTATAAAAAATGTAGGTCAGTACATTACTATTATAAAAGGCAGCTTTTCCATAGCTAGACGTGGGGTCACACGTGGCTGAAACTGGAAGGCTAAGGACTGGGTTGCATTTCATGTCCTTCCTACTTGGCATCGGTATCTGTGGTCTCTGGAAGTCTGACTTGGTCATGTCGGTTTTGATAAACAGAATAAATAAAACCTGAGACAAAGGGCAAGCTTGTAAATAGGGGAGCAGCCACTGGGAAATTCTGATTTTATTTGTTTGCATTTTATTACCTTCTTATGCCAGCTAATAAGGTGACTTACCGTGCAGCAGGTCGATGTAGATAAGGTGGATAGCCGCTGGTGTCTGATTTTGCAAGCTAGGAAGTGAGTCGCTGGAGTTATTGGTAATAGACTGGGGATTGCCTGTGAAAAAGATACCATCTCCTGCTTCTGCTAATTAGGAGGGTATACTTTTATGAGACAGACTGAAGTAATTAACCACTGTAGCTGTTCGGGGGGAAAATTAATCAGAAGGGCTGGTATTTTTCGTAGCTTCTCCAAGGAGGAGGAAAAAAAGCCATGCTACTGAACCACAGCCAGCCACTCTGGCCACTCTGGCCAGCAAAGACAAAAGGAGATTTGCCTGTAGGAAGGACACAGATCACCTGCTGACAACATGAAAGAAGCTGAAACCGTGTCTTTGACAAACGTTCCTGCAGTTTAAGTTGAAATCCCTTTTCTCAGACCTTGCCAACAAGTGTCTCAAAGAGTATTACAGTTCAATGGCCTTTTCTGGCAGGGCAAGCTGGTACCAGCCAGGGGTGGAAGCTCATGTAGCTCCTGTTGTGCCGTACGCCGAGTGTAGTGCCCGTGGATTGAGATACAACCAGTGCACAGAAAAAGGTAATGGGAACGGGCAAGAGCAGCAGCTGCACAGAGCAAAAAGGGAACTGAGCTAAAAGCTAGATGCTGTCTACTGGCATAAACCAAAAATTCCCCCAGATGGTGAAAAGGTCAACCACCTTCCAAGATGAAGTGGGTTCATGGCAGGGCAGAACCCACACCCATCTAACTTCTACACTCTTTCCTCCAACTCCAAAGTTCTAAGAAAGGGTCAGAACATCCACGCTGTTGAAATCAGGCTTTTGCAAAACCCTATGAGGCTGGAAATACGTCTGTTCGTGGCAAATACGTACCCTGCCTCCCCCACTGACCCTCCAGCAGGCACTTAGGTACATTTTTTTCAGGTGCAAAGCATTAACCATCACCAACCCATTCCTGTTTACAAAAGTCTGTAGTTTGTGCTGTAAGACTACTGTGTCAACCCAATTTAAGCTGCTCCCAACCAGGCGTGGAATGAGATAGATGTATAGATATATAGATATATAGGTATATAGATATATATATATAGAGAGAGATAAACAAACAGGTTGAGGCTGGATTAGAAAGCTGCTCTCAGTGCCTTCGGATGAAGTGGGTTATTCTGTTGCTGCAATGTGGTGGAAACCAGTAATATACATGGTAAACATTCAAATTACCCGTATTATTGGTTATGTTGCTGTGCTGACATTCCACGTATACTTGACTTCATCCCATGCTGGTTCTAAACAAAAATGTCTCTCGCCTTCCAGGAGGAAAGAAATGCAGGGCAAAAGCAACGCTGAGAGGTAAATTGGGGTCGTAGTGTTTTTCTCAATGGTGAAATATGTACTTGCCAGCACATTGTCAGGTGCTGAATGGTGAGTGATGCTCCGTCCACCAAGAACGTTGGCGGTTCAGATGTTCATAGAGATGTCCTGCGAGATTATGGACGTGTGCTGAACCCTCAGTGCCCTGGGATGCGCTAGTCATGCTCTCGAGTAAGGACACCCAACGTACACCCGCCAGCAAGCAGTGACATGCCTGAAGGGTGGGATCTGCTACCTCAGCATCCCGCTTGCGCCCACATTTCAGCACCAAATGAAACAGTAAAATAAATACCTAGCTGCCCGAATTGATGGAGAAAAATCGGTGCCTTTGAAAGCTTCCTCAGGGGGATCTTGTTTAGGGAGATCCTACATGTAGATGTGCCAACCTTGCAGACTGAATCCTACCTTGCTGGACCCTGGGCTGCTCTCATGAAGGGAGGCATCAGGGTGCTGAGGCTGCTCTCGCGGCTGAATCAATGCTTTTGGGTATTTGGGGGCATGTTGATATCTCTTTCTGGCCACCATCCCTGTGTCACTGTTGGCCTGTGCCACCATCTCTCCCCTCCATGGTCACCTCGAGGACCAGGGTGGCAGTGGGGCACGGGGGGTCCAGCCACCTCCTGGACAGAGACTTCTGATGCAGGTGTCAGCAAAGAGCATCCAGAGAATGGCTCCTGATCCACCATGTTTCTTGCTCCTCCTGAACATGGCGTGTTTCTCCTCTTCCACACCCAGTGCTCCCGTTGGGCTATCTCCTTGAGCATTATCCTGACCCTGGTCAGCACCAGGTTCCTTGGCCTTTCAAAACCACACAGGTAAAAGCTGGATTTTAGCCCATAGCTTCAAGTGCTTCTGTCCCAAATATGATGACAAAAATCTCATTACCTTCAAAGAAAGTTAAACTAGTCCTAGTGGGGAATTCTGTTTTCCTAAGGATTAAACCTCTGTGTGTGCCTCGTAAAGCTAGCCCTCTAGTCGCAGTCCTGATGACCTGGATGTTGGGGCATAGGTGCATTCTTGTTACTCATCTAGCCCATGAGTTTATTGTTTGTCAGTGAAGGGTCTGTCCACTTGTCATCTGATTGTGCAAATCCACCTCACATGTGAGTCGGGATTTAAGTTTCGCTGTTTTTCAGGGTCTGACTATGTGCAGAGGGAGTTGTAGTCCTTTTTTTTTTTTTTTTTTTTTTTCGTACCGTCTTGAGGCAGAACTGCTGATTCAATATATGTTTTAAAAACCCTAGACCTTCTCTTTACTGTACAGAGACGCGGAGCGATCCCACATAGGGAACCAGACTACAGGAGGCTCAGCTCAGGCCCTGCTCAGTTTTTTTTTTTTTTTTTTTTTTTCCACGGGAACTTCCTTTCTCTAAACACCACCCCTTGGCAGTGGACCTGCTGACACCTCAGAGCAAGACACTGATAAAAAGGGCAGCCCGTCTTCCTTCTCCACACTCAGAAGCAAGAAGTGGCACAGGCTACTCAGCTCAGAAGCTGCTGGCATCGCAGGCACCTCGGGTCAAGAACACCAAGAACCATGAGCAGCTACTCTGGTGAGTTTTTAATGCTCCATGAGCAGCCTACGTGCCGTTTGGCGGGTCTCCTGCGGGGAGGATGGCAACTCCAGGGGTGGTGGAAGGTTTCTCATCCCTCCGACTGCTGGAGGTGACACCCTGGGGGAAAGGTGTCTCGGTGCCACCGCTGCTCTCAGGGGACAGGTCTGCTCCGGCTGCACAAACCCGGGTTTTGAGGGATGAGGAACCAACCGAAAAGCGCAAACCGCTTTTCATCGCTCCTCGTCAACCCGCAGACGTCTGGCTCTGCCGGTGATAAAAGGAAAGAAACGCGGCTTTTCTAAACTTGCTCTGCGTCAGGGGGAAAGGATTTTCTTTCTTTCAGGCTACTTAATCATGTAGATTACTGCTCTTTAAGGATGGTTTATGCTGCCTGACAGAAGTTTCAAAGTAACTGAAAAAGGGATTTATTGGGGCTTGAGCCCTGTCCCGTGGCCATCCTGCCTGCCCTATTGTTAGAAGATCCTGCACCTACCTAGAAAGGTGCCTGAGTCACTCCTGTAGCAGCTGCTGAACCATGACCGCTGGCCATGCTCCTGGGGACAGCCCAACCACAGGATGCCCAAAACCCCTGGGGTTTGGGATGGAGCTGAGCAGCTGTGCGTGCCTGCTGTAGAGCTGGGAGCAAGACTCCCCAGCCATCAGGAGGAGAAGGGTGTCCTGATAGAGCTCCGAGCCCTTCCATTTCACCACCTCCTTACTCTGGGTGTAGATGAGCTGATTTTCCAGGAAGTCTCGGACAGCAGCATCCTTGGGATGTGATCTCACATCTCAGGGATGTGAGAGAGCCTTTGCTGGAGGTTGAGCAAGGATGAGGAGCAAAGGCAGGTGAGCAAATTTTGCTCACTCTTGCAAAACTGCAGTTCCCATCCCACTTCCCTCCTGTCCTTCTGAGCAGCCCTTATTCCCACTGAAGCCAGGCATGCCATAAACACTCTGTTCCCAATTAGTGTGGTTTTTTTAGACCCCGTCACCTCACCCTTATGGAAAAAAGGCCCCGGGTCCTTACCAGTGCAAAGTCCTCACGTCCCCATTTTCAGTTTTTGTTCTGGGTGATGGTTGTGTTCTCCGAGCTCCAAACACCCTCCCAGGAAATCAGCATGCCATGGATTAGCGTTGGAAGGAGCTCTAGAAGGCATAAATCATGGAACTGGGAGATAAAAGTAGAAATGCTGGCTTGAAATTTCTTCTTAAAAAAAAAAAGAAAAAAAGGGAAAATGTTATCTGGCAGGATTTGGGTTTGTTTCTGGCCTGCCGCAGGAGCGAGCGCTGTCTTTTGTAGCTGGAGCCTCCGTCCCGTGAGCAGGCACGTTCTGGTTGTGCTCAGCTCTGCTGTACATCGTTAATTGCCAATTTGGCAAAGCAGGGTGCCTGCGGGCAGCCAGGCACGGGCTGTGTGGGTGCCTGTCCCCAGGCAGGAGGCAAAGGAAGAAGCCCGGAGCGGCTGGCGGGGGCTGCCCGGGGAGGGTGGGCAGTGGCCAAGCTCCCTTGGACGTGGCAATGGGTATGTTCCTTGGCGTGGGACACCACGCCATCCAGATCACAGGTTATCACGGGTGTGTTTGTGTAGGAATAAATGCAGTGCTGCTTGGGGACAGGTCCTTGGCACCACGTCCTGCCCCGTCAGGGCACACTCAAAGGCATCTGTTCTCTACAGTTTTTCTCTGCGCATCCTTGACGCTGGTGATTTCCAGAAACAAGGGGTGGAAATGCAGTCCCTGCGTTAGGAAATGCTGGAAGGACAGATTCCCCAGGGCCCTTCCCCTCAGACATCCCATGCATTCATCTCCCATATCCCTCCAAAGCCCTCTCCCATCACCAGGACGTTTCCTGGGAGCTTCTCAGCCCAGCACCAGGATTTCCGTAAGGAACAGGGTCAAGCAGCTTTGGTGGCTGGAGGTTTGTTAATGTGGAGGAATACACACTTCCCCTCCATCCTTTTCAAGAGGGTGAAGCAATTCCAGCTGAAATTTTTTTACTTATACACACACCCACCCCATTGCGCAAAAATATCAGCCTAAGGTTGGCATCTGGCAGGCAGCAAGCAAACAAAAAGCACTCAAAAACGATATCAGTTAACAAGAGGTGATGGTCAATTTTAAGTCTATTTGCTCTACCACTGATAACTGTTATGTAATTAAGATAAATATGATTTATATAGTTACTAAGAGGTAGTAGCCTGGTGGGGATCCGTGGGTTCAGTTTACTCAAGGCTGCAGCTGGCACCTGGCACAGGTCACGGTGGGAAGCGTGCCACTGATTTCAGCCTCCACCAGATCTGGCCCTGCCTGCGGCATCCCTCATGCCACAGCAGCTACCAGCAGATTTCAGCTTCTTCAACATTTTAGGTATGGCTCTTGTTGATAATCAGGTTAGCACGGTTGCCCTGGTTCCGTGCAGATCTGTCAAGACATTTTTGGGGAACTAATCCCTTCAACTATTATGCCGTTGACTTGCTAATTTCTAAGTTATCATAAGGGGTTTTAAAGTTCCTGACTCTCCCATGTCTTTGTCTGAATCACTTATGAGGCAAGTGATTTTGAGGTATTGTTACTCCCTACCGTTTACATGGAATTCATCCTTTAAGGATATTTAATGGGCAGGTACAAGACAGGTTAGACACTTCCAAAGAGATATTGCTTGGCCGCGTTCTGGCATGCTCCGGCTTCTCCTGTCACACCTGGGCAGCCTGCCACAGCCTGATGCAGTAACCCCCAAATCCCCACCTTCACTGAAAGCTGAAGGGCTTTCTCTTTGCCCGGGTTTTACTCCAGGGCTTTGATCTTCGCTCAGGTGTAGTGCCGGGTTGAGCCTCTCAGAGCCCCGCGGCCTTTCCGCAGCCCCGCTCCCACCCACGGTTGCAGGAGGGGAGAGCAGCCCGGGATACGGTGCTTTGAGATGCCCTGCCCTACAAAAACATCTGCTGTGGTGGGAAGGAACGGGACTGAGGCACCAGGCAGGGTCTCTCCCTGGAGTCCAAAGCTGGGCTGAAGTCAAATGGCAAAAGCTCCAGTTGGTGTGATGGTGGGAGGGCAGAGAGCTGCCCCCCGTGGTTAGCATCCCCCCAGACAGGCAGCATCTCTGCAGCACAGCTGGCTCCTGGCCCCAGACCTTCCTTGGGTGCTTGGGTTGTAGGAGAAACCCAGCCCCTGGAAAAAAAACCCACAAAGATTCACATATACAGACTTCTGTAAGAAGTTGACTAATGGCAGTTGTGGTATTATTTGGGACTAATTTTTGAGGGGGAAAATGCAAAAAGTCAGCCTCAGTCCTGAAAAAATCCCGTTTCCCAGGCTCATGGCATCCCAGAGACACTGGGGATCTCAGCAGTTGGAGGGAGTTGAATTTAAGCCTATTTGGTTCACTTCCAGTTCGACTCTGCGCACTATGTTTTGGAAGGAGCAATTACTGCTACTGTTAATTATTATTTGATAATCGTGAAGGGTGAGTTCAGTGCTAATATAAGGCTAGTCTTTGACCAGAGGGAAATTGGCTGACATAAAATCCCAACAGTGAGGTTTAATTTTCAAGCTGCCCTGTGGGAGCTGGGGACTGCTTGGGAGCATCACCTCTGAACGTGCCTTGGCAAGCAGCACTTTCTTCACCTGTCCATATTACTACTGCTATTCATACGCCTGCTATTACTACTGCTACTCTTGTTTTTATACCTGCAATAATGAAGAAACACTTGTAATACTCAAGGAGCTGATGCACCATGTGCCCAGCAAGGCGCGGGCGTGCAGCAAACAGGAGCTGCTGTCACAGCCTTGGCTTTGATGAGGTGCCACCAGCAAAGCAGTGGAGAGGATGGGGGCAAGGAGGAGAGGGTCCAGAGACATGCCAGGACCACGGGAGCTGCCCACGGGGATGCTGTGGGGGTCAGGACCTTTGGTGGGCTCCCATGTGAGATGCGCAGGGGAGTGGAGCTGCCCCAAAGCAGCTTTGGGGGTGGGATGCGGGTGCTCTGTCCCTGCTCCACCTTCAAGGGAGAAGCGAGATTTTCACAGAAGCAAGACTTTCAGTGTTGTAACAAAACCTGCAGTCGTGCCATCTTCCTGGCCCGTGGCGGGCTGCGGAGCCGGCTCATGGCTGCTGTTCCCCCCCAGCCAACTGGCAGCCTGCAAGGGCAGGCAGTGGGCCAGCAGACATGCATTTCCAGACAAGTGAGACCCCATTCCTAGACTTTTGGCTGGTGAGGAAGCAGCCCCAAGGGTGCGTGGCGGGCAGCTGCCTGTGAACTGAGGTGCTGGGATGCCAGCTGGGTGCCTGGCTGCTGGCAGGGCCAGAAATCCTCATGTTACATCTCCTGCTGCTGCTGCCTCCCTCAAGCTGCTCCTTCACCACTCACCTTGTCCCTGCTCCGGGGAGATTGCTGCAGCACCACCACCACTGCTGGCCTCCATGACCCATCCCAGCAACACAACTTTCCATATGCCTCTGTATATATACGCTAAGTAATTCTAGTCTAGTCTAGTCTAGCCTAATTCTAATTCTATTGCATTGCATTGCATATGTTATATGATAAGATACTATACTATATTGTATTTTTATATAGATATACTACAGTTAGTACAATATTGTGTGTGTGTATTATATACACACACATATATGCATATATATATACACACACATACATACATATATATATTTAAACTGTTGTACCACCCATTAGCTCTGTCGATCCTTGGTGTGATTCCTATATATACACACACATACACACATATATATATTTAAACTGTTGTACCATCCATTAGCTCTGGCGATCCTTGGTGTGATTCCCTGTGCTTAGACCACTGGACAGTTTGATGCTTTGATGCCTCCACTAAGAAGAAGAAGAAAACTGTCTTTCCTGAGCAATTCACCACCACCCTCCTTTTCTCTTTCTCCCTCTCTGCCAGGATCTGACTTGAAGGTCACTGGGGTTGACTTCCTCAAGAGCCAGAACACCCGCCTGCACCACACAGATGGGTACAACATCAAGAACCTGGTGGTGCGGCGTGGGCAGGCCTTTCAGATCCAGCTCACCTTCAGTAGGGACCTGAAGGCCTCTGACAAGCTGGCGCTGCGTTTCGGCATCGGTAAGTAGGTCACCCCTCCGTGGCCATCAGGCAAAGCAGGAGAGCCCCGGCAGCCTCCATCAGCCTGTTGCAGACCCGTGCAACCCTCCCACATCTCTTGTTGGGGTTGTTTCCAGGTGAAAAGCCCATGAAACCCAGGGGGAGCCTGCTGTCGCTGAACCCAAGGCGGGAGCCGGACTTCAGCGGGTGGCAAATCTCCATCGTCAAGAGCAACGGCAAAGAGGTAGAGCCCACGGGCCATGCTCCAACGCAACACCAACACGTTGGGAGCATCCCCCATCCTGCTTCCCCTTAGCCCTGTAATCTTAGGTGGGCAGCAGCCTTGCCCTGTTTAATTCGTTGAGGGGTCTGCGCACGCGGGATGCGCCCCATCCTTCTTCCTTCCCCCACATCCCTGTGGCCACCACATTCCGTGCTCCTCCTGTACTCGTGGCCATGCCTCTGGCTGTTGGGGAGGGTCCATCATGCCATCTCTCCTCGTCTCCTCCCCAGTGCCTGCTGTCTGTCACCAGCTCACCCAGCGCCCCGGTGGGAATATACAGCCTGAACGTAAAGACTGGGACTAACATGTACAAGCCCGAGAATGGCGCTATCTACCTTCTGTTCAATCCTTGGTGCAAAGGTGAGTGGTCTCTCAAACAGTGCTCATAATTGCTCCTGCCAGGGATGGTCCCTTGAGGAGCTCCTCCTTGCATTTTCCCTCCTTTCTTTTCCTCATACATTGCTTTTTACCCCTAAAACACCAGAAGCAGCATCCTCACAGAGCCAGTGGGAAGCTGGGCAGTAGCAAGGAGCCAGCTCCTCACTGGGGAGTCCCCAGTGCCCGGTTAAAGGGCATCTGTCTATCACCTCTGCACCTCCATGTCACCTCTCTCTGTTTCCCTGGGCCAGCACAAAAGTTAACTGAGAAGTCTGGGTTGGCTTAAAATCCAGATAAAAAAATAACCAGACAGAAAACGTGCATGGTTGGTTGGCATCTAGTCCCCCAGTTCTCTCTGCTGTCCACCCAGTCCGCTAAAGTGTTTGTTCAGACAGAAGTGTTTCACCAAAATGGCCATGTAGCAGTAGTCCTACATGGGTAAAATAAAGAGTAGTCTTACAGGAAATTCTTCCACTGGAGGAAAAAAACAGTGAGTGCTGCACAATCATCATTTGGTGTGAATCTTTCCAACCACCAGCTCCCCCAGTTTAGCTTTCCAAGGAAAATGTTGTACAGTGTGTGTGCAAACCAACTAACATCTGAGGGTTGTTTGGTTTTCTTTGTCCCAGATGATGTTGTCTTCCTGGATGATGAGGCGCAAAGAAAGGAGTATGTGCTCAACGATACAGGCTACATCTATGTCGGATCCGCATACAGCATATACAATAGACCCTGGAATTTCGGGCAGGTAAAAACCAGCTGTCTTGTTGGCGTTATTACCCTTATTTGCTTTTTCTCCCTTAGGTGCTCATTTCAATGAATTAGACCTATAGACAGTTTAAGCTCTTGAGTAGCTCAAAGTGCTTGGATAATCATGACAGCTTCACTGGAAGTGCTCACCTGCTTAATCTGTGTGCTTAAGTGTTTTCCCCAGCCACACCTTCCCAACGGGGTTTAATGGCACCTTTATAGTCAGATCACAAGCCCCCCAGCATAGGACACAGGGGACAGAGAGACGGTACAGCAGAGGGCTACAAAGATCATGAGGGGCCTGGACCATCTCTCTCACGAAGAAAAGCTGAGGAACTTGGGTCTTTTTAGTCTGGAGAAGAGAAGGCTTAGGGGGACTCTGATCAACACCTTTAAATACTTCAAGGGTGGGTGTCAAGAAGATGGGGCCAGTCTTTTTTCGGTGGTGCCAAGGGACCGAACGGGCAAAAACTTGACCATAAGAAGTTCCATCTAAACATGAGGAGGAACTTCTTTCCTGTGAGGGTTGCAGAGCCCTTGAAGAGGCTGCCCAGAGAGGTGGTGGAGTCTCCTTCTCTGGAGACTTTCAAAACCCACCTGGACTCGTTCCTGCACAACCTGCTCTAGGTGGACCTGCTCTGGCAGGGGGTTGGACTAGATGATCTCCAGAGGTCCCTCCCAACCTCATATCATTCTGTGACTCTGTGACAGAGTATTTCTGGTTGAAAAGAGTCCTCTTGGCTCTCATGCAACATAGCAGTTGTTGGTAACTGGCTCCCGAGCTGTGAAGAGGGGCAAAATAATCTGATGCTCTACCTGTTGCATGATGATCTAGGAAATACAGGGGAAAAGCACTGGCAGAGGTTGTCATTGTTGGAGTGGTGCCTTCCCCGACTGCATGGTGAACTGTTGGGTTCAGGACACAATCAGCCTGCCTCCTCAGGAAGGGTGTTCCTCCATGGTGCCTCTGAGATAATTCCAGTGGAGTGGAACGACAAACTCACTCAGGCTAGAGATAAGAGGTGGATGCTGGAGCAGATTTATTTACATTCTATAGGAAGCACACAGACATACAAATGGAGCATCCTGCACTCCATTCAGACATACTTCCCCACTAGGACATGTTGGAATTTGGGGGAAAAGGGGTTTTCTTTTTTTTTTTTTTTTGTATTTCGTTTTTTTAAGTCTGTGATTTCAAGCTGCCAGATAGAGACAGCCCAGCAAAAGTGTTGGTGTTGATGCCTTTGCTGAGAAGGGGCCAAAGGGCATTGCCCAGAGGGCTGTCCCTATCCTAATATTTATTCTCCCATTATGCAATGAGGATTGATATTGCTATTCTGCCAAGCTTCACTGGATCAGACGTTTGACACCTCTGTGAATAGGACCTAAGGGCGCTTTATCAGTAATTGCCAATTAGGAATCTTTTCCTGTAATAATCTGCATTTATGTACCTTTTCTTTTTCCCAGGGTTCATTTTGTACCTATGTCAATAGAACTGAATATCTGTAGCGCTCTTAAGTTCTCATTACTCTTGTGAGTAATTTGCAGGATTGCAAGGAAATGACGTAGGTGACTTAGGACAACTCACAGGAGTAAAGATTGCTGGGTCGGGTTCCAACTGTGTTTGCAAGACACATGAGACAGGCTTTTTTCTTTCAAGGTGGGTTTTCATTTAGGCCCTTCTTTGGACAGAACAGCTGTAGGAAGCCCCGTAGGCTTGAAAATTGCATATCATAGAAGAAGTTTAGAAGGTAGGACTAGTCAGAGAGTTTCCTCCAAATATTTAGATAGACTTTGCAGTGATTGAGCTAATCCTGTTTTAGAATGGTGTATAAAAATGTCTTCACTTTCTCTCCAAAACAGTTTGAGGAATTCGTCTTGGATGCCTGCATGTATCTGCTGGACAAAAGTAATCTCAGGCTGAACAGTAGAAGGGATGCTGTGCTTGTGTCCAGAGCCATGTCTGCTTTGGTATGCCTCTCTCGGAAAAGTTCTTTTCTCCTCCACCTTTCCCTCTTCCTACTTACTTGCTTTTCTTCCCCCGGGGTCCTGAACAATGTTTCAGGATGCATCTGAAATGGGTTCCTTTGGGAAACCACAAGGAAAGAGCCAGAGGCATTTTGGGTGGAGGGAAGAGGCAAGCAAAATACAGCATCTCCCCACCTCCAAAGCTTGCAGATGCCCTGGCAGTTGTCCTTCCCCAGCAGCTGTGTGGGGAGAGCCAACACAAGGGTTGTGTTTTGGGAGGCAACTGCCCTCTGCAGTGGGACCCTTCTGGGAGCTCTGGCGTTGAGGGTACAAGATGTAAAGTGTGTTACAGCAGCAGTGCCACCTCCCTCTAGATATCCAGGTGGAGGGTTTCCAACCAGAGCAGCCTCCAACTGGCACCAGCAGCCTTACTGGGTGCCACAGGGCCGTGGGGTACCTGGGGAGGCACAGGGTGGGCAAAGAACCTTGGGGTTTAAGCCTCATTCAGCCTCATCCCTATATTTTTCTCCTTCACATGTGTGTGGCCACAGGTTAATGCCAACGATGACAGTGGTGTCCTGCTGGGGAACTGGTCAGGGAATTACGACAGAGGGACCTCCCCTTTGGATTGGATGGGGAGCGTCTCCATTTTGCAGGAGTACTACAAAACGAAGAAGCCCGTCTCTTACGGTCAATGCTGGGTCTTCGCAGGAGTCCTCACTACAGGTAAAGAGGGAACTGTCTCCCTCCTCTGATATCCTAATTACTGGGCTAGTAACCCAAATTGCCGTGCCTCTGAGCTCAGGGGGTCTTATCCATGAGTATAAATACCTGATGGGAGGCAGTGGGGCAAACAGAGCCAGGCTTTTCTCAGTGGTGCCCAGTGACAGGACCAGAGGTGATGGGCACAACGTGTAACGCAGGAGCTTCTCTCTGCATATGGGAAAAAAGATCTTCTCACTGTGAGGATGACCAAGCACCGGCACAGGTTGCCCAGAGAGGTTGTGGAGTCTCCATCTTTGGAGAAATTCAAAAGCCACCTGGACATGGTCCTGGGCAGCCTGCTCTAGAGGACCCTGGGTGGGTAGAGGGGTTGGATGAGAAGATCCCCACTGGCACCCACCAACCCAAGTGATTTTTGGTGACCCTGTGTTTTGTCTGTCCGTGCTGCAGTCATGCGCTGCTTGGGGATCCCGTCCCGCTGCGTGAGTAACTTCAACTCGGCGCACGACACAGATGAGAACCTGAGAGTTGACATTTACCTGAACGAATTTGGAGAAAAGCTGAACCGGATGTCCCTCGACTCCGTCTGGTACTGCTAATGCTTTCTATCCCCCATGCCACCCCACAGCACCGTGTTTCCTAGTCCAATCAACCCTTCCTTTGAGAATTAGGAGAGGGTTCTTCACTGTGAGGGTGGTGGAGCACTGGAACAGGTTGCCCAGGGAGGTGGTTGAGGCCCCTTCCCTGGAGATATTCAAGGAGAGGCTCGACGAGGCCCTGGGCAACCTGGTCTAGTTGGGGGTGTCCCTGCTGACTGCGGGGAGGTCGGACGAGATGACCTTTGGAGGTCCCTTCCGGCCTGGGCAATTCTGTGATTCTATGAATTCCCCTACTGCTTTGGGTTTGCTGCCTGGGAGGGAGAGTGAGAGACTGGGGTTTCAGAGGGTGACATGCAAATCCCCATTAAACCTGCCCTTAGGGATTAAAAAAGGAGACCGTGCCTCTTCTGACTGTAACAGCTCACTCTTTTTCTTTCCAACCCAAATGCATGCAGGAACTTCCATGTGTGGAACGATGTCTGGATGAAGCGGACAGACCTGCCATCAGGGTTTGATGGCTGGCAGGCCATTGATTCAACCCCTCAGGAGCAAAGTCAAGGTAGGATTTGCCTAGAAAGGCTCTTCTGCAACTCCCAAGGGAGGCAGGGAACATTTCATATGAAAACCATGGTTCCCCAGTCAGCAAAACAGGCAGTCCTCATGCACACCTTCACATACTTGGGCAGTGACATCCTAAAGCTGATCCCAGTGCTGCCATCTGAGCCCAGGATGGGAGGAACAGCATTTCTTAGCAGACAGAAAACCAACCTTTGTAGGACACTGCGGGGACACAAATGTCATTTCAGAGGTTAGAGCACACAGCTAGAAATCAGAGCTAATTTCTCTTTCCACCATCCTCTGATTTCTTTGGGGAAGTTGAGGACTCAAAGCAGTCTGTAGTAAGAGGTGCCACAGCTTTCCCCCACAAAGATGCTTTCCGGAGAGCTTTCCTGAGGAAGTCATGAGTCTGTTCATTGGTAAATGAGAGGAGTGACTGCCAAAAACCAGTGACTACCCTCCCTACACAGATGCAGGGAATTTGGAGGTGGGAAAGAAAACATTAATCCTCAAGACTGTGCAGAAATTCGGTTATTGCCAGGAGATCAAAAACAGGTGGCTGGAGTCAATTGACTCCATCACCAAGCCATGACTTTCAAACTTTAAAATTATTTGAGAGGAAACACAGAGAAGCTCTTACTAGACCTTGGTCATCTATGAAAAAGCCCAACCAGCTGTGGGATAAATGGGGGCTTTTGACATTCAATATTGAGGAATATTTACTAGTAAGAGTCAACTACCATGGCCACAGATTCCTGCTTGGGTGGGTCGGAGGGCAGAACAAAAATTGGAGGCTCTGCTCATATTTGGAAAAGTAAATGGTGTTGAATGCACTTCCTAGGTATATTCCAGTGTGGTCCATGCCCGCTGAAGGCTATCCGAGATGGAGATGTCTATTTGCCCTATGACAGCAAGTTTGTGTATGCGGAGGTGAACGCTGACAAAGTCTACTGGGTCGTCAAGAAAGTGAACGGCAGGGATAAGTACTTCAAGATCAACACGGAGACCCAAGGCATCGGCGTGAACATAAGCACCAAAGCCGTGGGGCGGGACACGCGGCAAGACATCACCTCAGAGTACAAGTTCCGTGAAGGTGACTGCTCCCCATCCTTTAAAGTAGTGCCAAAAAGGAAACCCTTGGCCGTGTAGGTCACCCAACAGCACTTTGTCCAGGAGAAAACAGGAGGGGTAGCTGCAGTGGAAAAGCCCGTGTAAGGCCTGGAGACCTGGGGGAGGCATTGCTGCTCCTGGGCATCTTCATGCCCGCAGTGACACCTATAGGTTGCTCCTCAGGGACAGAGAAAGAAATGGGCTGAGTGACCAAGCTAGTGGTCGGACCTACTGTTCCTTCATTTCTTCATTAATCTTCTTCTCGTCCTTCCATTCCCCATATTGGAAACAAAGAAAAGCCCCACATTCCCTCCCCAAGGTGCTCAGATCCAGCCACGTGGTGCTGGACTGTTAAACCCTTCCCAGAGAGGAGTGGGAAAATCTTAGGCTGAAAAATTTAAGAGCATCCATCCTCTAAGAAATTCTTCTAGTCCATAATGCTACAATTAGATCTGGTGGTGGCGTAAACCAAGAGGGTGTCTTGAGCAGAGGCTGGAGGTGCCCTGACACCCTTTCTGCTCAGCAGCAGAAGCATAAATAAAGGGAAGATGGCTCTGTGTGAAAGGCAGAGATACAGCTATCACCCACCTTTTTTCTTCATCCAGGCTCCGAAGAGGAAAGGAAGTCCATGCAAAAAGCTACCTCCTTCATACGCCCTTCAGGATTGGGAATTCGGGCACGCTTCGCTGCAACGATGTCTGTGGAGGACGCGGACCCCAAGGCCGGGGTCCTGCGTGAGACAGTCTCCAAGTCTGGGCTGCAGCTTGAGATAAACAATACAGAAGTTTTGTATCCTGGCAATCCCCTTGAGATGGCCATCACAGTGAAGACCTCTACTCCTGGGAGGTGGACCATCAATCTTGCCGGCTCCTGCCAGCTGCAGTCCTATACTGGGAAAGTTGAGGCCAGCCTTGGATATGTCAAGGAGACCGTCCAGCTTGAAGGCAATTCCGGTAGGCATGGAAATCTTGCTGTGTTCTTTGGGCTATTTACTGTGTCACTCTGGGGTTTCACTTGAGCTGGTTCACAATAGCTCCATGATAGGTCTGTGCATGGCTCTGTGAGGTACCAAGACCTGAAATTGTCTGACTGCTACCTGCCTCTCTTGTTACTGCATGTGGGAGTCTCAGTGATAGGCTGGGATCCCACTGCAGTGGGGACCAAACCCTGGAGGCCCTCTCCCTGCTACAACACCAATGAGGTGGTGAGAAACGCATCAGCATGGGCAGACAGATGTTTTCACGGTGTGAGCGAAGCGCGCTGCAGCATCTCCTCCTGTCCTCACCGTGTGAGCATCAAAGATGCCACCACAGGCTTCGAGTGTGTCCACGTTGAGTCAGATCCCTCACAGGATTGAGTTGGCTGGAAATTTCAGCCTTTTTTTTTTTTGTTTGTTCTTGTGCCTGCCACTCTGAGCTGATCAACCACCAGCTGGTGGTGGTGCTGCTGAATGTTATGTTCCAAATTCACCCAAGCAAGTTTCCACCTCATAGCTTTGAATGACGCGGGTTGCATTTCTGATCCCCAGCAATGAATGGCACTGAAATTTGCTCAGCAAGAGACTAACGAGTGATGAATAATTAACAGCACTTGCTCCTTCCAAGCATGAGTCACTCGTAAAAAAAAAAGAAATAAATGGTGTTTTCAGGCGAATATTGTGGCTGTCAAAATGCAGCAGGGCAGGACACAAAGGTAGCTACAGATATTTGGAGATCAAAATAGGCTTTTTTTTATTATTATTTGATTCCCAGAAGCTGGGAAATCTCAAAGCTAAAGCCATGTTCAGAGTCCAGCGCTGCTGACTCCAGAGCTTTTCTGAGCCACTGGAAGCTTGTCCAGACACCTGAAGATAAAATCTGAAGTGAAAGGAAAGCTGCTAATTTTATAGCAAGTAGTGCCTCGGAGAAACCCCAGGGGACACAGGCTTAAACGTACCCTCCCTCATGCTCCTCTGCCTCCTCCTGAGTGCCAGGGCAGCAGAGGACGAGGGCTGCTGAGATGCTGGATGTGAGCCCAAGCCAGCACCCAGCTTGGCAAGGAGATGGTGTGGGCTCAGCTGCCCCTTCCCGTGGGCTGTGTGTGCTGGGGACCACTCACTGAGCTGGAGCTTGCCACCACAGGACCTCCAGCTCTGACCAAAAGCAGGATGGTCTCAGCAAATACTCCTCATCCTGCACCCTGGAGGCACCAGCCACCAGAGCCAAATTTGCCATCCAGTTCGTGGGTATGTGATGAAGGACCGAGTCGTGTTTTCTCTCCCACAGAGACAAAGATCCCTCTGAAAATCGCAGCCGACTCATACATGAAGACACTGGCCTCGGTGGAAGATGAAGTGCTCATCCACATCACCGCCATTGCTGAGGTCCAGGGAACAGATGACAAACTGACCAAGGAGACGACGATGAGATTTGAGTACCCTCCCATCACCGTCCAGGTGAGGCAGCCACCACCCCGACTCCTCGGGGATGAGGGTTCAAGCCCTGCTCACTGTAACACCATGGTGGTGGTAGCATTCCCAGGGTGGTCACCCAAGCAGCTACCTCCTGGGATGCTCAGTCCTCAGCCTTTTATTTGGCTATTCAACCTTTATTTGAAGGTTGAGCCAGCCATGACATGAAGATTTTATTGCCCCATCTAAAACAGGGGCTGCTGGAGGGAAGGGGATGGAAGAGGACAGTGTACAGTGACCATCTCTGACCCCACAGCTCTACCTCCTGAAGAAAACATGTGTTGAGGAGCCAGAGAGAAGAGCTGGGGCAGAGCACATGGTGCTGTGGGAGGGTGGAAAGGATATGGAGGTTGTCCCCCACCACACTGGTGGTGAGGAGCAAAGTGGCAGCAGCTCTGGCATCTTTATTATCTCTCTGGTCACCAGCATTTAGGTTTGTTTCTTTCTTTCCTCTCCTGCCAGATGCCAGAAATGGCCAAACTGAACGAGGACTTCGCCTGTTCCTTCATCTTCAAGAACAAGCTGAACGTGCCCCTGGACAACTGCAAGCTGCTGGTGGAGGGCTTGGGCATATTTAAGATGGCAACATTTGATCAGGGGTAAGGAGATGAACCCAGTATGAAATGAGCGTGGCAGGACTCTGCTTTGTTTCTGTTTCCTTTCTGTTTGTTTTTTATTTATTTCCCTTAAAGAAGCAGTTAGGGGATCTGGAGTAAGCCATGTTTGAAACCGTGCTGCTCTTGTGTGCAGTCCATGCAACAGAAAGACCCACACACTGAGAGATAAGGACCCCCACAGAGGTTGGGGTGCTCAGGGCGTTCAGGCACGACAGGGGCTCTCCCCCTGCTCCTGCTGTGATGCCAGCGTGAACATAGCTGCTTCCTTCAGAGCCAGATTTAGTCCTTCAGCAGTAACGGGGAAGTCTGGGGAAGGTCCTCAGAATGGCTGGGACCACCAGCCAGTGCCACTGTGCTGAGCCCCGCTTACTGCATGTTTGTCACAGGAGAAGGGAAACACCCTCTCTGGAGGCACTAATGGGATCTTCTAATGGGCACAAACTTGAACATAAGAAGTTCCATATAAACATGAGGAGGAACTTCTTCACTTTGAGAGTGGCAGAGCCCTGGAAGAGGCTGCCCAGAGAAGTGGTGGAGTCTCCTTCTCTGGAGACATTAAAAACCCACCTGGACACGTTCCTGTGCAACCTGCTCTGGGTGGACCTGCTTTGGCAGGGGGATTGGACTAGATGATCTCCAGAGGTCCCTTCCAACCTCCTATCATTCTGTGACACTATTCTTTCTCTACAACTACACTCTTTATATACTATTAGATAGATAGATACTCTTAGATATAGATACTATTCCCTAAAGCTATTTCTTCAAGTGAAACGGTTTGAAAGTGGCAAATGAGAACCATAACTGATGCTGGGACTATTTGTTTTTTCATTCTCCTTAGGGATGTAAAGCCTGGTAGGATCATCAAGTCTGAAGTAATATGCACTCCAACAAGAGTAGGAGAGAAGAAAATAGTAGCCAAGCTGACCTCGGCCCAGATCAAAGCCATCTCCGTGGAGAAGGCCATCACCGTCAGCGAGTAGGAGCAATTCCTCGGCAGGCTGTACATGGTGGCCTCACTAGACACATACCCCGCTGCATGTCTCAGGCACTTCTTGCCTCCTTGGTTGCTGGATAGTAATCTCAAAGTAAATAGCAAAAATCCCATTAAGTTAAAGGAATTAAACTAACTGATTTAGAGGGCGCGGTTGCAATAGCAAAAATCCCATTAAGTTAAAGGAATTAAACTGATTTAGAGGGTGCGGTTGCGTTGATTGCAGTTAATCGTGATTCAACAAATAAAGGTGGTTAAAATCGACTGTGTGGTTGGGTTGTATGTTATGGTTGGGTGGGGATGGCTCGGAGCCCGTGGGGGGGACATTCCCACCCCACGCTGGGGATTGGAGCTCGAAGGTGCTGGGTTCAGCCAGCGGTGGGTGTGCGCCCGGGGGGGTGTTTCACAGCTGCTTGGCTGTCTGGGATGTGGTCCTCATGGGAGGCCACCTAGGGACCTCACCACACCACAGGCTGCTCAAGAAACTTTTTAAACAACTCCCTCCTGAGTGATTCCCTCTCCCTCCCAGCTAGCTCGCTGGGGAACACACCAGCATACAACTGGTCTTGTCTTCAGACAACAAAAAGAGCAAACTTTGCACAGTCTCCCCAACCACCCTTTGTCACACATCTTCCTTTCCTCCCACCCACTTTCTTTTGGGGGTTTTCAGGCATTTTTTGGAAGAAGTACCATCTCCAGCACCATTACCAGCGCTTCCCTGGAAACTTATAAACACACATTGGACCTTGATGGTGATGTATGGCTGGACCCCTTCCAGCCACAGTCACGTCAAAGGAGAAAACAGCTGTGCACAGCTGGAGCCCACCCAGCCCCACCGCTGAGCTGAACATCTCAGCACCTTCTAAGTCCACCGGTGGCAAGGGATGGCTCTGCTCCACAGCAACGTGGCCAGCAGCAGCAGTCAGGCACTGGGGTTTCCAGCATTTCCGCAAGGAAAGAGGAAATGGAGCCAGCCAGAAGTGTAGGGGTTTATTTAAAAGGCAAATTTTAGGAATATTAGGAAGAATTACCTTACTGAGAGGGTGGTCAGGCACTGGAACATTCTGCCCAGGGAGGTGGTGGAGTCGCCATCCCTGGAGGTATTTAAGAAACGCGTAGACATGGCACTTCAGGGCATGCTCTAGTGCCCGAGATTGTTGGTTTGTGCCTGTTTGTGGGTGTTTGGTTTTTTTGGTTTTTGGGGTTTTTTTTTGTGGTTGGACTTGATCATCTCAAAGGTCCCTTCCAGCCATGAAGATTTCATGACTCTGTGAAACGCTGAAGCATTAGGGCTGTAGAGTGGAAAAAAGAAATGGCATCCCACCCCACGCTGGGGATTGGAGCTCGAAGGTGCTGGGTTCAGCCAGCGGTGGGTGTGCACCCGGGGGGGTGTTTCACAGCTGCTTGGCTGTCTGGGATGTGGTCCTCATGGGAGGCCACCTAGGGACCTCACCACACCACAGGCTGCTCAAGAAACTTTTTAAACAACTCCCTCCTGAGTGATTCCCTCTCCCTCCCAGCTAGCTCGCTGGGGAACACACCAGCATACAACTGGTCTTGTCTTCAGACAACAAAAAGAGCAAACTTTGCACAGTCTCCCCAACCACCCTTTGTCACACATCTTCCTTTCCTCCCACCCACTTTCTTTTGGGGGTTTTCAGGCATTTTTTGGAAGAAGTACCATCTCCAGCACCATTACCAGCGCTTCCCTGGAAACTTATAAACACACATTGGACCTTGATGGTGATGTATGGCTGGACCCCTTCCAGCCACAGTCACGTCAAAGGAGAAAACAGCTGTGCACAGCTGGAGCCCACCCAGCCCCACCGCTGAGCTGAACATCTCAGCACCTTCTAAGTCCACCGGTGGCAAGGGATGGCTCTGCTCCACAGCAACGTGGCCAGCAGCAGCAGTCAGGCACTGGGGTTTCCAGCATTTCCGCAAGGAAAGAGGAAATGGAGCCAGCCAGAAGTGTAGGGGTTTATTTAAAAGGCAAATTTTAGTAATATTAGGAAGAATTACCTTACTGAGAGGGTGGTCAGGCACTGGAACATTCTGCCCAGGGAGGTGGTGGAGTCGCCATCCCTGGAGGTATTTAAGAAACGCGTAGACATGGCACTTCAGGGCATGCTCTAGTGCCCGAGATTGTTGGTTTGTGCCTGTTTGTGGGTGTTTGGTTTTTTTGGTTTTTGGGGTTTTTTTTTGTGGTTGGACTTGATCATCTCAAAGGTCCCTTCCAGCCATGAAGATTTCATGACTCTGTGAAACGCTGAAGCATTAGGGCTGTAGAGTGGAAAAAAGAAATGGCAACCACACCTGGTTATGTGCCAGCACATGAAAGAGGGAGGACAAAAAGAGCTTTTGACCACTCGCTCACATTTTAAAGATTTGGGGAACCCCTCCAGCGGAGCACCCAGCCGGCTGTTGGGCCACTGCCCTGGGCCCCCACCACCCCCTGCGCTGGGTCCCCGCAAGGACCCAGCAGGTCCTTGATGGTGGCAGGACCAGGAGCGGGAGCCCCTCTCCTCAGGCAGAGCAGGAGCAGGATCCACACATGGCGACCGACCGCAGGGAAGGGAGGAGCAGGCAGCCCTTGGCGGATGGAAAAAATTAGTTCTTTAATAAGTACAATAGCAACCAGAGGCGTAAAAATGAGTTACAAACAGCAAAATATATATATTTTTTCAAGAGATGTAAGTTCTTTACTTGCATAGAAAACCCGCTGTAGAAGACGCCGGACAAGAAGTCCAAGAACGCTTTTCACATCTGCCACCACCCTGTCCATCAGGTATTACCACCTCACGCCCGAGCGGTGATAGGACCTCAAGAGGGTGGCAGCCCACCCAACGCTCTCGAGGAGCACCCTCCCTGGGGCCCGGCGAGCCGGCCGGGACCTTAGCAGCATGGCCTGAAGATGAAGGCACAATTCAACGAGGGGCAAGGAGCACAAGGAGAGGAGGGAAGGGAAGGAAAAGGGTGGATTTGGTTTCAATTTCATGAAAATCCCATTTGGTCTCAAGCTAGCAGGTAGTCATTAAACGAAGTCATAAAAGGAGGTTTATGCTAGAGCTGTGGATAAAACAAGTTTTTCCGACTCATGAGGACTTTTGCAACTTCTGATGGTTGCTACGCTACACTGAGACAGGGAGGAGATACACTGAGGGGTGGTGGGACTTGGGGGAGGAAGAAGAAGAGGGGATGAAGGAGACTGACAGCCAAGACGCACCAGCAGAACCAGTTTGCTGAACGTGGGACATCAGCCCAGAAGGACTTGAGGGGCACCAGAGCCAGGGCTGGGCTGGCTGCCCATGGCTCTGTGTAGGGCACAAGGACATGTCCCCATGTCTCACTTGGACCATAACTGCACTGGAGAAGGAGGGGAAAGGGCTGTTCTGGCTCTCACTCCCCCTCTTCACACTGCTTTTCTCTTTCAATTATTTAAAAAAAAAAAAGGCCCAGAGATGCCAGCACCTGAGGAACAACATGAGAGGTGGGAAACAGAAGCAAAGGACTCCTGTCCTCCTGACGAGCTGAACCAGGTTTGAGAGTAGAGGATGTAATATGCTGCCTCCATCCACACCTAATCGAAGCCACATTCAGTGGGGGGTCCACGTCCCGAGAAGCATCACCAAAACCCAGCGTGAGGGGGTCTCTCCTGAGCTGATGCCCACACGCACTCACCTTAAGGTGATTTTCAACCGATCACTGGTTTCTCCCCCCAGGACCCTGTAGCACCATTCCCACTCCGCAGACACGGCACCGGAGATTGGGACATTAACTGGATGCAGAGGCCAAAATTAGAAAACATGAGCTAAAAAGGGCACTTTTACCTCTCCTCCTCCAACATCCTTACTGCTCCCTATAGGAAATCCCTTATAGATCTGCATATGCCCCTGATGTCCCTTTCCTGTGGGACACCAACAGAGAAGAACATAGGCCGGTACAGAAGCAGGAGAGCTTCTTCCCTCCCCACCACACTGCTGCACAGGGCAAAGACATTCAAAACCTCATGTCTAAATGACGTGAGAGGACACCTCAATTCCTCCCAAATGCAGGGTATTTCCCTTTACCTAAAACATTTTTATAAACACCAAGTTCTTCATGGTGTTTTTTTCTCCTAAATCTATGTCTCATTGACAAAGTGGAAACATCTAGAAGGGATAGGGGATGGGACAACTGTTTGGAAATATCCCCTGGGTTTTAGCCAAGCTGTGCTCCTAACAGTCACAGCACTTGGTTTGTTCCCAGTCTCTTTGCCAGAAAAAAGGGATTGCTGTGGCAGAGCACAAGGTCAGGAGAGAATCTCATCCCTCCACAGTAGCCCTGAACGTCACGCCATTAATACTTATTAAGATGCTTTTTTGGGGTGGAAAAAGAAAAGAAAAAAAATAATCTTGCACAAATTCCATTTGGTATTGCTTCAATAAATAATAAAAACTTCATCTAGGTCTTCCACAATACCATGCTTTCATCCCCCCAAACTCCCTTCTCATACTTTCAAGAGGAAGCAATTATCTTTGGTCCACGTTACAGGGGAGGGGGGGGGGATGAAGTCAGGCACGTCCTGTGGGGGAAAACTAGGAGCACGTCTCAAATAATCTGCAAAATTTACTGACAATTAAGCTAAGGGAGATGACAAGAATAAAAAAAAACAAAACAATAACCCACAATTGAAAACCAGTTTAAATTAAAAGTACACTAATTGGCTCCTGGAGCACGCCAAGTGTTTGCAGTGTGTATGACTGCGGTGGGTAGTGTCACCTCCGCATGACCTTGCCGGAGCCATTGCCACCTCCAGTGACACCTTCCTCAAGCGATGTGGGTTCCTTCTACGTGCCCACCAACGGTCACCAGGAGCTGGCCCGCAGAGCCAGCGTAAGGAAACCCCGCGTGATGCCAAGTACCAGTAGGACAGCGTTAAACGCCAGTAAGATTAAGAAGCAACATTCATCCTCTGCTAACTCTGGCTATCGAGGATAAACCAAAATAAAAAGACAGACATCTAAATTAGACAAGCTGAACGGAGAGAGCCAGTACCTCCACCAGGGTGCTCACTCCTCTCTCTTGGCTTTGCTGGTGGAAGGAACCCAGCTGCCTCCTTTCTGGGCTACAAAGTTCAGCCAGGCAGCTCTTGGTCCATGTCCTAGGTGGTAACGAACCACAGACCTTGGGCAAAAGCTTCCCCCACCAGCAGCTCAGCAACCTGGCCAATACTTGCCTATTCTCAGCTGTGCCAGCCACAGGAGAACGTTCCCACCGGGCCGGCACCACCACCATCCCACCGACGCCGCTCAGCCAAGCACCACCGATCTTGGACGGCCTCCCAAGCACAGAGGGTTAACGTCTACCCCTGGAGATGTTTGGGTGCCCAAAGGAATTGCAACCAGGGCAAGCTGGCCCATCTGCTGCACCCGCAGCCTGGTGTCCCACCTCTGCTGAGACGTGAGCACCAGCAGTTTTCATAACCCAGAGGCAACATCCGTGGGATGAGTTAAAAAAGACACTTTTTCAACAAAACCCTTAGAGCTGGGCTAGTCTGGCCATTACACGGGGCTTATTTACCCCTCCAAAAGGCAGTAAGAACAAGAGATTACCCAGACTCCTTCCAACTGCATCATTTCTGGGAGCTGGGACCGATCTATGGGACAATTATAAACTTTCCTTAAAGTCCAAGTGAGAAAAGCTCAATAAAGCAGTTGTTGCAGGTCTGAAAAGGAGCTTATGAATCTCATCACTTCTAAAGCTTTCTCTGGAGATTTGCATTGCTTCTGCCAGTGCTGTACCTGCCTTCCGGATAAATACTCCCCAACGTTTTAATGCACCAAAAGTATGTTAAAAACCAACCTCCAGCTGAAAAGTAGTTATTAAAAAGAAAAAACAAAAAACAAAACCACCTGAAAACCTCTCTTGATGCCCTTCGCTTACTCATTTAACACTTGGACGGCAACATCTCGAGCGAGGAACTGCTCGATTTCTTCTTGGGTCATTATTGCAGATGCCGGAGCCGCTGGCACCGCTTCGGCCGGCCCCGGGCTCTCGCAGCTCAGGTTTGAAAAGGGGTTGAACCAACCCAAGGAGAAAGCGCCACCGAACGCCAGCTTCATGCCTTCCCAGCCGCTGATCTTCACCCAGGTTGGCTTCTGGTTTTTAAGACGCTCAATACCCTGCAAGAAGAGAAGAGTTTTTGGTCGTCTCACGTTTTATCGCGGGTAAAACCGCTGTACCACCTGCAAAGCCACCCATCTACAGCCAGGGTGTTGTTTGGGTTTTAATTAACAATGAAGACAGACATCCTACGTCACTGAGAGCTTCATCCCCAAATTAAACAACAAAACCCCAAAACAAGACCAAGCACGTGGACAATCTGAATCTCGGTGACTGACTTCGGTACCAGTCACTATTGATTTTTATGGTAGACATAGCTTCTAAAAAGCCATCCCTTTCAGAAAGTTGGATCTCTTCTCCCAGTGCTTTTTGAATCCCTCCAAGGAGTAACAAAACACAATTACAACTCAAAATTTCACCTTATTCGGGGCGCTTGTACAATAGTTCAGATACGGGCAAAATAACTGCAACTTTTTCCAGTGATCATTAATTTACTACAGCCATACCCAGGCTTGTCACCAGTAGCTGACATATAAGAACAAGCTCACTCCTGCGTCAATGAAGAGCAAATATTTAAGAAGACAGTTTCCATTTAACAAATCGTCAAAGACAAATCCCAACGCGAGCCGGATACCCGCAGCAACGTGACGAAATCCATCAAGGTGGAAGTGGAGGCTTCAAAGCAGGACCAGAGCCTTGGTCGGGTGATATTCTGATTCATCCTCCCTCCAACAACATCACTTTCAGTAGAGTAAACAATTTAATTGTATTTAAATAACAGGTCCTTCAAATTCCGGCAGTGAAATTATTTTTCTGGTAACCTTCATGTAGAAACAAGAAACTAAGAATTTCTTTTTTTTTTAAGGGTACTACTATGTAAAATAGGGCACAATTTTTTATACCCATAGTCTATACCATGTGAGTCAGATCCATAGCTGTGTATGTGCTCATGATGCGAGTGACCAGGTAGAAACTCTGTTCTTAAGAGAAACAAGGACACTGGGAACAAGTTTTGAGACCACCGAGGAAAGGAAAACCGAGCAAATTCAGTCAAAGCCATTTAAAAGAGCGGGTTGTTTTTTTTCATCCAACAGCTGGATAAAAAAATACACTTGTCATGTTCTAATTCCAAAGATTTTCCCTTTGGAATTAGACACAAAAACAGGCAACAGCTGAGCGGCACCACAGCTGCACTCCCAATTAGCCTTATAAATGACACCACGTTTTAATAGAGCAGCAGCTTGGTTTTGCAATCCCATAGCGTCAGCACGAGCAGGCCCGGAGGAAAACACACCACAGACATAAGAACCACGCGCAGAGCTTCATTCATGCTCCCGCTTCCCCTTGCTGGCTTAGGAGAAATTCCAGCAGGGAATTTCAGGAATTCCAGGAAGAAATAACGCAACCGGAATCTTCAGGGTTGCAATTTCGGCAGAAAAATTCAAGCCCTGAAGCGCAAAGGTGCCTCCTGCGTCCTCAAGGAGGGGCAGGGCCTCCCTTTGCTCCCAAACTTGCAAATGCCCCGTTTCGACTGCTCCAGGGAAAATTCCTGGCAGGCTCCAGCCCCACCTTGGGACAAGGCAGCATTTCAACCCTTTCCCCAGCAGCACAAGCTTTAATCCTGTTTTCCATCCCGCGCCTCAGCAGTTCACAGAATCACAGAATCGCCTGGGTCGGAAGGGGCCTTTCAGATCATCTAGTCCAACCATAAAAAAAAAACAAACCACCAAAAAACCCCCAAAAAATCCACACACAACCCCAACACTAAACCATATTCCTGAGCACCAGGTCAATTCATCTTTTGAACACCTTCAGGGATGGTGCTTCAACCAATGCCCTGGGCAGTCCAGTCCAATGCCTGATAACACTTTCCGTGAAGAAATTTGTCCTGATCTCCAACCTGAACCTCCCCTGGTGCAACTTGAGGCCATTTCCTCTTGTCCCATCACCTGGGACTTGGGAGAAGAGACTGACCCCCATCTCTCTACACCCTCCTTTCAGGGAGTTGGAGAGAGCGATAAGGTCTCCCCTCAGCCTCCTTTTCTCCAGGCTGAACCCCCCCAGCTCCCTCAGCCTCTCCTCAACAGACTTCTCCAGACCCCTCACCAGCTCCATTGCCCTTCTCTGGACCCGCTCCAGCCCCTAAATGTCTTTTTTGTGGTGAGGGGCCCAGAACTGGACACACAAGTTTGATCCATGCCGCCACCTAAACCAGGAATAAGGATCTTGAAAACACTTCTGGGCAGCAAACCCTCTCTTCCCTCCCCGAAAAGCATCCTTCACCTGCCCTGAGCAGTATCTGCCGCGCAAGGCGACGAGCAAGGTCAGGCTGAGGCTGAGCTAATGCCGGATTAGGGAGCAGTTAATCAGAGCAGGCAGGGCCATACTTTCTCTTCCCCCAGCCCGACCTCACATAATCCCTTCAGGGCACATATTGAAAATAAGAAGAAGTTTAAAAAAAAAATCGCATCCTGGCCTAATTTTGGGCTGCCTGCCCCACAGTCAGGAAGGCGTGAGGTTTTACCCTAAAAAAAATTAAAAAAAAAAAAAAATTAAAGGGGAAGGAAGGAATGGCACAACTGTTGAAGACATTTCATTACTGTTTAATGAAACTTTTTTTAAAAAAAAAAATATATATATTTACCCCAAATGTCTCACCATTATTTTAGAAAGTGAGAATTTTGTATCTCCAATTAAACTAACAGCTGATTATCTTTCCTATCCTGCAGTTACTTCACTTTTTTTAAAAAAAGAAAAAACCAAAGGGATGCTGGGCTGCGTGGCTTGATCTGGAAGCCATCTGCAGGACAGCTCTTGCACGTTAGAAGAAAAGCATTAACTTCTTTTAATACACTTTTAAAATCCAAATGGAAAGAACAAACCGAAGAGGCAAGTATTGTAACGATTCCTCCATGAAGGGGAAGTGGACACACGAAGTCGTGATCAAGGCAGACTTTCCCTGCAGCAGATCCCTGAACTTTGGAGCTTTGGAGCATCACAAACACCCCACCTCTAATGGAGTTTGTCCTTCCACTTCCCTTAGCCAGGCTAAACCAGAAGTAGCACCCGAAATCAGGTCGTTCTGCCCAAGAAAATACTTTCCACAAGCAAACTGGTGACATCTGCCTTTCTCATACTGACTCACATTTAGGATAACTCAAATTGCATCAAATTGCACCCCAAGCTGTGCAGTGCAATTAAAACTGAGGACCCTTGGCCACCGAGACACGACAGATACCAATGGACATTTCCAGGCTGTGGATGACGCCTCATTCCAAACAAGCACAGTTCGACTGAAAATATCAACACTGCATAACGCTGTTTAACAATCTACATTTCTTTGAAACAAGAAAAATTGAGCAATCACACCTTTTTTCACAATTGGTCAAAATGCTAGAACAAGGCACCCAGTCTTCCCCCCAAAATCACAGTGAATAAAGGTAATTAAAATAATCCAAAAAAGGAAAAGCGCACCAGGAGGTTACAATCAAAACAATTTTAACAGCAGGGAACCGCACAGAGAGATGCACTCATTTGTTAATTGCCTAGATGACTAAAGCCTCTCCCCACAATACATTGGATTTTGCATCGAGACAGTTTTAGGGCCAGGTTCTCCACCAGTTCAAGTCACCACCTGCACACGTCTCTCCTGGCCAAAGATCCAGCCCTGAGCTAGTAAGCTGGGAGCATTCTCCGAAAAATACCACTGCACGCTAAAATCAGAGCCACCTATTTATTTACAATAGCCTTCCCACTATCAGCAGTATCAGCACTATTAAAACAAACCCCAAACTTTTCTTCGTTAAGGAAACGGCTTCACAAAAGCCACGTTTCCTTCACGGATCCTTCCCACAAGCGCGGTCCCGCAGGAGAGAACACGACGTGCCCCTCACCCCGAGCAAGGAGGGCTGCAGAAACCCTGCTTTACACAGCACTGCACTGACAGCCTCTCCCAAAGAGATGCAGTGACACCACTGCACTGATTAACACCATATTTATTACCCATTAGTTCATTTTGAAACCTAAAAGGCAAACGCTCAATTAACCTTTACATGACTGCTTCTCTATCACAGCGAAAGTTCGGGAAACGGCCGCGGCCTTTCCCGACGCTTAAAGTGAAGAGAGAAAAATAATAACAGCAAACAGGTTTTTGGAAAAGTTTTATTGCATTTGTTTTCCATGTGGAAGCATTGACAGATTGAAAAGATGCAGCATTCACATTACTTCCAAAGTGAGACATCCATTAAATTTCTCCTTCTCTGATTTCCCTCCCTTCCCCCATGGCTTTAAAGTAGTCTAAACAGGTCACTTCCCACCCACCCCCCCTCCAAAAAAAACCAAAACCAAAAAAACCCCAAACATTTTATTTTAAACCAAGGAAATAAAAGATTCCTTGGAACTCATGGACACAGCTGATTTGTGTTTTTCCTTTGTTTGCAATCACCTGATGAGCCCATGGGAGTCATGATCCAAAAGTATAATAAAAATCCTGCTCGAACACAAGATGTCAGTTGTGGTTATGAATGGTTGAGCTCTACCCGTTTTTTGGAATGCCGTCTGTCCCTCCCACCTTCATCACCACACAGTTCACAACAGTAGGCATGCTCCTCACCATCAGTATTTCCCAATTTAAAATACTTACACATATACGCGTGTGTGTGTGTTTTTATACACACACACACGTATGCGTTAATATGAGGAAGGATTTACAAAGCTCTACCCAGGGCAAGGCTAAGGATATAGAATGAATCACCCTGGTACACCTACACATCCCATCAACATTAGCCTTCACAGTAATCCGGGCATTCATGTCAGTTTTCCACGTTTAACACTGTTTAGCAGGCGTTGCTCTAACAAGTCATTTACCAAGACAAACACACACAAAACGAGATGATTCTGCTACTCTAAACACCTCAAAATTAGCTTGCTTTCTTTCCTGCGAGTGTAAGGCATTTAATAATCCAAGGAGTCTTCTAAATCTGCCAGAGTTACCCTAAGAGGGCAGCCGTTTCCTGCGCACAAGGGAGGGAACAGACAAAATAATGCCAGAAAAGACGGAATCAGTTCTGTATCTGGAAGGAAAAAGGAGGGTGGGGTGGGAATTGGCGTTGGCAACATTTAAGTACTTTAATTGTATGCGATCACCAGGTCAACTGGCTCTCTTGCTGTGTTGCGTTCTTGTCTTGCACCTTTTGGTAAGTGAAATGTTTGCTTCCCCGCTCAGGTTCGCTTATGAAAGAGCAATGTGTTCCTTCAGGAAGTCCAAAGGTGTAGGGCTGTGTAGGGCTGTTGGCACTCCTATGTCTTCCACAGAGCTCATCACAGTCAGGAGACAGCATGAGAATCTACTCAGAAGAGGTGGGTCACAAAGGAGAAAGAGGATCCCCTTCACATTAGTTATGCCATACAGAAAGCAGAGAGGAACAAAGGCCAGTAAAGTTAACAAGATTAAAAAAAAATAGAAATACAAAAAAAAAAGAAAAAAAAAAAAGAAAAGCAGCAGCAGTTTCAGCCAGAGATACAGAATTATCTAAAATTGTGGAATACAGGGCTTTTTTTTCTCTGCAATTATCAGCCATTTAATAAACATAAAAAAAAGTTTGTTTTGCTTTTTGTTTTAAACATTCATGGAAAATTTATAACAGTAGTGCTGTAATATGTTTCTATTTTAGTGGAAATGCTGGTCAAGAATTCCTCAGACCACATACTGGTACGGGTCTGCTTTTCCTTGGTCTGGTGTTGCGAATGGGCTAAGCCATGCTATAGAGAACGGATGGCCAAATACTGCTTTCATGTTCATCCATTTTGTTTTTTTAGCCCATCTTCTCTCTTCCTTTTTCAACTGTTCTATTCCCTGAAAACAGAAATATCACATTTTCAGTCAAGCACTTCAGATTTCATACTTCTGGATTTAGGGAAAGGTCTACTCTCTGCTACTCCTGATCCAAAGGATGGAGTAAGAAAATAAAAATGCATTTGTGCATCTATACTCTCCTTCCTCTCCTTCTCATTGTTTTATACTAAAAAATTATTAAGGATAGAAAGTATTCTTTGGAAATAAAATTACTTTCATTTCCTTCAGTCCTAAATATTCCATAAACATTTCAAGACCTGCCTTCCAATGGCCTCTGATGTCAATTAAAAAAACCCCCACCACCTAAAGCCAAACAAAAAGTATGTGCTTTAGTGGCTGAAAGCACTATGTGCTAACCGGGTGGAAAGTTTTAGGAGGAAACTGTTATAAGCTTGCAGACAAAAAAACCCAAACCCACAAACCCAAAGATAATCTCCGTAATGCTCCCAGATTCACCAAGCAAGTTCAGGAAGTGCCCATGGCTCAGTGGAGCTGAGTCTACCTGGTGCCTCCTTCACGTTTTCATTAGAATCTCTGCTAAAACATGCACGGGCTTGACAGCAGGGAGAAAGGGTTAAATGAGAGCCCGATTTGAGAGAAATCATTGGCATTGTTTAGTAGAGGTTAGAGGGAGAACAAAAACGAGCCATCGAGCAATCAGTTGAAACATTCACTAGTCAATCATTTAAAAAAAATAAATAAATTAATTAAATTATCTGTGTTGAGTCTGAAACCCACAAAGTGAATTTGGTCTTGCAAGGAAAGCTTCGCCCGGCTGCCACAGAGGCAAACTGAAGGAGTGCAGTCACTGGAGAGCATTACTTTTCCACAGGCAGCAGCAGCAGGCAGATCACTCTGTACTTTAACTCCAGATCTTTTGCAAGGTAAGCTTCTCCTGACCTACACGTCTCCCCCCGTGCCACCGATTAATGCACTGTAATGCACCTGTGTGTCTCAAATTACTGGTTCTGGGAGCTCTGCAGAAAACAACGTGGGTCACCTGCAAGGGTTGTGATGATGCCAGGCAAATGTCACCTCTAGAGACGGCAGCAAAATACTAGGGTTCTGGGTCCCTTTAGGCAGAAAGGAACCATCCTGGTGGGACACCGTCCACAAGACGGAGAATTAGATCTCCCAGGGACTGGAAGAAGAAGGTGAGAAAGGGCAAGACACAGCCCTGCCTCTAAAATGTGAAGTAAGACATCGCATGAGACCACACCAGGATCCCCGTGCCACCGATTAATGCACTGTAATGCACCTGTGTGTCTCAAATTACTGGTTCTGGGAGCTCTGCAGAAAACAACGTGGGTCACCTGCAAGGGTTGTGATGATGCCAGGCAAATGTCACCTCTAGAGACGGCAGCAAAATACTAGGGTTCTGGGTCCCTTTAGGCAGAAAGGAACCGTCCTGGTGGGACACCGTCCACAAGACGGAGAATTAGATCTTCCAGGGACTGGAAGAAGAAGGTGAGAAAGGGCAAGACACAGCCCCACCTCTAAAATGTGAAGTAAAACATTGCATGAGACCACACCAGGAGGAACTTCATCTGGAAATATTCCTCTGCTCGAAACACATTGCCTGCCAGACCCAGGTAGCTCAACGCTAGCAAATCAGCGAGACCTTCCGCAGAACAAAATCCTTATGGGTACATATTAAAAAAAGAAAACAAAAACGAAACCCCACGACCCAACATGTGGAGACCAAATTTCATTTTTTTATTTTAGATTGTGACATTGTTCCTTTAACATCTACGAGTTACCAGAATTTGAATGGGAAGGGAAAAATCAGGGGACTTATTTGGGTGCCCAGCTGTAAATTCTTGACACGTTTCAAAGACTGAGAAATTCAGATGATGATTTCACAGGCAGCATTGCTAATTTACGCAAGCTCGGCAGGATCTTGTTGTTCTGTATGACACTGTACTTCTTCCTGGGGCTTTCCCCAGCAGAAAGAACAGCTGAAGTCTTCCTCTGAACACAGAAGAGCCACAGTGTGAACATCAGCCTCTTGCAGAAGCCAAGTATTTAAAAAAAAAAAAAAAAATAGTACTGCAAAAAAGACTTGGGAGTGATGGGCTCTTAGAGCCACTCATAGCTCTCCAAAGGCAGCAAAAATACCTATTCTAGCTTCAACTGGCCATGGGCAAACACGTGAAGGGGAGAGAAAACCAAAGGAGATGGAGGAAGAAATAAGAATTGTCACTCTTTTAACACTATCCCTTCTCTTCAACCACTCCATTTAATTCAGACATCTGAGCGTGCTTGGTGAAGGCCGGCAGTATTCACGGAACTTCCCCAGGAGCCACCAGCTTCATCTTTACAGAAGTGGGCAAATGCAGGGATGTACGATGGACTGCAACACTCCTATGTAACTTCTACTACACCACCTTTGAGTTGGGAGGACATGGTGCCTTTGCAGCAGACTGTACCCAGCAGGTTTCCATGACCATCTTTACAGAAGTGGGCAAATGCAGGGATGTACGATGGACTGCAACACTCCTATGTAACTTCTACTACCAGCAGGTTTCCATGCCCCTCCCCCCCCTCCTCTTTTCCCCCCCCCGCCTCTGGCAGGAGTTTTTGAACTGTTTAACACGCAGCTAAAACTGGAAATCTTCTAGACTAAGAGAAGCATGTGTATGTGTGTGTGTAAACCATGACCCTTGGGCACACAGAGCTGAACTTCAGACAATACCAAAGTAAAAAGCACTTCATTAAAGGATAAAAGTTCTCAAATCCATAGGGACAAATACTCTGTAGAGAGTAATCCCAGCTCCCAATGCCTACTTTATCAGAGGTACTGCCAACGCAGCATCCCAGCTAACACACCGGTGTCCTCTACTTCTCATAAATAACCTTCAGAGAGCACAACCCAGTGCTGTGCTAGCTCAGTTTGGTGGATCTTTCCTCAAAGGGTACACACACATCAACTCCCCGTGCAAGGAAGGTAAAGCCCTGCAGCCCTTTGCTGTTCCTACAACCGGCGAGAGCCACGGGGTGAAGGAGAGAGCGTGCGAGACACCCACCGTTTCGTCGGTGCAGATGGAGTGTACTTGGGTCCCAAACATAACAGAGGTGAAGATGAGGAAGAGGAGAGCCTCGAAACACAGGAGGATGAGCAGAATCACTGTGGTTGGCGGAGAGAAGGAACTGCATTCTGTGAAGACAAAACAACCCAGTTGGAAGGGGAGAGATGGGGTAACGCAGCAGCTGCAAAACACCTGCTAAGCCACGAGTTTTTCCACACTCAAACTGTCAAAATGAATTGCACCATCATCATTCTCAAAAAGTTGCTAAAAAAGCAAAACTAAAAAAAAAAAATTAACCCTGCAACACTTCAAGAACGCAGTGGGAACACCACTTAGGTGTTTCCTCAAGACACTGGCTAAGACTCCACTCCACTCCATTTAACCCATAGTTTCTCTCTTAAACCTTAATCTTAACATATTTTTCAACAGTGATAAAGCCCCATTAGAAATCTCAAGGCAGTGCTCAGGACACAAGGATAATTATTTCTGTAGCACCAACATAAAACCAGAGCATGTTTCCTTTCATAACTGCTCTAAGTCATAACTTTAAATAAGAATTTGGCTTAATCTGCCCTTTTTCTCACACTCTATAGTGCAAACTCAGGCAAGAGCTGAAAAAAATCTGAGAAGGTTACTATAAAAGAGAAGCAGAAAAAGAAAGGGGGAGGAAAACATTACAGGGCAAAAATCATAGTGTCAAGTTGGGTGTTGTAAACGTCAGAACATCTTCAGATTTTTCTGAAATCCGAGAACAAATATCACCCCCAAATCCCTATTTCTCTCATGAGATGTTAAGCTTTAACAGATACACCACAATCAGGGGCTAAGACAACCAGCACAAATCCAAGGCAGCTGGAAAACAAGATGCACCTCAACCTGGTCCAGGTGGGAAGGTGCTTCCCTCCCAGACACAGGCTCTGAGAAAGCAGGAAAAGGGAACTCTGTCTTTTGATGCATCGTTCCCCTGTGGCCCTGGCCGCTGTAGTCAAATCCAGATCTTCCCAGTAAGCCCACTGTAGTCAAATCCAGAACTTCCCAGTGACAGCTGGCAGCTCTTTGGTGAAGTTTTGAACTGCAGAACGACCTTGTCAAACTCTACGTGTACTTTACTACGTGTAAACCCATCCTCTGCAGTGTTACAAACTAAACCAGGTCATTATGTTGAATGACACAACTGAAATTCCAAGAAAAACAAAGCTAATGCTCTTCCAAAAAAACCCCACAAGCAGCACATAGATCTGCACACACATTTTTTGACAGCTTGCTGTTTGACTCAGCATTACCTAGAGGATTTCCTATATCTATTTGTTTAAAAACACATCTCAACTGGCTGAAAATGTACTCATTGGCTGCTACAAAGCGAGGGCTGGATTTTTTTTTGTTTGGTTCGTTGGTTGTTTTGGAATGATTTATTTTTTTTTTTATGGAAAGGAATTGTTTGTTCTTGTGAGGGTGGATTTTTGGATCTGAGTTAGCATGTTTTCCTGGCAGTCTTGGAAGAATGATTCACATTACCCTTTTTAAAAAAAGCATACATGTTCTTCTTATCTTGTGTTGGCATTCTGGAAATCAGTGCTGCGTTCACGTCAACAGCAGATTATCACACACATACTATCTAGGTGTCTCTTTACATTTTAGCTTCTCCCTAGGCAGTATCAGGCTTAAGTTGATACAGGACTTTTCAGGGCAGAGATCCCAGCAGGTCACAAAGAATTATGAAGTTCTAGGATTGATCATAAAAATAAAAAAAATAGAGATAGCACAGCAGAACCCTGATAGCATCCTTCTGAAACTAGCATAAAAGGGGTTGCCTTACAAGCAAACTACGTTATAAGGTCTTATTCATAGCCTACTCTGGTATTTTAATTAGATACTTTGTTAGTACTCACTTGTCCAGTCTTCTTCAAAGCAATACAAGAAGTGAAATCCCACCATGATTAGAGCGTGCAGTGAAATCAGTGCTATATACATCTGAAAAATAAAGGATGTAATACATTTATCAGGTAAGTTTAAAGACCAAAATGCTAAATCTTCCAAACACTTTAAAGAAAAGCGTTAAGACTTCAAAAAAAAAAACAACAAACCCACCAAACAAGTAACAAACCACTCCAAAAGCCACCAAGCCCTCCCAGGCCCCCTGAACAAGCACCTTGAAGTGGGCAAATACCAAGACTACACAGACTCATTCTGGCCTAAGAGCTCTGAGTCCAGAGGAGGGAGACTGTTTAATTCAAAGCCAGCTGGACCCAAAATCCAGCCTCCTGCATGGGTTACTGTCCTGATCTCTGCTGGATACAGCACAACTTTGAGACAGCAGCAGCCCTGAGGTATCATGGTGTCAAAGCTCACATCCTTGCTCTTGAGAGCACTATAGCTTCCCGGAGAAACAACAGCTAATTTGTTTTAGCCACAAAAAGCACTTTATCTATTTTCTAGCATGAGTTTCAGAAAAAAAATGATTTATTTTGTTTTTTAATAAGGATTTTTCCCCGAGGCAGACACTGGCATGGAAAGTATCTATCAAGCTTTAATACTTTGTACTTAATCCCTTTTGTTTTCCATTAGGTCTTAGCTTTGTAATGAAAAGCTTTAAACTCTAGGCCCCGCTAGACATACAGTACGATTTTCCAAGACAGAGCTAAAAAGATGACTCTCCTCAACCTACAGACTCTGACAAAGGTCAGCAGATACTGGAACTGAGAGATTTTGTTCCAACAAACCCCTGTAGAAGCAGTAAGAGGGGACAGTAGAGTATTTTGGTTTTCCTTGCAAGTTGAGGATGCTGCCATTCTTTCACCTCCCCAGGGCTCAAAATGAATAACCAAGAACAAAACCAGCAACCTGTATGTTTTTTCACTCTCTCAGCTACAATGAGAGTTTAATACAGCCTGCTTGAAAGCAGATGTCAGTTTTAACAGAAACAGAAATCCTTTTGATAGGATTAAAACACCTAGCTCACTCCTCGTGGTGAAAAAGCCCTTGCTCAGCTGAAAGAAACGGGATTCACTTTGTTCTGTAGTCTACATCCTAACATGCCACATAGAACACAAGTTTAGCAGCAAGCCTTTCCACTTAACTGAAAATCTCCCCTTTTTTACTTGGTAACATGAGAACAGTCTTCCTCGAACCTACAGATGTCTCAACAGATTTAATATTAAAACAGAGCATCACTTAAACTCAGCCTTGTAATGTTCACACTACTCCCACGGGATATTTACAGCTCGCTTCGATGAAGCAGATTTCAACCCTTCCATAAATATGTAGTATTTGAGTTTGCACTCCTGATTTCCTACTCGTAATGCCACAGATATAGTACAAAAAGTCAAACACCTCCTCGATTTTCCAGGATGAAAATAAACCACTTGCAAGTTAAAAGGTGGACGATTCTTGCCAAGGGGGATGCTGACTTCCCACTCCTCGCTTACGATGTGGCAACAGCTCTTACCGTATGATCCCACATGGGTGCTGGTACAACTACAACATTTAGGAATCCTTCACATGGCCTGGGACCCTACCAGCCACAGCACGCTGTACAAGGATGGCCCACGCCTCAAAGAGCTCAATGAAAAACTACTCGCATTACAAAACAGCCCTACAAACCCCTGGGAAATCCTTCCCCCGATGCCTTTTCCCGTTGTGTGTGCCCAGGTGGCCAAGAAAGCCAACAGCATCCTGGGCCTGTATCAGGAACAGCGTGGCGAGTAGGGCCCAAGAGGTGATTGTCCCCCTGTACTCGGCACTGGTGAGGCCTCACCTTGAATACTGTGTCCAGTTTTGGGCCCCCTACCATAAAAAAGACATTGAGGTGCTGGAGCGGGTCCAGAGAAGGGCGACAAAGATGGTGAGGGGTCTGGAGCAGAAGTCTTATGAGGAGAGGCTGAGGGAGCTGGGGGTGTTCAGCCTGGAGAAGAGGAGGCTGAGGGGAGACCTTATTGCTCTCTACAACTCCCTGAAAGGAGGGTGTAGAGAGGCGGGGGTCGGTCTCTTCTCTCAAGTCACAGGCGACAGGACGAGAGGAAATGGCCTCAAGTTGCGCCAGGGGAGGTTCAGGCTGGATATTAGGAAAAATTTTTTCACTGAAAGGGTTATCAGGCATTGGAATGGGCTGCCCAGGGAGGTGGTTGAGGCACCATCCCTGGAGGTGTTCAAAAGACGGGTTGATGTAGTGCTGGGAGGTATGGTTTAGTGATGATGCTCCTTGTTTGTTGTGTGGGTGACTATTTTTGTCAGTTAGGTTGACGGTTGGACAAGATGATCTTTAAGGTCCCTTCCAACCTAGAAGATTCTGTGATTCTGTGTTGTGCCGTGTGTGTTCCCCAATTAGCCAAACGAAAGTCTGCAACTGCTCCCTGTAAAGTTCTTCTGAAACTGGGGCAGCTCACAGGCTACACACAGCGTTTCATCGCTGCCCACTGCCCAACCTCAAACAGTGCTTGTAAAATACTTACTGTAAACAGTACAAAGTACTTCTGGTTATTCTCTCCTACACAGTTATTGACCCACGGGCAGTGATGGTCCATTTTCCGAATACACCTCTTGCAAACACTGAAAGAGTACAGGTCGTTATTTATAGCACATTTCATTCCAAGGAATACAAGATTTCACAGGGGTTTGGGAGACACAGAAATTAAAGGAAAAAATCAGAGGTGAAATCTGAACCTAGATAAATTTTCTGGGCACCACATCTGTATTTGTGGTTTGCTCACTCTACTATGTCTGTTCAAAATGAAGCATACAATACCAAATCACCATTGTAAACAATTATTGCCAAGTAAGACACATGAGCATAATATTACTATGAGTGGCTCTGCCAAAATATGGTTTGAACAATACATTTGGGCAGATGGAAAAAATCTGATTTAGATTAGTTTTAACCTATTTGGTCTGTGAAAACGTCCACAGACTAAAAACAAACAAAACCCAGAAAGATATGAAGAGCAGTAATGGATAAAGATATCTTTCAGCATTTTTAATAACAGACTAAGGTTTATTTACTAACACTAGCTGGTTGCTACTACTGGTAGCTACTGCCAGTAGCTGGTAACATTAGCTGCAAAAAAGAAAATTAAATAAAGCATTAGAAAATATTCCTGACATCAAGGTAAGCTGCATAAAACAGTTGTGGCAGTCAGTCAGGAAGACAGTACCACAATATACATTCAAGACAAAATTAGATGTTAAAGCACTTCACAAAACCAGACTAATAAAATCAAAATTCAAATTCTTGCCAGCATGCACATTGTGGCTGCAAGTCAAATAATTAAAAGATTATTACTTTGTCTGAACATCATTCTCTTGCTTAGTCAGTAACTGCTTCAACTCGCATAATAAAGGAAGTCTTTTTCTCTGCTGCTTTCTCATATGATGGGAGACGAAAGGCAGTCTCCTGATACCACATTGCACAAACAAGCACAGAAATCAAATATGGAAAAAACACAAAACCCCAAACCAAACAAACAATAGACCCAGAAAGGAAACAGCCATTCCAGAACAATTCTGGCAGCACTGAAACAGAAAGGATCAAGGGCTCTGCTCATTTTACTTCTCTTCTTAAAACAAAAAATATTTCGACCTTAACATAAACAATAAACTTCAACACCCAAATGCTTAAGGGAAGCTCAAGATGAAAACATAAACACGTTCTTATGAGCACATATGAATAAATAATAGAAAACCTCTCCATCAGAACAGCCTACATGGTGGGAGGGGGTGATCCCCAAGGATACGTGCCATGCCTGAAAAATATTTATGAGTTGCTATAGCCCTGATCCCAAAGGGAAGGTCGGTCAGGCAGCCCCCAGCCTCCCAGCGTGGGGCCAGATCAGGAGCTGCTTCTCCTCAGGCAAGGACAGGTACCCTATTACCTGCCAGCCCCAGCTGCAGGGGGAAAACAGGCAAAGCCTCGTTTCTCTAGAATAAGCAGCTTGAAATTAATCTTGAGCTACACGGGGACTAAAATCAGCTGGCACAGTAAAAACAATTTCTCTCCCAGATAACGTTCATACTTTGCATGACAAATATGAATTACTGGTCTAAAAAAAATAAAATAAAATAAAATAAGGGCGTGGGGAGGCAGGGCAGGTGGTGTAAAGCAGGAGGATGCCTCCCTGTGGTTTAATTTACTGCCTGCAGATGCTCACACGCTTCCCCTGGGCTCTGAAACAGGTGAGTACCCAAGAAACCTCTTCAGTGGCTCCTGGCTCCTATTTCCCCCAGAGGGACAACCTGGCACACCCAAGCCAAAGACAACCTCCGTGAAGGAGGTATCAAAGGCTGACAGGGGAGGTTTTATTCCATGTGTATGCACCAAAAGCAGTTGGGCAAGAGGCAGAACAAGCTGGTAGAAAAGGAAACACAGAAACTAAGACTGAAAACTATAGGCAGCAGGGCTTACCCATACTCAGACACTCTCCCCCTGCTCAACCACCCGGCTTCCAAATGCTGGCAGGAGCAGTTTGCTGGGCATGGGGGACTCACAAAATAGTATATGAATCAAAAAGCACCCTGGTGCCTCAGGCACACAGCTAGCAGTACCTCCTGCTCATGCATATGCACAGCCTTGATGTGCAGAAGTCCAATAAATCCCCTTACCCCACAAACAAATGTTTGACTGAAGATTCTCAACAGTATCAGTGCTCAGTGGACCAGTTTCCCAAATCTTAATGTCTAAAAAATTATCTTGAAGTATAGAAAAACAGGACCATGGAAATGAGGTTGTGTGTTTAGCCAAAGAGTCTGTTTCATTTGCCTACGCTGTGAGTCATCAGCAAGACAGCATTTTAGATGCCAAGTTTCATTCATAATTGAAGAGGTGGCAGAGGGGATTCTACAGTAGCATTAATAAGTGATAGGCATGATCACATTGCCCCTGCTGAATAACCAACTCCTGATTTTGATTAAAATAAAAAACCAACGGCAAAAAAAGAAAAACATTTGCAAACTAAAGCTCTGAAAACAAATATGAAAAATGCAAACACCAGAATGAGTTTCAGCTGTTGTTCAGCCCAGTCCCCTGTATTCCCCTCCCCACAAGACCCCTGCATCAATCAGCAGCTGCTGTGATAACAACTTTTCTCAGTATGTTTTGTTTTCTAAGTAAGGAAGGGACACCAGTGTAAACTTATTAACTTATTAGGGGAAAGGAGGTTTACATGCTTTAAAAGCAGAAGAGAATTTCAAGAAGTAGTTTTGGGTTGAGTTTTTTTTTTTTTTTGCTCACTGCCTTTAGTACTAAAAAGCTCACTACCAGTTACTGTTTTCAGGGAAGTTTATCCTACCAAAAAAAGGCCATGACGGATCAGTAGGAATATTGATCTACCACAGAGCACTAAGTCACAGTCCTCAATGAAAACGCGGAAGCTGGAACTCTTTAAAAAAAAATTTAGATCAAAGCACACCCACTAATTGTTGAGGTCTTTGATAAAAGAGCAGTCCTCAGAAAAGACTTTACCTGCAGTGATGTGCTCTGTCAGGTTTGATGCTACAGCACTTTGGGCACTTGTAAACCACCTGTCCTGGCTTTAGCTGTAAACTCTCGATGAACTCCTTTGTGGCGTTACCTTTGGGCACAGCACCCTGCAGGAAAAAAAAAGCAAAGGAACAAACCAAACCAGGAAATTACCCTGCGTACATTACGAATACTAAGAACAATAGGATGACTTAAAACTAGGGGAGGGGAGGGATGAGAAACAAATAAAAACTTCCCTAAGATCACCCGTTTCAGGAAGAGCAAGAAGATTCAGAAAAGAAATTAAAATGAGGTCTTAATATAGAGAACAACATACTTAAACATAATTTACATAATTTTGGTGGCTTTTGTTTTTTTTTTAAACATCAGTAAATCCTCATTAAGCGCTTTTTTAAAATCCCATGGTAACCTTAAAAGACTTAAGAATCCTCATCAGTCTCTGCACATCTATCAACAAATTTATCATGCCAGTGTATTATATCACAAACTGGAAACGGCAGATGTTTCATTCCAGTAGAAGCAGCTACTTCTGAAGTACCATTGTGTGCACTAAGAGTTGCTGGTAACCACCTCATGTATTTATAGCTATGCTTCCATCGTCTATTTGTTATTTAAATTAGGGTTTAACATTCAAACAGTGAACCCTAAGAATCCTCCTCAGTGATTAAGACTAGGTAAAACATTCTTAGCTGTGCAATTCCCACTTTAAAACATGTGTCCTCAAAAAGGCAACGTATTGCTGCTGCAGGAGCCCAAGCTGAAGACTTCCAGCTGTTCTAGGGCCATTAATTTGCTCAAAAAAACCCCCAACAAAGTCATGAAATGTGCTGTATGAAATCCATGCTGCTACACCAGCACAAATGCACCTCTGTGGACGTGAGGCTTTTATACTGAAATAAAAGCAAGGATGTAATATTTTAACAGATTTCTGATGGAACAGTCTCTTTTTAACACATCAGTACAATCTCCCAACAGCAAGAATGGGAATAATACACACCAATGAAAGAACTGCACATTAAACCAGCACTAGAAGGCTTCCCCGCACAGTGTTTGGGTTTTTCCACAGTAACCTCCTAACAGGCCTGGCCAATTTAAAAATAACCAACTTCCACAAAAAGATACAACTGATGGTCTCTCTCTTTAGTATACTGCAAACCTCAAAACCTCAGGAATGTGTTAGCAAGAACCCATAGGAAGCAGTTACTAGAAAGCATGACATTAGCTATCAGTTCTGAAGAGGTCACGTTTTCAGTTATTTATAATAAGAGTTCCTATTTGTTTGCCTCAGAGGTGCTTTCTGTTTCACTTTGGTCCTACATGAGCCCCTTGTTCTCCATATCCCGGCAGCTTCCTTCATCCCTGACTCGAATTGTCTGCCAGATGCTGCTCTATCCCCTCGCTTTATCTTCCCTCCTCCACTTTTTTTAAAAATCTGATATCCTCACAAAAAGCTCTACAAAGAATAAAAAAAAGAATATCCCACTGGCTCTCACCATCCACACACAAAAATGCCACCACACGCTAGGAATTAACATATCTTTTCCCAATTACTCTGCATAGAGATTGTATCTGTTTCTGCAACACTGCTTGCCCAGTCTGCTTCAGAAAACAGCTTTTGTTTCAAAAGAGTTCCTGCTAACTCTGCAAAATAATTTCAGTGAGCTGAAGGTCCCTAGGCAGTGAAGCCATACAACATACAATAATTAACAACAAGAACCCCTACGATATAAACTATATAACAAATTGCTGCAACCTTGTCTTCCTGAGTCCAATGACCAGGAATTTCAGTGCCTCAGCTACTGCTCACGGTTCTTCCCAGCATCGTGCAATGCATCAGTCTTTACCATAAACTGTGAAATTAACTCAAATCAAGCCATTTCTGCAGTGCTGTGGCTTCTGGAAACTAAGAAATAAAGATTACACTGAAGTTCTAATGGCATCTAACAAGGTTTCAAGTAGGAAATGACATTTGGAAGGAATAACTAGAGTATCGGAGGCACACCACCGTTTCCAACAGCAAGAACACCACTCAGGAGGAAGTGGGCAAGAGGAGTCTAAGCTTATTTTTCCTTCCACTGACTAGTGAAGATGGGGTTTTGAACTGAATCTACTGTCCAGAGGTTACTAAAATAAACCATCACAGGTCACTTGGAATAAGCATCATGGTACTAAACTGTATTTCCTTACTAGCTCAAAGATAAAAAAGTAGCAGACTAAATCTCTCATAAAGTCACGTACTATGGAGATGTAAAAGGGGGGTCTTAGAACTCTGATGCGTCCCACCTGCCTAAGAACTGTCAGCTCCCAGCATGCTCACACAGCACTTATTTCAGCATGGGTCAAAAAACTCAACTAAATCACTAGTATGAGAGATGGTAACGTGGCTTTTCAAAACTACACATGCTCTGCTCCACTCTGCTGAAGCAATACTTGCCAAGGCAGACAACCAAAACCAGCTTTTCCAGCTTTCCTGTTTGTCAAGACACAACAAGCCACAAACACGCGATCTGCCATCGGGGAGAAAACAGCATCGGGAAGAAACGGTCTCCTTCCCAGTGTGAAAAGAGGAGCCCTCACTCATCAGTGGGAATATAAAGCTGGGTCCTTGACTTTGCATCTGACTTGAGTGGGATGAGAAATTAGCATACTACATCAGCACAAAAGTTATTTAAATCTGCCACTCACTCGGCGACTAAGTTACCCAACATCTAGCAGACAAGAAAAAACACCGCCTGTTTCTTTCCCAGACACACAGAGAGAGGTATATACTTACTGGATCTGTCAGCATAGCACGAAAATGTGAAGCCAAAGCGAGGAAAGCCAAGGTGTTGAACAGCGTGCCATTGATGACACTATAAACATAATCTCTCGATGGAACTAGCATGACAAGAAGGACTACAAAGTCGGCATAGAACACCAGCATCCAGGTCACGACAGCACATGCAATACCACAGCCATCTCGGATAAACCACATTGTTCCCAGGGAAGCGCGGCTCGGAGGTGGGACACACTTTTCTGGCTGGAGGTATTCAGGTTTCCTTTCAATATCTCTGAAGCGGTGGAGTGGAGTAATCATCATAGGCTTTTATGTCCATACTTGCATCTGAAAGAGAGTCAGAAACAGCGTTGACTGCTTTGGGAGACACGCAGACCTCCGTTCACATAACGGCATGGCGAGCACGTGGGGAAACTCCAAACTGCAGAAAGTGAGTTGAAAAGGCCAAAAAAAAAAAAAAAAAGGAAATAAATCAAACCCAAAAGAAAGGATTTGGAAACCAGACTCTCGCACTTATCAGAACACTTGTAACTCTACTGCCGCAGACTGCACCTACTGTTCAGTAACATACTGCCAACAAAGTAAGTAACAATTCAAAAAGTGAGTTGAAAAAGCCAAAAAAAAAAAAAAAAAGGAAATAAATCAAACCCAAAAGAAAGGATTTGGAAACCAGACTCTCGCACTTATCAGAACACTTGTAACTCAGAAGACTCTCTAAGTGCTTTTAATATTTGCTTTATAAGACATGAAATCCACCGGTGTGCCACCTCCACTCCCCCCAGGGGAAAGACAAAAAGTGTTCTAATGAAGAGAACAGAAGTAGGTGCCAACAGGAGCTGCCATGAAGCAAGAGCTGGACATTATCACATGAGGAAAAATATGAAGACCTGGTACAGCCAGCAGCGTCCCTTTTTGCCACACCAAACTCGGGGAAGGGAAGGGTCTCTCCTGCAGATACTGGGAAGCTTAGTGAGTGGAAGAAGTTTCCTTTCTCCTTCTCCATTGACTCACAGCATTGGGGTAAAACTGCCAAAACCAAACCATTGCGAAGCTATACCGGCAGGAACTGCTGAAGAAGCAGCCTAGGCAAAGATCTCGACAGGAATTTCTAGTCTTGCTTGGAGGATGCTCTTCCCAAACAACAGCTGTACCCCACTCTCAACTCCTCCTTCGGCTTTATGTCCCTCTCAAGTCTTCTACTTTGCCATGCTTCTCCCACCTTTGCTGCATCCCTCAATGGCACTCACTTTGCCTTCCCTTTAGCACTCCTGCCCACGTCCGCTCCATGGCATTAAGGGCACTAACGTGCTGTTTGGTGCCATTGCCCTGTCCCCTCCATCTCTGCAGGCACCTTGCCCATCCAGAAGGTGAGGTCCATCTTGGGAGCCAGAAACTGTACTATTCCAGGTACGCATGGCGCTTACTGTAGCCTCAGCCTAACTCTCACCAAACGTGGGCGTTTGAGAAAACAAAAAAAGGTGCTCGTAAGACTTTGGCAGGGGATCAGTCAACCCGCCCTGTGAGCGTGCACCACACAATGTTAGAGCACACCTGGAATGCTAGGCTTTGAAAGAGGCTCTTCATACACCCAACAACTTCTTCCAAAGATACTTCTTCACAGAGTATTTGCACAATGCGCCAAGTGCTCAAAAACACCTCAACCTCCACACAAAGACCACCTTGTAGGAAAACGGATCCAACAGCGTTACTACCAAATACATTGAATTGCATATACCTGAACAGAAGGTTCAACCTCCTCGTATTTCAAAGCATAAGGATTATTCTCACCGCTTTGCAAAAATCAGAGTGCGTTTTCCTGCTTTAATTCAGAGAAAGGAAGACAACGTTCATCATTAATTGCATTTTCTGCCAAAACTTTATGCTGAAGCTACTTTAGAGTTTAACTGTTAAAAAAGTGATACTGTTGCTTAAGCAAAATGGATGAATTTTACAGAAAAGATAACGAGAGGATCACAAAAGCACATAGGATCTTAAACTTCTCTCAAAAGTTTTATGGCCGCGTTCTGTCAAGTACAAGGGAAAAGCTCTATTTTGCTTAAGGCTGACTTCAACGGAGACACTATTGCAGCACTGCACTAGGAGGAGGCGGTAGGACCAAATTCATAAAGGGCAATTAGTGCTTCCCAGCCAAAGATTAAGGTTATTAATGAGCAGGATCATTAATTACATCCAAGCACAGAAGCTTGTGCATGTTAGTGCAAGCCACAGAAGAGAGAGGTGACTGGAACTGCTACTTGCCATGGTGAGAGGCAAAGGTAGGAGCACAAACTTTCTAGGTGCACAGAGGCAGACAAACCAGGCCATTTACAATACTTGTTTTCTACCATAACCGGTGTAAATAAACTAGGAGAATTAGGTGTTTTCTTATATTTCTGCTTTGAGCATTCAGTATGCTGCCACGTAAGAGCTGAAGATGTTTTACAAATCTGAAGAACGTTGGATTAATGTTAAAGCACATCGGTCTTATATTTATACATACATCACCCAGAGCAATCACGATAATAACGTGTATGTGTGGTGAGGAAAAAAAACGAAACACAACCAAAAAGCCTTCTCTTCATTCACAAAACTCACATACCACATTGTAATTACTTTGTATTTTAACCACACTGTAATTTAGCCCCGTGACTCCTGGTACTTACGGATACAAGCTATATAATTTTCAGAAACAGTGATTGCCCAAACAATCCTGAGGTCTAAATTGAGATAAATCTATACCTACTAGTAAATCCATATCTTTTCCCCAGTTTTCACGATTTCTGTAAGGACGTTTATATATTCAAACATTCACACAGACTTAATAATTATTTTAAAGACTCAGTTCCTCCCCTCCCTCAAGGAAGCAGGTTAACCTTCACTGCATTATTTAATAATCTCATTAAAATTGTTATGTTGCTTTGCCAGCTCAAAATAAAGCTGACATAATTAAACACTCATGCCTGATAACAATGTTTAGTTGACAGTAACATCATATTGCATTGGAAAATAAGAAAGAAAATAGTAATTTAGGTGTTAGATTGTCAAACAGAAGTCTTAGACTTGACGCACCAGCACAATAACAAGCAGGGATACTCCTGAACACAGACTTTCAGGATTTTTTGCCCAGACTCTGAGCCTTTCCCCGCCTTGCCCCCTGAAGTTTTGTTTCCTAAAGTAAAGGAATGAAATGGTGGCAGGAAAAGCAAGCTCCTATTTAACTGAGGAATTAGTTTGACAAGCCACCTTAAGGTCAGTATTAGTAGAGACTGACTGAAAGCTAGACAAATACATAGTGATTAAAACTGTGGGTTTAGTCCTGAACAGCACGTTTCAGCAGTCAAATAAAAATTCATCTCTCTTGTAAATGCAGGAAGTGGTTTCACCCCAGTAAGAGCTCCTCAGCTTGCTCTCAGAAATATTATTGAGCTAAATAGGAAAAAAGAAAAAAAAAAAGCTATTGCTATGGAACTGTTTAAGGGGAAACTGGAAGGAGCCTTGAGGCACCTCAGTCTGAAAATCTGGGGATTCCTCCCCGCAGCGCAGTGAAGAAGCGGTTAAGAGGATACAGCTCAGGTCTCCAATTCTGACTTCTGGCTGGAGGACAAATTTGTTATTTAATGCTTGCTTTACAGGCATCTTCAGGGACAAAAATGAAAAAAATCAGTAAACAGTACATAAACAGCACTCATTATTTGAGGAATACACGTGTCCTAACGGACATTAGCTTAGAATCAAGTTACACGAGCTTGAAACCTCAGCTTCTTTTCTACATGACCTGTTTTTTGTGTTTGTTTGTTTTTCTTTTTTTTTAATTCCTTGTTTGTACATACAGAAACATCTGTTTTTGTTTATGTTGTCCAACCCGGTATTTTCATATAAACAATACCCCCCCAAAAAAAGACTGTAGAGGAGAAGAAGCAGAAACATGCCCTGACTGGCCTGCCCTTGAATCATGCTCCATATGAACTTAATTTGTAACACACAGATGGAATATGTCAGTCCCTCCTGCTCTGGAGCAAACAATATATAAACAGTGAAGGCAAAGGGTTTAAGGACTTAATCAGGGCGTCAGGCTACAAGAGAGGCCACTAGGTGAGTGTGAGACACAATGACAGCACACCAGTCAATTTAGGTTAACTACGCATCAGAGCAAAGACCTTTTCTTCTTTTTTATCTGGAAGGCATTTGGCATTACAGGAATAATCAAAAAGCCATGTAATACACGCATTAGAAATTCAAATAAAACAAATTAAAATCCACTTCCTGCTACAATGAACACCTAAAGTATGCTATTACGTCCTATAAAAATGAAGTAACTGTCTTTTGACCTGAAGTAAGCCATGTCAAAAACCTATTTTTTCCACGGCCCGTGACTGCTGATGGATGCACTAAGAGTGAACTAACAGATGATGGGGGCCTTCACCCACTGCGTACCTGAAAGACACTGAGGTTCTGAAGTTATGAAACTTACACCAAACTTAATGCCATCAGCATTGCCATCCAGCTGATTTTCACGTAATTACTCATGCTGGCGAAGTCAAGCACATGGGTATGACTTGCAAAACTAGAGTATTACTATGTACGTTGCAATCATTTCCTCTGTTAGAAGTCCATAAACATTAACCTTTGGGAAGAAGTTACATTTTGTCACATGGACTATGTGTATTTCAAGTTCTGCCAACTAGATGATCCCGCTGGCATGTGTTTCACTTAGAGATCACTCGTTAACGTCCTTCTTAATTAGTGCTCCGGAGGGGTCCGCTCCCCCGGGGAACAGGGTAGGGGTAGAGACATCCCCCCCGCTCCGACGGGGAGCCGGGACGGTGCCCGGTTCGGAGCACGATGGAGGATTTTCATATATTTTCACTGAGCTGTACAATACTGTAAATGACAGCTTAAAAAAATTCTAAAAAAAAAAAAAAAAAAAAGAATGAGACCAAAGCAGATCATGTGCGTTTTCTGATGTTTTCAGTTTGGGTTTGTATACACTCTGAAGAGGTATTTTGGAATGGCTTTTATGACACACACAGAACCAACATTCCTTGAAAGTATTTTGAGAGCTGACAAGCTAAAAAGTTAATGCTAGTAAGTTAACTTTATCACCATTAAAACAAAACAAACGTACATAACCAGCCATGTTATACTCATGACAGCTAAACTAGGTGATCTAGATCCACAGGACAGGATGTCCCTTTAAATAAAACCTACAAACCCCAAATAGGTAGACAGATAGATTGAAACTGCAAGAGAGTTCATTTTGAAGTTTATTTCATTTTTTCTGCGCATTGATTAAACATTACATATTTAATCTTCCTTTGCAGCAGAAATGGAAGTGTGTTTTCTAACTAACAGGATATTTACCTGTGCTTCTCCTGCCACACTTTCCTACAGCCCAGATCTGACAACAAGCCTGTGAAAACTGGCCAAAGCAAGTTCTAGCAGGGAAAATAAGGAAATGCCAGTATTGATATATTTTTTTTCCTAATGGCTTCTGCTAGGCCTGAGAAGTTTTATCTGATCAGCAGGAGTGGAACAAACTGGCCCAGCTATGCTGAGAATTTTTGGCAGTCTCCTGCAGATCCATCCAGCTATCCATCAGCGCGGCAGCTTCCAACCCCTGGCTTACAAAACCCTGGAGGGTCAATGGGACATTTCTAACAGGTCTGTAAGGGGCAGCTAAAAAAAGCAAGCCTATAATTAGCAGCCTTAAATTTGCTCCAGAGAGCTGTACGTCCATTAGTATATTTTTCCGGACTCCACACATGGTTAAAAAAAAAAATAAATAAAACAACCGAAAAACCCAGACCCAAACAAAACAAACCCAAAGAGGTAAAAAACTACCCCTCTCTGGTTAAAATGGCAAAAGCAATAGGGAAGGATCAGGCACGGGGCTTAACGCTGCTCTGAGGGGACATCCGATGACAGATCAAAATGTCACAGGGCAAAGTCAGCACTGCTAGCCCTACTCCAGCCACCCCGGGAGCAGGGTAACAGGACTGTGCCTAGCACAGATAATTTCTCATTTTTCTGCTGGAAATCCAGGCCATACTAAGTGGTTCGGTTTCAGCCCAAGTACTACCTTACCAGCCACGTGTTTGCTTTCAGCAAGAGGCTCACAAACGTCTCGGATTCCCCTGAAGCCTTTGCCTACTGAAGTCACACAATTTCAATAGTTTCTCTTCCCGTACTGAAGAATAATGGCATAAAGAAATCAGAATGTGAATTACGTTAAATCCATTACAAACAATCTTAAAAAACTACAAAGTTTAAAACAAGCCTATGTTTTCTGAGGTTAAATGCTCAGGCTTGGATTACCTGCCTTGGAAAGGAGGAAAGAAAGCACACAAAACCTGATGGTCAACTAGTTACAACATTTTTCTATACATGACGGGAGCAAGTGACTATATTACACTGTTGCTTTAGAGTCACAGTTTAGAAAATGGTTTACATCATTAACTACTTTGATGAATCATCATTTATTATTTCTAATTTATTTATTATTTTGAAGAGGCCATGTGTGAGCAAGACCTTAATAAAAACGGTTCACACTAAAATCACACTTTTATTACTTTTATTAGAAGCATCTGATTAGAGGGGAAGACTTACTTGAAGTCGTGCATTTCTGAATAATACATTTGAACAGGAGTATGAATACATAGAGGGAACTTCTCCTGTAGGAGAGCAGGGGGAGATGAAAACTACCTGGAAGACATCCGTCAGGTCTAGAAACTCCATCTCAAAGCCCTGATAGGGCTGAGACTGATGGGCTCAAAAGAGATGCAGCCACAAAAGGCACAAACCCCAACAACTCTCCTCCCATTTTCATGAGTGCAAGCAAGAAGCAACTTCAACAGTGCCAGAGGAATTCCATTTGTAGAACTGTAAGGAAAATAAGGCTACATTTTCTCAATTAAAATCATGGTTTTCTCCTGTGCTAATGTTTGTGGCACGTCATCTCTCAGGACAGATGGCAACAGCTTCCTGGTTAATGTCTATATCATTTCTGTTTGACTAATGGATATGTTGTATAAACAAATTATAATGCAATAGAGAGTGACCTAAGAGGGTGAGTTACCTGGTAAGTGACTGCACTCCCACCTAGAAGGGCTGTCAGCTGCCAGCCTGAGCAAGGGAGAGGAGACAAAGCCACTGTCCAGGGTTCAGAGACGTTGGGCCACTATGGATGGGTGGCAAAGCTGGGGCAAGGTCTAGGAAGAGGACACAAGTCACAGGGGCAACAGAGACTAAGGTCAGGCTCGGATCTGACTTGGTCTGACCACAAGGGTTAGTGGTCTCAAAAAGCTTTTGGTCAAAAAGCCACAGAGATGGAAAATGTTCTGTAAAACTGCCACTAAGCATGAACCACTACGGAATAACTTTACTTATTAGAGCTGCAAGGGCAACAGAGAGATTCTGTCACTTCAGTCCTACAGTTTCCCCACAGACTACACAAAAGCTACTTAACCTATGTAAAAAGAGAAGTATTAATCCTGAACATAAAAAAACGCTTTGTGGCACTGCCACCTATCCTGAGGAAGCATTGGAGGGTAAGAGCAAACTTGGTGCAATTCCAAGTGGAAACAGAAAACAACAAGTGGGGGTGTCGTGCTTTCCCACAGCGTTGCAGTTATCCTGAAGAGACACCCCCATGAGACACAAAACAGGAGAAGCTGTCCCAGTCTTCTAGACAGCTTTGCAATGCTGGTGCTGACTCAGGACTTGAAACAGCAAGACACCGGATTAAGGGAATTTAAAATTCTTGGTTTGACCCGTATCAACTTCTTGAAAAAAAAAAACCAGCACAAAAATTAAAGGCAGAAGATTTGTGTATACAAATGGTATGATTTTTAGCATCTATTTTAAAAACTACGCTGCTTTCATGGCATAAGGAATATATTTTCCAGAGAAGCAGAAAAGAGTTGCAGCTTTAAAGTGTTAATCATAGCAAGAAGCCGGCAGAACCATCCTAGTCTATGAAAAATATTCTGAATATTATCTTTCCAGGCAGAAGAAGCACCTTACCTACCAGACATACCTTTTCACTCAGTCTAACCCAGGATTTGGCTCTCACCTGCTTCCGCTACAGCTCCCCCCCTTCAATAGTGTGAACAAGTGACTCAGTCTCTCTGTATTTTATACTCCCACTTATAGCCTACACTTCTTCCCTACCATATAGGGGTAGGGAAGATAAGGGTATGAAGGAGGTAAGGCATTTAGACTTTAAATACTACACCTAAGCAGGTGTATAAACCAAACACAGAAACACACAGGGGATACATTTTTTTGGTCTTTGTTTTATTAATGCACTATTTTAACAGATCACCTCTATCATGAAAAGGCCTGAGGTTCAAATCACAATTGTTGTGATCCCCCTTTGCCATGCTAAGAGTTAGCCTAGAAGAAACCTATGCTGCTGTTTCAGAGAACTGGAAAAACCTGCAGGTTCAACGCTGCTGTATGTTACAGCTCTTGAGATGTAGGAAAAGGACTTCTGTGTCGGCAAACTAAGTGCTAGTTTTTTTGCTCACTGTTGCATTACCAAGCACGAGTGAACCCTGTCCCCATAAAAAAAAAAATACAATTTCTCCGTGCAAATATTTTGTTATCCTTCGAAATCCTGAGACTTGGAAAGCAGACTACACTGCAATACATACTATATTGCTTATCTATTCTTTGTTATATTGGGCGCCAGTGATTCAAGCAGCTATAGCAAAGAACAAAGATGTATATCACATTACCCTTTATTGCCTGCTATAGCCCTCTAATCTCTCTGTATCTGTGGTACGGTACTACTCCCTACCAACTGGCACTGTAAATGTTTTTTTTTTTTTTTTTTTTTAATAGCATAGTACTTCACACTACCTTTATTCACTCTCACTGTTTGAACTTGAACCCATTTGCTTTAACTTCTGCACGCCCCACCACGTGGAGGACCAGTCACCCCCCCTCAGGTCTGCCTTATTGCAAAACTCACAGCTGAACTTCACAAACACGCCAGCCACCAGTGGGCCAGCAGCAAAAAAACATCAACGAGGGCCTTGCGCTTCCTCCCATTCAACATTCCTCTCTTCTCCAAGGGTATTAACACTGACTTTTCTGTGTCCTCCTTTTACTTGCGAGTGCAGCTTCTGGAACAGCAATTCCCAACATTTTTCCAGCTGGAGCTTTCCTTCTCATTTCCTTACTTTCCCACCCCTATCCTCTGCTTTTTCTTTTTTTTTTTTTTTTTTTTTTTTTCGGTTTTGGTTTTTAAAATAATTCCAGGAGAAAAAAAAAAAAAACAAAAAAAAAAAAAAAAAAAAAAAAAAAAAAAAAAAAAAAAAAAAAAAAAAAAAAAAAAAAAAAAAAAAAAAAAAAAAAAAAACAAACAG